>NC_068417.1:32114357-32714357 GCF_023724105.1 Carassius gibelio
GCTCTAGAAGGCTTCTCCCACTTTTGTTTGTTGATTTGTCATAATTGTTTCTTAGCTGGTATGAGGGCAGAGAGTGGCTGGTGTTTGTGATATATTTGTCTCCCTGTGTGTTGACAAAGTCTGGTTCATTTCCGGTTATGGCATTTAGATCGCCACACATTAACACATTTCCTTTAGTCTGGAAATGGCTAATCTCATCCTGCAGGATGGAGAAGGTTTCTTCACTGTAATAGGGGGACTCAGCTGGGGGAAGGTATATAGCACACAAGAATATGGGACGGTCTGTGGAGACAATGTCTGTTTGGATTTTTAACCAAATGTTAAATTTCTATGAAATTCTATGAGGTGTGCTCTGTACCATATCAGCATTCCCCCTGACTCTCTGCCCTGAGTCACCCCTCTTAGTTTCGTCGATGGGACAACTATTTCCCTAAATCCAATCGGACAGCCAGTGGACAAATCTTTAACATTCCATGTTTCCTGTAGTATTATAATATCAGAATTCTCAATTTCTTTTTTAAAGTCTGAATGTTGGCTCTTGATACCAAAAACAGAGGACCTCAGTCCTTGAATATTCCAACATGTGACTTTCAGGGAATATAAGCTCATTAAATAATCACATTTGTTATTTCAAAACAAGACAGACATCAATATATTGAATTGACAAATCAAGAAGAATATATAAAATATTATGATCCAAGAAAATAAGTTAAATGTATACATTAGGTAAAGAAAAATATACAAATATCATATTCATATTATATAGTTTTTTTTTCTTCTTCAAGAAGTATAAATAATATGAGGTTTCTAAAATCTGATAAAAATAAACTCATATACATGCATACACATCCATACCTTTTTTTTTTTTTTTTTTTAAGAATAATAAATAGGTTTCTAAGAGTCTCATTTAAAATAAGTAGAAATAAAACACATTTTCACACGCGCACACACACACACACACACATATACATTTTCAATTTTTTTCTTTTTCATTCTCAATATAATTATATACATTTTTTTTTTTTTTTTTTGAGTCTGTCTGTCTCTCTGTCTGTCTGTCTCTCTGTCTCTGTCTGTCTTTCTTTCCTTCTCTCTGTCGGTCTCTCTGTCTGTCTGTCTCTCTGTCTGTCTGTCTGGCTCTCTGTCTAAACTCATTTCCTCTTTGCTCTTTCAGCATGCTGAGGAGGATTCTTCTGTGTTGTATACAATTATTCATCCTGGTCAAGTCAACAGCACTTATGTTGCTTTGCAGCTGCAAAAACTATAAAAGGAAGTGTACAGCTGAACTCAGACTTATTTCACAGCATGTAAGAACAAACTGAAACTCTTGCGGTTGTCCAAGCACACATTTAGATGATGGACGCGCATTGTGGTTTGGTTTGCTTCAGAAAAAGTGTTGCATCTCGACTGGTGGCCTGCACTTTGACCCAGTCCAGAGTTTTTGTCTTTGCCTTTGTGTTATACAGGGTATCTTCACATTTTTTAACAGCAAATTTAATGACTTTTAAGACCTTTTTAAGTCCTCTAAAAGGAAAATTTAAGACTTTATCTAAACAACAAAAAAAAGGGGAAATGTTCAGTCCGACAACACAGATTGATGTTGCGAAGCATTAGTGTGGCACAACTCATCACAACCACGCTCAAGAAAGGTCAAAGGGGCGCGAAAACTTTTATACCAAGTGCTGATTGACCTTACAACCCTGACATGGTTGACTATGTATAAACTATCAGCCTTTAAGGTACTTCAGGTAATTTCTAAATTCTGGCCCCTCATAGCAGTTTGAAAAAGACATGGAAGACAGCCCCAGGACATTACAAAAGCCCATTTCATCATACTTGATCTAAATTAGGGTTAAATGTTGCTGCCTAATAGCCTTGAGCTGGGTTTGGGGGTTCTCCCCCAAGAAAATGTTGTTCAGGGTCTGATTAGTGTTTTCTATGTCATTTCAGACACAGATAAATGCAAGCACATTCAATAATCTATGCATAGACCTAATGAATGACAGACAATTGTAGGAAAGATCAGGATCAGAAATGTATTGCATGTTCCAGTTGTAGGAGATCCATGACTTTCCAATTTACTGTGGATATATCCATTGACACAGAAAGCATGTTCCTTAAATTAAGTTCCTTGGTGCCCTCCTGAAATTATAAAAAAATAAAATCAAAACAAAGTCCACCTCAAGAATGATAACATTTTCATTCATGTTCACTCAGATTAAATTTATGCATTTAGCAGACGCTTTTATCCAAAGCGATTTACAGTGCATTCAGGCTATCAATTTTTACATATCATGTGTTCCCGGGGAATTGAACCCCCAAACTTGCTTGCTTGCTAGATCAGTGCTCTACCAGTTGAGCTACAGGAACACTAGATTAGATGGTTTGTCTAAAGTAGTGATTCTCAAATTGTGGTCTGGGGACCACTGGACGTATGCCAGATTACCAAGGAGGGTCTGTGAGCAAAAGTCATCAACCAAAATGACTGACATGGACTGTGACACCGTTGAACATTTCCAATTCACTTCTCATGACTTGTTTTCTAATCATGCACATTATTAGCAGGTGAAGTTAGCCATGGTTTCAGAAGACTAAAATGGCCTACATTTTTACATGCATTAGGGATGATCATTAAGCCAAATATGTCACGTTTTTATTTTATTTATTTTATTTTTTTTTTATTGGCTAAGTGGTCCTTGATTTGAAAGAAAAAATGTTTGAGATTAAGCCATAATAGTGAATGCTCACAAATTGGGCCTATGTGATAGGGTTCAGTGTCAACGTTGTTAACCTAAAATTGAGAAGCACAAAACAGATATGTGGAGTCTAACCATGAACTGGGCTACATTATTTAATTCAATTCAATTTTACTTTTCACATAAAAAAAATGCAAGAAGCATAATGCATATTGAATGCTTTATATAATAAAGTTATTTACAGCACTGCCTTCCATCCATAATGCAGTATATCGATGCATTTTGAATCGAGAAATTATTCTGGATCGATTCCAATTTTTCTGAATGCATCGCGATTCTCTCTCGAATCAATTCTTAGTTTAGTTTTAACAGCAGATGCCACTGCATGATTTATATGCCTTACACACACCACTTGAACCTACTATAAAATAATAATTAATACAGTTCGAAAAGGTTGAAGCGAAGTACAAGGGTCTTTGCAGTGGGGCATTTACATTAATCTCGCGTCATAAAAGCAATATATCAATTACATAATCAGACTCAGCAGAACGCACGAGCGCTCTTCGTCGTGAGCATTTGAGTGTTCGGTTAAAAACTAGCCTAGAGCGCAATGTGCAAAAACTAAGCTCAGAATCAATTCACAATGCATTCGGAAAAATTTAAATCAATCCAAGAATTGTGACGCATCGATATATTGTCCCAAATATTCATTAGGAAATAACAAAAACACATGAAGCATTTTAACATATTCAAATAATTTTAAATGTTACTTTTAGAGTCTTACCTTAAAGTGCTACAGCACGTCTTCTGCCGTTGAGGGGCTCAAAAACTGAGAACCAAGATAGCGAGACCTGACAATCGTG
This sequence comes from Carassius gibelio, assembly GCF_023724105.1. NCBI lineage: Eukaryota > Metazoa > Chordata > Actinopteri > Cypriniformes > Cyprinidae > Carassius > Carassius gibelio. The sequence goes on from NC_068417.1 coordinate 32,117,917, forward strand.
GTCTTGTCCACAGCTTTATCGTCTTTGCCCATGCTTGCGATTTCGCAAACTGCCGTGGTGGCGAACCATCAACGCAACGCGTTCATCAATCACTTACTCGTATGTCACCTATGGAATGATGCAGGTTGCACCCACGAAGTGCTGCCCCCAAATGTTACGCTGGTCAAATTGCGGTTGAAAAAATAAATAAAAATGACGAGTCGGACATGAAATTTAAGATCCCACATGAAATTTAAGACATTCATATGGAAAATTCCAGGATTCAAGACATTTTCAGACCTTAAAAATCGAAAATTGTATTTAAGACATTTCAAGACTTTTTAAGGACCCGCGGGGACCCTGTTATACTATAAATGTAAATCTTTTGTCTCTTTTGAAGTTTCATGTGATTGGTAAAAAAGTGGACGGAGCAAACATGACTTTCTGTGATTGACGTGTTTGTTATTTTGTGATGCTAACAGTTGTGTATCAGACCCCCCCCCCCCCCCACACACACACATAAGTGTTTGATACGCTATAACATTATAGATTGATAGCAAATTCAGTGACTGCTAATGTTATTACCTTAAAGTGCTGATTAAAAGACGTATAAACTGAGTATGGGTGACCATACTTGGCTGAATGTCACTTTCACTTTCAAACTGTAAGTGTAATGAAATACCCTTATATCATCACACTTCTGCAGGATGCTTAAAAAAGGTGTGATAATTTGCCGAAATGAACATATGGAGGTGGGGACAGCCACACACACGTCTAGATCTGAGATAAGCAGAGTAATACTAGCAATATTTGTCAATATTATTTGAGAATAATAGTTGTTCTGAACATGTGGGCTATACGTTTTCAAATCACGCTGCTGCTATAGCTGGAATTCATCAACAAGTCTCAGAAATAAGCCAGTAATGTCTAAAAATTCAAACGTTGGATCAGATTTCTCATTTTTTTTGACAATGACTTTATGTTAAATTTCCATTCTGTTTTCTCTATTAAATACAAAGACTGTATTAATAAAAATTGTGTGTTTGATCAGTTTTATTGGAAAAACGAATGCGTTCGTTATCGAAGGCGATTCATCTGCGATAAAGAACGCGATATTGCGTAGCTTGTCAGCGATCTACGGCTCTGTCTATTTAATGCCACTCCAATTATAAGCAGGTGATGGCGATTTTAGCAGTGATCAAGGAAGCAGCTTTACTGATTAGATGCGTATGATCATATCGTAAGATATATCGCCCAGCCCTAAATCATACCAAAACCAAACCATCTTTACTCGTCTGATTAGTTAACTGCATTAATTCTGAGGAATTAAATTCAGAATCTATCTGACTATGAGAAGTTAGATATGAATTATACCAACAAGGCAGACTGTGTTTACTCGTCTGATTGTTTGTTTGCATTAAATTATGAGAAATATAATGACACTTATCTCACTCTGAGAAATTATATATACTGGAGGGGCTGCTGGGCGGGGAGCAGCCCTCTCAGTCTATAGTCAGAGCGTTGCCGCCCGTGCTCCCCCTACGTCGGGCCCTGAGGCTGAAGCAACGCTCTGAACCAGGGTTTTCCCAGCCTAAGGCGGATCTGAGGGCCGTACTTCAGGCTGGGAGGCCCTCGGTTAAGAAGTCCTGACACGTTTCGGTCACAACTGCAGAGGGCGGCCCCTACTGGGGTAGAGCGGTGTACACCGCATTACACGGTGCTCGTCTCGCCTCAGCGCCCTCTGGGGGCTGGTCTGCCATCCTGCCAGAGTTCCAGGGTGTAGCGGCCTCCAGCGAGCAATGTTCTCAGTATTTTCCACCCGCGTGCGTAGCAGAGCTGAGATGCTCGCCGGCCCTTCGGGGCCTCTTACACCAGAGGTCAGTCTCGAGAGACTGATTCCCTTAGTAGATTATTTAGCAGCGTGGAAACTACTGCTAAATGTATCTCAATGGGTCCCGCATACAGTAGATAAATGCTACCGTATTCAGTTCGGCTCTGCACCGCCGAGATTCAACAGGGTCATTCCGATGATAGTCGACCCCAGGCAGGGTCTGGTTATGGAACAGGAAGTGAAAACCATATTAGAGAAGGAGGCCGTCGAGGTGGTCCCTCCTCAAGACAGGGAGTCCGGGTTCTACAGCCGGTATTTCATAGTTCCAAAGAAGGATGGAGGGTTGCGTCCGATTATAGACTTGAGGTTCTTAAATCGTTCAGTTATGAGATTGAAGTTCAAAATGCTCACGATCAAGCATGATGTAGCTCAGATCAGGTCCGAGGACTGGTTTGTCACAATAGATCTCAAAGATGCATACTTCCACATATCCATCCTTCCACAACACAGGAAGTTTCTGAGGTTCGCTTTCAGGGGTGAAGCCTACCAATATCGAGTACTTCCCTTTGGCCTTGCACTCTCACCCCACACGTTCACAAAATGTTTTTTTTTTACTTTATTTTGATTTTTTCCACATAAACAGAGTACATCACACAATTACGGATACCATTGGAATATCACATAAATGTAATTAATTCCGTCTCTCTTGTTCATAGATAGAACCAAATAGCAAATAGAGACAGAATAAAGTTAATTCTAAGTCTAAGCAAAGAGAAGCGGACTCAGGGGGCATTCCTGGCGAGTGGACCGGTGGAGGGGAAAATAACCTGAACGAGTATTATTGGTCCTGACAGAAGCTTGTGGGCCAGAATACAGTAACTTCAACCAAGAGATACATTTATGACCGAAACCAAATTTTTGTGTAGAAAACTCCACCCGGTCAAATGTTTTCTCTGCATCTAATGAAATGACAGCCTCTGGGACTAAAGAAGAGGGATTGTATACAATATTAAACAGTTTCCTAATATTAAAAAAAAGAGTGTCTATTTTTTATAAACCCAGTCTGATCCGGGGAGATAATGGACGGGAAAATAGACTCTAAACGTATTGCCAACTACTTTCATAATATCTTAAAGTCAACATTAAGAAGACTGATCGGGCGATAAGAAGTGCAATGTAAGGGGTCTTTATTCTTCTTTAAAGGGGGGGGGGGGGGGGGTGAAATGCTATTTCATGCATACTGAGTTTTTTATACTGTTAAAGAGTTGGATTCCCATGCTAAACATGGACAAAGTTTCAGAAATTAAGTTGTACATTTGTCACAAGCTTCGGAAAGTTTTTTTCGAGTATGGGTCTGTGTGACGTTAAATGGAGCGGAATTTCCTTATATGGGTCCTAAGGGCACTTCTGCCGGAAGAGCGCGCGCTCCCGTATAGCAGAGCACAGATATTCACTGATCAGAGCAAGAGCGAATTGTCACAAAAGAAGTGTGTTTTTGGTTGCCAGGGCAAGACAACCCTGCACAGATTACCAAAAAAAAAAAAACATTAAGGGACCAGTGGACGGAGTTTATTTTTAAAGAGCATCGACGGAGTTGTGCAAGTTTTTGTGTTTGTTCCCTGCATTTCGAAGATGCTTGTTTTACAAACAAGGCCCAGTTTGACGCCGGATTTGCGTATCATTTATTTCTTAAGGATGATGCAGTCCCAACGAAAAAGGGTCACGATCGTGTGTTGGAGCCGCAGGCGGTGATTAAAACTGCTTCAAATATCTCTGTGTTGTTAACTTAGCTATCGGCGCGTTAGCACATCAAGTAAACCTTGTACACCTTTAAAGAAAAAAAAAGACGACAAAGTGGAACTTTCCAAAAACATTTTTCATTTTCCATTTTCCAAAACCGTTAAGTGTAACGGAGGCCAGCGAGTAGTGCTGTGCAGGTAAACCTGCCCGATCTCAAGAGACGCACTAGCAACAGACACTAGTGGCTGTAGCCATTTAGCCTCCTTGTTAGTGCATCCGCCTCCCCCAGAGACCCGGGTTCGAGCCCCGCTCGGAGCGAGTGCGAGGAACATCAAAAAGGACCCGGGAGAGAGGGGTTACATAAGCAAATATATACAGTTTGAATACATACCACATAGAGATGTCGTTGCTGAGGCTGCTCTTGTTAAATTTCAGCCTCTGGATATGATTCTGGATCATAAATATATGCTGAATCTGACTGTTAGCCATGGTTTGTTTTGGATGATGGTTTTTTCCTCACGGTAATGTCACAGCTTCCAAACGCTCTCAACGCAAAAGCCTACTCGCGCTCGTGATTCTTTAGCTCCGCCCACACGTCACGCCTCCAGCAGCTCGTGTTTTTCTGAAAAAAATCGGCACAGACTATTTTTCTCTTATAAATATAATAAAACTAAAGACTTTTTGGAGATATGAAGGATGCAGTACTACTCTATAGGTACTCAAGATTAACAGGAGATTGAGTGAAAATGAGCATTCCACCCCCCCCCCCCCTCCCTTTAATATCAAAGAGATGGAAGCCTGATTAAGTGTCTGGGGGAGCTTGAGTGAATCAAATGATTCAAAATACATGTCAATCATCATGGGGGCCAATTTGTTTAGACATTTTTTTATAAAACTCTACTGGATACCCATCTGGCCCTGGACATTTACCATTTTGCATAGAGGTAACAGCTTGAGTGAGTTCTTCTATAGTGATTGGTTCTTCCAAATGGGCAGCAGAATCGACAATGGGTATGTTCAGTTTGCTAAAAAAGACATCAAAAGCAAGAGGGTTATCAGTTTGTTCAGATGTATATAGGGAAATAAAATATTCTTTAAAATGTTCATTAATTAGCTGAGGGTTTGTTGTTACCCCTGATGAGGTTTGAATATGAGGAATGGGCCAGCAACTTACTTCCCTTATCACCCTCTTCATAGTATTTGTATCTAGATCTAAGCATTAAATTCTCTGCGTAGCATGATGAAAGAATGTCAAATTCTGCCTGTAGAGCAAGACGCTCCCCATATGTATCTGAGGATGCGGAAACATAGATATGCATAGATATTATCTATATGGGCGATTTTCTGAATAATCTCTGATAGTTTACTCTTCCTCATTTTTTCCCTATATGCAGTGTATGAGATGATTTCCCCTCTTAAGTACACCTTCATAGTTTCCCAAAGGAGGGATGCTGAAACATCTGAAGACTTGTTTGTCAATATAAAAAAATCTATCTCACAACAAACGGGTATTTAAACACAACGGTGGCCGTGTGCCCTCAAGTTCCTTAATACAAATCTTCATAATAACCCGGGCATGGTCTGAAATAACAATAGCGTTGTATGAGCATAACTCAACTGAAGAAATTAACCTGTTATCTATCAAAAAAAAAGACAATCCGAGTAAAAGTATGATGAACCTGAGAAAAGAAAGAGTATTCTTTCCCAGATGGGTTAAAAAAACGCCAAGGATCCGAGACCTTAAACTCCTCCATAAAAGACTGAATCACCTTTGCAGACTTTGATGGTGTATTATGTCTAACAGAGGAACAATCAAGTTTGGGATTAATCCAGCAATTAAAATCACCTCCCAAAATAAGATGTTGATAAGAAGTATCAGGTAGTACAAAAAATAAATGTCTAAAAAAATTATCATTATCCCAGTTAGGCGCATAAACATTGGCGAGAATAACTGGAAAATTACTGATTTTACCTGTGACAATGAAAAATCTAACATTGGGATCTGCTATGACATCAGAGCACACAAAAGGAACTGACCTGTGTATAAGAATTGCAGCACCCCTGGCTTTACCCTGAAATTTGGAGTGAAATACCTGCCCAACCCATCTTCTCCTTAACAATAGGTGGTCGTGAATTTTAAGATGTGTTTCTTGAAGATAGACAATGTGGGCTCCTAAATGTTGGAGGTGATGTAGTATCTTGCTACGCTTAAAGGGATTGTTCACTCCATTACAGTTCCAACTAATAAATGTAAAACTCCTCCCAATTAGATGTTGCGTCATTTTAGGTTGTGGCATACATGATATGGATCAAATTTTGAATGTGAAATAATTCTTTACTGTGAAACTGACAAAAATTGAGCGGAGACCAAGGAAAGAGGAAGAGAAGACAGAGCGAGAAAAAAAAGAAGAAAAAAAAGAAGAAAAAACAAAAAACAAACAAAAAAACACATGAAAACAGCAACAAAACCCTTTTCTCCCACACCCCACCCACATCAGCAGAAGCATCTCCCCAAACGAGACACATGCACTTTACCCTTTTAACACTCGGACAGCTACAATTAACTCTATGACGCCTGGGAGAAAGTGCAATGATAATAATAATAATAATAATAAAAAAATAATTAAACAAATAAATATAAACAGAGGATTAAACTTTGTCCATAACACCAATAACGTGTGCGAACTTATGTTAAACTAACATAATTATATTAATAGGAAAACAACACTCGCAGGCAAGTTATCGAGCAGAGTGACAATAGCCATATTTTGGTCAGTGCACACTGTTTAAAGCCAAACTGACTACATGATATTTACCTCAGGTATTAGCAGTTAAGACAGTTTTTTATAAAGTCAGATCCGGCGGCCGGGTTCTCAAACTTGTGTACAGCACCATTGGAGAGAGTGATCCGCAGCACAGCTGGAAACAGAAGGCCAAACTTAACCCCGGGGCATGAGTGAAGGAGACCTCAACTCCCTCGGGTAATCCGACGAGGCGAATATTGTTCCTTCTGGATCTTCCCTCCAGATCTTAACATTTGGCATCCAGTTGTGCCACCTATTTTTGAAGCGTGGATATGACGGATTGCATTTCAGTTATGCGATCACTGTGATCAGATGCTGAACATTCCAGTTCTCTGATAGTGTCAGCGTTAGCGTAAACTTTTTGCTTCAAAGGGCCTAGCCAGTCGTTAACTTCTTGTCTAACTGTGACGATCTCTGACCGCAGATCCGATGACAATGAGTCAATTTTCTTGCAAATATCATTTTTGACCGACTCCAACATGCCCTGAATGACAGTTATGTTTGTAGATGAACTGTCTGTAGACTTGATGTTTGCTGAGGCCTCATCAGCATCCTCTGGCGATTGTGCAGTTTTGCCGTGGCCGCTCTTACCCGCGTCGGTTTTCGCTCGAGAAGACGACATATTCGTGACTTACAGTCAATGCGAGTGATTCTTTTAATGTTAGTAAACTAGTTTTACAACTTGTATAAAGAAATTATACAAAACTGTGCAAATAAATGATTAAGTGGAACACTTTCTCTCAGAGCAGCGGGGAAACACGTCTTACATCCTTGCTAGAAACAGCGCCCCCCCACGTTCACAAAATGTGTAGACGCGGCTCTAGATTTGAGACTATGCCAAGAAGAGTGTACTTTCTCCAGTTCAGAGAACCACCTATCTAGGCATGGTATGGGATTCGACCACGATTCAGGCACGATTGTATCCTGCTTGTATCGAGTTGATCCTCCTCACCTCACTGGCTGGGGTGCAGTCATGAGTGGCCACCCTGCCCGTGGTCTGTGGAGCGGTTGCCATCTGACATGGCATATCAATTGTCTAGAAATGCTAGCAGTTCATCGTGCACTGAAGCACTTCCTCCCAGACCTAAGGGGTCATGATGTGTTGGTGCGCACCGACAACACATCAGTGGTCTCTTACATCAACCACCAGGTCTGCGTTTCAAGCCCCTTGTACAAGCTGGCGCACCAGATCCTTGTGTGGTCCCAGAGCAAACTCCTCTGATTAAGAGCAGTATATATTCCTGGGAAACTAAATAAAGTGAAAGTGAAAGCGACGTGACATTCAGCCAAGTATGGTGACTCATACTCAGAATTCGTGCTCTGCATTTAACCCATCTGAAGTGCACACACACAGACCAGTGAACACACACACACACTGTGAACACACACACGGAGCAGTGGGCAGCCATTTATACTGCAGCACCCGGGGAGCAGTTGGGGGTTCAATGCCTTGCTCAAGGGAACCTAAGTAATGGTATTGAAGGTGGAGAGAGCATTGTACATGTACTCCCCCCACCTACAATTCCTGCCAGCCCGAGACTCGAACTCACAACCTTTTGATTGCCAGTCTGACTCTCTAACCATTAGGCCATGACTTCCCTAAGGGAGCAGACATACTGTCGAGGCAGGGGCCGAGGCCTGGGGAATGGAGGCTTCACCCCGAGGTGCTGAAGCAGATATGGAGAGTTTTTGGCAGGGCTCAAGTAGACCTTTTTGTAACTCAAGAGACATCTCAATGTCCCCTTTGGTTCTCATCCAGCTCCTCTGGGACTGGACACTATGGTACAGACGTGGCCGAGGCTTCGTCTGTACGCCTTTCCCCCTATTGCTCTGCTCCTGGGAATTCTGGTGAGAGCACGCCGGGACTGGTCCGTCTGTTATTAGTAGCCCCATTCTGGCCGGGCCGAGTATGGTTCGCAGGCCTGGTCTTGCTCCTCGACGGCTCTCCATGGGAGATACCGATCAGGACGGACCTACTCTCAGGCTCAGGGCACGATAATTCACCCTCGCCCGGAGATGTGGAAGCTGTGGGTGTGGCCCCTGAGGGGGCACAACTATTAGCAGCTGGTCTCTCAACCAAGGTTGTTGAGACCCTCCTCCAATCCAGAGCTCCCTCAACAAGGAAACTGTACGCCCTGAGGTGGAAACTCTTCACCTCATGGTGCAGAGACCACCAGCTAGACCCAGCAAACTGCCCAGTTGGTACAGTTCTGGAGTTTCTACAGGCCAGGCTCTCTGCAGGGTTGACTCACTCCATGCTGAAGGTTTGTCGATGGCCAGTCTTTGGGAAGACACCCCTCAGTTACACGTTTCCTCCGTGGTGCGCTGAGGCTGAGATCTCTGGTACGGTCCCGTGTTCCGCCCTGGGACTTGGGTGTGGTGTTAGAGGCTCTTTGCAAATCTCCATTCAAACCGATTCAAGATATCTCAGACAGACATCTGACTCTTAAAACCGCCTTTCTGTTGGCCATTACCTCTCTGAGGAGAGTAGGAGATTTACAGGCCCTCTCAGTGGCCCCTACCTATCTTTATTTTGCACCTGGCATGACCAAAGTGTTCATATACCCTCGAGCGGGATATGTTCCTAAGGTGCCCTCTTTCACACCATAACCTGTAGTGCTGCAGGCCTTCTGTCCTCCTCCCTTTCAAGAGCTCGACCAAGAGAAGCTAAATTCTATGTGTCCAGCTCGAGCGCTGGATGCATACATCCACAGAGCTGCCCTGTGGAGAAAAACGGACCAATTTTCCTGCTTCTAAGCAGACTATTAGTCGTTGGATAGTTGAGACTGTCAACGCCACTTTGAGTCCTCTGGTCATCCCCCGCTGTCGGGAGCCAAGGCTCACTCTACATGGGGTATGGCAGCCTCCAAGGCCTTTCTAGCAGGTGCATCCATGCTGGACATCTGCAATGCTGAGGGGTGGTCCATGCCTTCTACTTTTGCAAGATTCTATGGCTTAGACATGCCAGTCACTCCAGGCACTTCAGTCCTCTCGTCCTAAGCTGTGCTCTTCAGATACACACTAGGCAGGGGTTTGGTAGTCTGGCAGCGTTGGTATTCGTTCCCCAAAGAGTTTTCGACGCAGCTCAAGTTCCTGAAGAGGAACGTCTCTAGGTTATGTACATATGTAACCTAGAGATGTTTTTTTTCTTTCTTTTTTATGATAATAATAGAAGAGTGTTTAAGTTTTCAGTCTGAAATGCTATGCACTTTTTCCATTAATTAGGTAAAAAGTGGACTAAAGAAAGTGAAAGGGTAATGTTCATGTATGAATGTGTTTCAGGAGTGTTTGTTGAAGCAGGTGAAATGAAAAGTTTGTCAGTGATGGAGGGAGATTCAGTCACTCTACACACTGATACTGACACACAGAGAAATGATGCAGTGATACAATGGATGTTTGGAGCTCAAAACCCAGATATCATCATTGCTGAAATCAACAGAGATTACAAATATCAATGATGTTACAAATGAGAGAATCAGAGACAGAGTGAAGATGGATATTCAGACTGGATCAGGGGCGTAGCAAGCTTTTCAAAAGTGCGGGGAATGGATGTGGTTTGTTTATAAACAATAAAAACGATGAATACAGTGACAGAGGGGTACAAAATGCAGGGCTTAAAGTTCTCTGTCACTGTGCCGGATTTCCAGCTTGCAGCGTTTGGCCTGGAAAAAAAATAATCCTACATTAAAAAAAAAAAAATCAGAAAAGGGGAGAAAAAAAAGCTCTCAAAACAAAGCTTTTTCTCTGGTGGTATAAATAATGTAACAATTTACTGTTTTTAAACATTAAAATAATATACACTTTTCTTTCATAGATTTTCAACAGGTTTGCAAACAATGTCATCATTTCTCACTTTTTTCTCCTCATCAGGTAACGTTACAATCAAACACAACAGGTATGTATCCACAAAAGTATTCAGCTAATCAACAAACAATGCTCAAAATATCAAAATCAGTTGCACTGGCAATGAACCCATAAATACACTGCTTAACAATGGCAGTTTGTCCCCCCTCCTCGTCAATTCTCTGCCTTCTTCATCACAGTTATGTTTTACATTGCATGCCACATAACGTTACATAACCGAATTTACCTAGCTGCTGAACAATATCCCAATAATATCAATTAGTATTAGGCTAAAAAACTAAATATAATACCGAAAACACTCGACATGTCAACAAAACGATAACACCCGGCTGCAGCCTGCAGATCGAGGTGGGGCTGCACCTGGGGCGGGGTTGCACGTGCAGCCCCGCCCCACACCTACTCTAATTGGTTCGATCTTCTTTCAAAGACATACATGATCGGAAATGTGTGCATAGTTGGTGTCAGGCGGCAAGGAACTCGACCGGAAGTTGAAGTCGGGTGGGGGCTGCCATCTTTTAGCAGAACTTCACTTGCGTTAGCATTCCCATTGACTCCCATTCATTTTGGCATCACTTTGACAGCGAATAACATTACATCTGAGCATTTAAATACTCTGTTTGTCCATTATTTATTTCTAAAGATACACGACAATGTATAAAGGGCTACATTACCTTCTATGTTACATTATGGCCCCGTATAAACAGTTTTTGTAAAAAACAGGCTAACGATTGCGTCATAACCACTCGACTCTCTGTCGCATTACCGTACAGACAGGAGGAGAAGCTCGCAGGCAATTAACTTAATATGGCGTACTGGCGTTACATTTTAAAATTCCATTTCAAAATAATTAATCAGAATACTTACTCCTGCTCACTCACGCCAAAGAACTCCCTGCTCAAGCTCGCCGTCTCTGCAAGATTAACGATGGCAGTTTGCACGCACAGCCACTAGAAGATTTACATCTGTCAGACAGGTTGCTGACGTCATCAAGCTTCGTTTGAGTCTGCGCGTCAGAAACGGAAGTGCTAAAAAACGCTAAAAATGGGCTTCACTTGTCTCAATTGAGTTCCAATGGGGTCGCTGTGTCCATTTCTTTTACTGTCTATGGTTGGTATAGGTTGGAGAATGCTGTTTAAAAAGCTAAAAACCCTGTAAAAGTTTTACAAAGCCTTTACTATAATGCAGTTTTTTTTATTGTTAACTTGACTCACTATGTCTGATTTATTGAATCAAGAGATGTTAGCTTCTGCAAGTTTACTCTTCTTGACCAGACTAATTCACAAATGAATAATTGGGGCATTCTAAAAGCACGCTCAACGTGAAAGCACGTGGCTTTATGCATTAAAACAGTGTTTTAAAAAGACCAAACTCAGTAAACAAATTATTAATAAAGCATTCTATTCACAGGTAGGGGTGTGCCAAAAAGGGGCGTGTCAAGAGAGTCCTTCACGAAAGCTGTATGTTCTACATACAAGTTTGAACACTATTGATTTACAGATTAACAGTACGACGAGCATAAGGACAACGTAAATAAGAAGCTTTACCTTCCCTTTATCCCCCAACCCGAAATAACTTTTTTTCTTTCTTTTTTCTTTTTTTAGTAAAAATGGTGATGATATAAAAAATAGAAAAATAAATAATAGTTTATTTTTATTTTTTTTAAACGCCAATTTTATTTAATTATGCATTTTCATAAATGGATATATTTAAAGAGAAATGTTTCAGCTTAATGAACATGTTCCAGGCAACAGGTTTTTCCAAAAAAAAAAAAATCCTAAAAATGTAAGCTGCATTCACTTTTTTAATAATTTGTCACCTCTATCAGACAAATTGAAAAGCATGATATTTTAATTTGATCCATACGATAAAAATGTAAATTCTTCAATTATGTGATAATGTTGTTCAGTAAAGAGGCTGAAGTGATCAAATATAATTATTTAATTTCTTCTCTGTTTTCACACTTTCAACACTACAAATGATTCAATTCCTAAATTTCTACCCTCTTTTTTAAATAATAAACACATAAATTCTTTGATAAATCAGAGGTATTGTGTAGTTCAATTCATTATTTACTATTTCAAAACAATACACTGATAAAATAATAAAATCTTTGTCAAAAGTAACAGAACCCTTCATCTGACCAATGCATTCAACACCACAGAGGTCTCTTAAGAGCACCTGGAATAAGTGAATCTCTATGCTTATAATTTTAATGGTTTATAATGCTATTTTAAGTAATTTGGACCTCTGATTCTGCTCTCCTGTCATTTTCACATATATGTGACGTTTCTGATGTAGTTTATCAGTGAAACAAACAATTGATTTGAAGTTTTTATTAGCTTATTATAGGTCAGCTTACAATTTACAAATAAGGACAGTGGAAGCAAATAAAAACCACAATAAGAGCAAAGATATATAAGTGCTATAACAAGTCTTCGTTATCTTAACACAGTACACGTATCAAGGGCTTTTAAATAATATAATAAATAAAAAGAAAACAGAAAGAATAGAAAAAAAGAGCAAGAGGTCATATATATATATATACTGTATATATATATATATATATATATATATATATATATATATATATATATATATATATATATATATATATATATATGAAAAGAAAATAGAATACACAAAGATTAGAAAGGTAGTTAGATTTCTTTTAAGAATATAATTAGAATAGTGAGTGCTAAAGTTAGAGGGTCAAATAAAGAGAATTTATAAATATATATATATATATATATATATATATATATATATATATATGTATGTATGTATGTATATATATATATATATATATATATATATGTAACTATATATACTTAACTTCAAATATAATAAATCTCTTAACTTATAATAAATAAATATTTTGTCAAGACAAAACAGTACTTACAAATGGCACCAAGCACCTACAACTCTTCATAAACTATACTTGCAAAAATATAAAAAATTACTTTGTCATTTAAACTAACACTATAATCTGATCAAGTAACTCTTTTAACATTAATATGAATAATTACATCTTATTTCGCCAGTGGCTAATTTTTCCTTCTCTCTTAGCTCTGATATTAGCAGCTAAGCATTTATGGCTCAGAGACCTGCATTAAAAACCCTGCATACTCAGTGCCCATGCACTCATGCATCATGTGTCATCAGAGCAATATTGTTATTGACATGAATGTGAATGATACCTCACAGCTCTCACCCCCATGCACTGAAGACCATGCATGCATCACATATGAGACCAACTACACATGCTAGAAGATCAGCTGATAGATTTATGACAGAAGAGCATTTTCTATTCCTGATTTATACACTTCTACATGCACTAGTATATGCGCAGCTCATACCAGGGTCGTGCACAGACGTTTTGAGAGGCAGTGGCCCAGACCAAAAAAAGGGGCACTAAGGGGGTGGGTGCTTGTTAAAATGGCTCCCTCACTCTCCATATTTTCCTGTTCTGCCTCTGTTTTCCCCTCTCTGTCCCACTGTATTTCATTTATTTTTCGATCTGAACATTTTTTTACTCTGGCTCAGTTCCAAGACCTTCACTTTTACTTTGTTGAGTTGACCCTGGGACAGTTTCATCTTAATATAATAACAAACCTTTTACAATCAGATTGTAAATATAATTGTTACGTTTAGTGCTAATTCAATTTATGTTGGTGTAGTGTAATTACTCATTCATTCAAATAATTTAATGCCTGTCTTCCTTTGTTGTCAGCTGGTTTAACAGTCTTGTCTGTTATTTTGGCCCTTCCTCACTTTCTGAGCCTGCTTCTTCCTCATCTTCAGTGGAAGTATAAATATTAGACATAAACAGCATACATTTATATTATATAAACAACTCATTTAGAACATTTATATAACATTTTTAATTATTTAATGAAATATTAGCCTATGAATATGATAGTATCATCTAAAACAAGTGATTATATTGTGAAATATACCTAATCCATTTAATCCCACCGGTCACAATAGTGATTGTAAAAAAAAGGTTTTCATTTATAAGTCCCTAAAAACCTTTCTGATTGGTGTTTTACTGCACTTCCTGCAAATATGGGAAAAATATGGGAAAAATAAATATGTGCATTTTTACATGATTAGTGCAAAATTGTCACATGATCAGAGCAGTTCTTCCTGTTTGCACCTTGAGCTCCAAAACTAAAGGCTAGTAAAGTATGTTAACATACAGATAAAGATTTTTGGTACACATTATCTTTAAGGTGTCTAGTATTAATATATGCATTCACATACAGTATATTTCGTTTTGTTGAGTGTGGTCATAGAATGAGGAAACATGTTGATCGTCACAATGGTGAACGGAGGAATAACAATATAAATACATTGCAGCTGCGAGTGAAAATTACACTTAAATGTTGCAATTACAAAATATTGCACTAAATTAAAAATTTGTTCCAAATTCAGTACTACAGTACTTGTGACTGACAATAAAACACAATTTTTCAAACACTTTTCCAAATAATAATAATAAATACATTATTTCACTCTTTCGCTCTCTGCTGCTGTCCCTGTCTTCTTTTTTGTTAGTGTTTTTTAATCAATCCGCACTTCTGCCGAGCCTGCACTGGTGTGAGATCCACAGCAGACTTCTACCCGTCAGTCAAAGTAGCATTAGATCACAAAAGTGCAGACTCAGTGGAAGACCGTGAGGGTTTAGGGTGCCATTTGGGACAGGGTCTGTGATTGATGCTGCAGAGCAAGCAGGAAAACATGGAGTGGATTCGCAGAATCAGTAGATCTTTAGCTGAGGTAACAGACCGCTATGAGCCTGGGGTGATGGGGGACTGGTGAGAGGGGCTTCTCAGCTGATGAGGGCAGAGGGGTCTTGCCACCGTGCCACCCCCCTGTGCACGGCCCTGGCTTATACACATCACACAACTCATTCTAGGTCAAATATACTGCAGAATATGGAGCAGAATTAAAAATGACACAATTCTCTCTTCTCTTATTGCTGCTCCATGGTTTCCTCGATCTGTTAGACAAAACGTAACAAAATTGTTTTTATTTTCAACCTTTTAACCCTCTCAGTCTGACCTTTCAAGTCCTTTCACATAAACATTTCAGGTTTTCTAAGGCCCTTAAATAAAATAATAATAATAATAATAATAATAATAATAATAATAATAATAATAATAATAATAATAATAATAAACCTGCTGTACACAATCTACTACATCCCTTAAATGACAGTTAATTCATTTGATCCAGTAAAAGGTCTTCTAAAGTAATACAACTCCATTTGCACTTCACATACTAGGCCTGTAGGTAGCACCCAGGCTTCATTCAAGCATAAAGCAACACAACATCTGTGCACCTTTGTACATTCTTCCATTGGAAGTAAATTACATTTTGATTAATTGACCAGAATATTATTGTTCATAATTGTTGAGAGGGGCACTTCTGATTAATTTTGTAAAGGTCAGAAGCAATAAAAGAAAAAAAGATGGGGGGATTCGGCTCTGTGTCGACTTACCGCGAGCCTAGCAGTGGTAGTAGACAGCTTTCCTCTTCCACATATGGAGGAGATGTTTGCAAACCTGTGTGGCAAGACAAAATAAAGGAGGTTACACACAGTTCGAGATGGAGTGCATTTGCTTTTAATTGAGACACTCAACAATAGTATACTTTATTAGTATAATGTTTAGTGAGTTTGTTTGTTTTAAATCACTGTCTTACTACATTAAGCCACATTAAGCGCTTTCTTATAACGTTTTTTTTTTTATGGGAAAAGGCTTAACGTTATTAAACGTGTTGAAATCATATTCAGGGCTCATCTTATTTTTTGTGGATAGTATACTTTATTAGTATGATTTTTAGTGAGTTTGTTAATATTACTTAGTACATTAAGCCACGTTAAGCGTTTTCACATTAAGCATTTTAGAATGTCCCCAAAAAATAGACTCATATGTTTCACACATACTCCATCTGCAGTGCGTATGCAGTCTGTGTTCGTTAAGTATGTGGTGCAGAAGCAGCACGGACTCATTGTGCTTTCACACAGGATGCGTTTGCAGTCCACTACTGATACACGGCCGTTTAGTCCACAAACACAACATGTGTTCATTATTAAGATTTCAAATCATGTATAATAATAATAATAATAATAACAATAATAAATAAATAAAATTTTAAAATCTCAGAACAGTAACAATCTTTCATAGACATTAATTTGTACTCAATAAATATAAAAAAATATATAATTTATGGATTTGACTTCTAGATTTGTATAATAAGTTGCTGAAGCAAGCGGCAACACATAAACATAACATTTAGCCCACTTATCTTGTTAGGATATCGCAAAAAACACTACTGACAGAAACAGTCGACTCTCGTGCCTTTTGCATTTAAATCTTTTCTACAAGTAATCCCACGGGTCTTAATAAACTTAGTTTTCTGCTTCCATAAAAGTGCATATACAGTAGGTATTATGTTGCCTTGTTTATCTAAGCTCTTTTTTTGTTTGATTAAACCTATAGCCAAAAAGCCACGTGTTGACTGAAACACAGTAGGCTTTAATTAATATAACATTTATTATGAAATTACTGCATTTCCGTCTCACTCCATGTTAATTTTTACCGCAAACAATGAGCTGTCCCTTTAATTCAGCGCGTGCAGCACAGTAAAAATTTAAACGTTACATAAACGATTGCTGCACTGCTGCAGACGCACCGCTCCTTGAATGCACTGACGGACCGCTACCGCGTGCAGTGAACTCTTTAATCTGTTAACATGGGTGCATTAAAAAATACACAATGTATACGCACTGCAGATGGAGTATGTGTGAAACAGGCGTCAGACACTTGTGCTTCCGCTAGTGACATCACATGCAGTCTTTATTTTTTTATTTTTTTCTATTTATTTATTATGTTTTGTTTGAATCTCTTAACATTATACAACAGTACCCAGGTGGTGAAGACAAGAAAAAATTAACTCAATTACGAAGTCACTTGCAATCTTCACTTGCACTCTCCGCTACCTGCGACGTCACTTTTCAATTGACACAAATCGTACAATGGAGACAAGACATGGTGGTGATTAAACAATTAAAATTAATTTATTACTGTAGCATACAGGGTCTGCAAGTCATTTGTAGAAGAAAAGACACGACCTGCAAATCTGTGCCCAAGAACTGCAGAATTTGAACACAATGCTCAAAGTCTCTCATTTATGGAGCCAAAAGAGTCTCAATAAAGATAAATGCACACACTACATTCACATATGCACACACAGGATTCATACATGCACACACATGATTCATAAATACACACACAGGATACACAAATGTGCACAAAATGTACAAATACACACACAAAATTTAAAAAGCACAGAAGATTCACAAATGCATACAAAATTCAGAAATGCAAACAACATTTACAAATGCACTCAAGATTCACAAATGCACAGAACAAGATTCAGAAATGTATTTCTGATGCACACACACATATATCTTGATTTACAAACTGCTTGCGGTCTGTGAACTTCACTGCATTTGTGTGTGAATTTTGAGACTCCTCTGACTTGGCTCGACACACAAATGCATGGAATGATCAGCAACCAATCAGATGTCTCCCTTCTTTTAGCCAATCACAAGAACGCACTCCACATGGTTGTTTACTTATAAGACAATCACATGAACGCGTTCACACAGCCTATTTATGAAATTGTATGGAAATACAGATGTTTAGATTACAATTCAGGTTTATTTTTTATTATTTTTTACAAAATATAAATTTAAAAATATCTCAATACATATAGCCCAGACTGTGACTGCAGAAAAAAAGTTAACCATGGATTCATAAATTTACAATAGGCAATTATTTCATTTTATTGAAATATTTTAATGAAAGTAAAAAATAAAAAAATAAAAAAATTACACTTTTTTGAATATTTTAAGTATATCTAAATATTCTTTTAGATGCAATATAGTCATTTTAATTATAATATTCGGTCCCTACATGAAGAGAGAGTCATATGGAAGTAAAATAATGACAAATGTCTTTGAAACAAAAAAGCATGCTGAATAGCACTAACTGAAAAATAATGCATTGCATTAACAATACTTGCATTTTAATGCCTTGTATTTCCAAGGATTACATTTTTAGGTCCTGAAATTTAACATAGTTGTTCGTTTCAGCTGTGAATATTTCAATTGAAAATATTTCACACACCTTTTTGTAATTAAAAATCAATAATTCATATTCACGTTCCAGAATTCACTTCCAAAATATTCAATCGGTTTAAAAATACGATGTATAATATTCGACAGGCAAATTTCGGTCCATTTTATTTCACTTTCCAAATTCGCTTCCACAAATTCAGTGGTTAAAATTCGGCAGATAATACGCCCTTTCACATCCGGGAGCTGCAGGAATAGCAGTAGAGCACAGAGGCATGATCTCCATCTCCTGTCAGTCGCTCACCAGCAGGTGGTGCAAGCGTCTTCTGATGAAGACCAAAGCAACGGGTGGATTAAGTAGTAGTTACAAAAACTGATCTGCAGAAATGGAGTAAGCGCTAAGCAGAAGTTTTGATTATCGGGGCATGTGGAAGAGCTGATTGTGTGAATGTGAATGTTTATTTCAACATTTTTGCCTTTACCATAGACTGTATAGACTGTTTCAACGGCATCAACATAAACAAACGTTAATGCGCGTGAGCGCTTTTGTGGACCTAACTTAACTTCCGGTAGACTCCAAATAGAATCAATAACAACAGCCAAGTCCCTCTAGAGTAGATATTTTTTGATAACAAACAAAATATGTTTGCTGCGTGGATCAGGCGGGCTTAATGAAAATGCAAATTCATTCTTTGCCAGCAGGAGATGTTTTAAAGCACAGACATAAAGCGCGAGAAATAGAGGTTTCCCCAGTAACAGCTGTAAACAAAGCAGAGCTGGTACGCTCATACGCTGCTTTATCAGGCATATAACATGCAATTCTTCTTTCAGAAATACAGCGATATAAAAACACCCGTGCCTCGTTTTGATATTTAAACATAAATGTAAGGAATTATTATTATTAAACGTGCAGTACGTTACGTAATGTTACGTTACTCATGTTTATTTAACGAAGCTTTTTTGAAAATCGATCAGTTTTAAAATTGTGTATGGGGAACACATCCCGCAGCACAACCACCTGAGCCCAACTTCAGTCTACTCATCACCTTGGCTTTAACTGCGTTTGTAGATGGCACCGCAGCCAGACCGATATAACACAGACCGGAAGTTAACTTAGGTCCAGGCGCGTGCGCCCGATGAAACCGTCTATAAAGGCTGTTACCTGTAGCCTAAGCAGCATTCTCTACCATAAAGGAGATTATAATGGGATTTTACCCAACGCTGAAGTACAGAACTAACATTACATCCCCTCACGTCACACTCCAGGATTCCCCAATGACGAGTAAGGGGCTTTTCACATATTGCGCTTAAAAACGCATGGAAAACGCTAGGCACACGGCTTTCTCCTTCTTTCCAAAGCGCTCGGGCAGTTGCGCAAATTTCAGCAAAGGATAAATGGATTTGCAGCACTAAAATCGCTTGCAGTAGCTCTGCTACTAAATTTATTTCAAAATGGCAATCCATATACAGCTATGATCATCTGTTCCTTCATCTTGGCTGAGCTTTCAACTTTGTTATGGGAAAGGATAAAGTTGACTGGTTAGCTCTTGTCACATGACCCGTGGTGCTCTTGCGTATTCTGAAAAATGTAGATGTTTTTAACTCGATGCGGTGCAGACGCACCTAGAAAAAAACTAGGCGTCTTCATGGAGAGAGCAGGGACCTAAGGGACCATCTGACAATTCCACTGACTGGGTTAAAAGGTCCAATGTGTTTTAATTAAAATTTTAAATAACGTACTGTCAAATTCTAAATCTTGTGTTTCTCATAGTGATTATCTACAGGTGAGATTTTGCCTGTACCTCCCTTCATATATTTACAGTATACAATTATTTACATATTAAAGAACCCTGGAAAGGGTTTTTCAGTTGTTGTACATTGCTAGATACAAGACTGACTTACTATTTTTTTCTTAAATATTTTTGTAGTGTCCATACAAAGTGAAATAAGTTATTGGCCATATATATTTAGTCAGTTTGAGTTAATAATTAATTTAGTGTAAACTGATTAATTTGAATGTAATATTGTACTACGTTTCATTTTGAGGTAAATTTGAAGATGGTCCCTAAAGCAGCTTAGGCGAATAGACAGCAAATATCAAACATAAAACTACTGCGCTTGGTTTTCTTTTTACGAAAAAAAAAAATTATTTGGTGAAACTTTTTGGTTTGTGGGGCTCATTTCTGTGTTCATCTGCTGAAATGTACATAATATACAGTAATATATTGTATTAATTAGATGCCGAATTTAATATCTTTGAGGCAATAAAAGACGTTAAAGTTTAACACGGAGTTTTTCTTATTAAGTGACTTGGATAAAAGCGTCTGCTAAGTGAATAAATGTAAATGTAATCGCTTTTAGTGCAATGAGCCAGTTTTATTTTCTTTAACAGATTTCTCAGGGAAACCGCGTGAAACCTTGAGCGTTCGTTCATATTTTATATCTGCTTAACTGTCTATATAGTTTGCATAATCATCAATAAAGTGTAATTTGAGATCTGAGGTCTTATATCATAGTATTAATTGATTGAGAAGCGTTAAGTTACTCGTCATTGGAGAATCCTGCAGTGTGACGTGAGGGGATCCCCAGTAATACAGCACAGCGTCGCACAAGCCATGACACAAAAGTTACGGAAACTAAACAAGCGAAAGCAATATATGTCTTCCTTAGATGTAATGTTAGTTCTGTACTTCAGCGTTGGGTAAAATCCCATTATAATCTCCTTTATGGTAGAGAATGCTGCTTAGGCTACAGGTAACAGCCTTTATACAGTCAATGGTAAAGGCAAAGATGTTGAAATAAACATTCACATTCACACAATAAGCTTTTCCAATGCCCCGATAATCAAAACTTCTGCTTAGCGCTTGCTCCATTTCTGCAGATCAGTTTTTGTAACTACTACTTAATCCACCCGTTGCTTTGGTCTTCATCAGAAGACGCTTGCACCACCTGCTGGTGAGCGACTGACAGGAGATGGAGATCATGCCTCTGTGCTCTACTGCTATTCCTGCAGCTCCCGGATGTGAAAGGGCGAATTATCTGCCGAATTTTAACCACTGAATTTGTGGAAGCGAATTTGGAAAGTGAAATCAAATGGACCGAAATTTGCCTGTCGAATATTATACATCGTATTTTTAAACCGATTGAATATTTTGGAAGTGAATTCTGCAACGTGAATATGAATTATTGATTTTTTAATTACAAAAAGGTGTGTGAAATATTTTCAATTGAAATATTCACAGCTGAAACGAACAACTATGTTAAATTTCAGGACCTAAAAATGCAATCCTTGGAAATACAAGGCATTAAAATGCAAGTACTGTTAATGCAATGCATTATTTTTCAGTTAGTGCTATTCAGCATGCTTTTTTGTTTCAAAGACATTTGTCATTATTTTACTTCCATAGAGTCAGTGGTCCGTTGAGAGAGGAAAGTGACTCTCCGGCTGCGCAAAGTGAGTCACTGGCTGCGTGAGGAAAGGGAATCGTTCGCTCAACTTCGCTGGGTGAGGAAAGTGAAACGTTCGCTGAGGAAAGGGAGTCGTTCGCTGCGAGAGGAAAGTGAGTCTCCTGCTGCGCAAAGTGAGTCGCCGCTGCGTGAGGAGAGTGAATGGTTCGCTCAACTTCACTGGGTGAGGAAAGTGAATCGTTCGCTGAGGAAAGGGAGTCGCTCGCTGCGTGACTCGTGAGGAAAGTGAGTCGTTCGTCGTTCGCTGCGTGAGGAAAGTGAGTCGTTCCCTGTGAGAGGAAAGTGACTCTCCGGCTGCGGAAAGTGAGTCTCCTGCTGCACAAAGTGGGTGTCCGGCTGCGCAAAGTGAGTCGCCGGCTGCGTGAGTCGTTCGCTGCGTGAGGAAATGAATCGTTCGCTGAGGAAAGTGAGTCGTTCGCTGATTGAGGAAAGTGAGTTGTTCGCTGAGGAGAGTGAGTCATTCGCTGATTGGCTTATAAGTAAACAATCCCCCACGTGGGGTGCATTCTTGTGATTGGCTCAAACAATGGAGATATCTGATTGGTTGAAGATCATTCCCTGTTTAAAAAAAGGCATTTGTGTGTTGAGCCAAGTCAGAGCAAGTATCCCAGAGTGCAGTCTGGACGATGGGGCGGGGCGACACGTTGGGGCGGAGTGACACGTGTCGCCCCGCCCACCTCAGCAGTTATTGGTTTATGATTAAGATGAGCTTCCCAGCTAACAAAAAAAGGTCCCCAGGACGTCCCCTAAATGGCCTCTGCGAACGTCCCCCGGACGTCAGCGTGTAGGGTCCGCTTGACGTCGAGCGGACGTTCGCGAAGACGTCCCGCGGACGTTCAAGGGGACGTTCACAGGACGTGCAGCGGACATTCGGGACGTTTAGGGGACTTTCACTTTAAATCCCCTGAATGTCATTTTATTGTACTTTTAAGCTAATCAAAGACAACAGACACGCTGTATGAAGCAAAATAGATTTATTTTAATTGAACAATGGTAAAGTTGCAGGGCTACGAAAAATAACCATGGTTTTATTATAGTAAAACTGTAGTAACCCATGGTTTTTTGGCGTATTGACTGCCATTTGTAAAACCACAGATTTACTACAAATACCATGGTTAAACTATGGTTAATATAGCAAAACCATGGTTAATTTGTGGTTACCATGGTTTAACTACAGTAACTATGGTTTTTTGGTTTTATTTGTAGTAAAACCATGGTTAATTTTCGTAAGGGTATTTTCGTGTGTGATTGTGTGTGTGTGTTTTTTGGCGTGTCCGCGTCTCTGGTTGTCAGCTGTGGTTAGTCGATGGCATTTCTTCCCATTGTCTTTTAACCTAAAACAACAAAATGAACACATTCAGTAGTGTTATGACTTTATATATCTAGGACTGTCGTTTATCCATTGACAAACGATTTGTAAAGACTGTTGACAGTTTGGATTTAGACCAAGCGGTCCGAAATGTAGCGGACATGCCTTTTTGCCGCATATAGGCGTCTCAGTGTGTATTTTTACCATATGGAAATTAAATATTTAAGTTTAATATCTGCCAGTATTATATACGTTTAATCATTTCAGCTTTACAAGCTAACGTTAGCTTAGAAAGTGTTCACATAGCCTAACCTCAGCAGCTGCGTGGGCCAACTTCAGCAAAGGTTTAAAAAGGTAAACTTGATCAAATGTAAGCATTAGGAGATAAACAGTAGTTAAGGTATCTATAATGTCTAATAATATAAAAGAATAAATACCTTTTTTGACCAAACAAAAGCGAAAACTCAAAGCCGTGTCTGAGGAAATCACCAGATGACCGTTAACTGTCATTAGCGGCTGAGCGTTGCGATGGATACATGCCGCGTGCCCTAAAGTGACGTCATTCGGTCATGTGCTCATTTGATCGACAGCTGCTTGGATCCTATCTCCAGTGTGGCTATATTACTTTTTTATTAGAGCTCCATGTAGTGTAGCAGTCTCAAATGCAATAACTAAAATAATTTATTTCCTAAATAACTTTTCTTGTCGTCTTACCAACAGTTTATATATACAATACAAGTTTATTTATATAGCACAAATAAACAGTTTAATACGTAAATGAAAATAATTTATTAATTTGTCTTACCTGTGTTATTTTTCACTTTTTTTTCTTCATGTTTTACTTGGCATTCACTCTATAACATTCTAGTAGAGCTCCTGGGATGCAAACATATTTTCTTCATTCATGCATAAACCGAATTGTAGCTCTGTTCAATTATATTATTGAAAGTTTATATCATCATGATTAAGCATCATGATTTTGATGTTTAAATACTGAAAAAAGACTCCTGATTTAATGACATTTTTCATTACAGAAGTTACTCCTATTTTCTTTTTCCAGAAATGAAAATTAATTAATTTAACATTAACTTTATTTTACAATGTATTCAAATCTATATAGTAAAAAAAAAAAAAAAAAAAATATATATATATATATATATATATATATATATATATATATATATATATATATATATCAATCAGCAAATCAAAACATTTTTTTTTTTTTTTTTTTGCAATCTGTTATCATTACAGTTTTGTTTTAGGCAAAAATACCCTTTAAAATCCAATATGAGTTGATTTTGTCAACTCTCTTTGTCTGAGTTGCAAGATGTCAGGTCCAGTGTTGGGAAGGTTACTTTGGAAATGTTATAGGTTACAGATTACAAATTAAATTATTTAAAATGTAATATGTAGTGTCACTGTTTCAAGTGACTTTAAGTAATGTAACTGATTACATTTGATTACTTTTTGATTACTTTTCTAAATTTCTATTGTTTTCAAATGTTGATTATTTTGAATCATTTAAAGCAGGCAGGGTTAATGTTACAGTGGTACTCAACACTGATTACTCTCAGATTTTAGAATCCTTCTTCACTTGAATTAAGACTATAATTTAATTGTAAAGTACAACCACCTCAAAATAGGACTTTAGCAGCTCTTTTTACTTTGCAATATTTTTTAGGTTAAATACAGATTTAAAATCATAAGATATAGTTTAATAGCTATGATACTGTTTTTGAAATCAAATCTTTGCATAGCTATGACAGGAAACATTGGCATCTAAAAATGCTTTGGAAAAAAAGGCAGTTAATCTAAAAATAAAATTAAATAGATAAATAATTTACATAAACCAAAATAGGAAATAAAACAGTTATGGAATAAGCATGTGTCATATTCTGTGTCTTCAACTCCAGAAACATTGGTGTCTCATATTTTAAATATGTATGTGTGAAAATATTCAAATGTAACTCCCTTTGTAATCATTAACAATATCATAATTAACTGTGATTTAATTACATTTTACATTACATTAACAAATTGCTACATTTATTTTGCAATAGTTACATGTAACTAGTTACTGCCCAGCACTGGTCAGGTCTGATGATAAAAGATAAAGGACTGCATTTTTCAAGTGTTGGAATGTAAATGGCAGATGAGGGACGAAACAGGGACGTTCAAACTGTCTCAGACGAATGTCCTCCGAACGTCCGCCAGCGGACCAAATCCGGACGTCCTCCGAACGTCAAAAGGGGACCAAATCCGGACGTCCTCCGAACGTCCGCCGAACGTCCAAAGCGGACCAAATCCGGACGTCCCCCGAACGTCCGCCGAACGTCCGCCAGCGAACGTTATAAATCGGACGTACTGCGGACCTAAGCGGACGTTCGGAACGTCCGGGGGACGTCCCCTGTTTGCTGGGTTATTGGTGTACAGATGAGTGATGATTTTACAGCTTATTGGTATAGAGAATTATGACGCTATTAGCAGGATTGGAATGCGGAAGTAGACACTCAGATGAATAAACTTTTAATATAAATTAAAAAGTGAATATAAATGTTGTGTTTTTGCATTTATTGTTGCATTTCCACAACTTCCCGTATAAATACAAATAGTTTTGGATTACGACAAACAGAATAGAAATAAATGGTCTACTCCCTCAATGGCTGTAGTGTAGACGCTACCTCGGCATTACTCGCTGGTTTGAAAATGACACGGCAAAGTATGGTTATGTAGATAGTCATGGAGTACCTTGATTTATATATTTAAATTATATATACATACATATATATATATGTGTGTGTGTGTGTGTGTGTGTATATATATATATATATATATATATATATATATATATATATATATATATATATATATATCTGTGTGTGTGTGTGTGTGTAACAAATTGTCACCAGTCTCTGAACGTCACAATAATATTCTGAACATTCCCTTGGCCCCTACGAAAATTTACCATGGTTCTGCTACAGTAACTATAGTAAAACTATGGTGTTTTTATAATTGCAGCTCACAGTAATTAATATGCCAACAAATATTTTTACTACAATAAATCCATGGTTACTTTTTGCAAGGAAGGAACTATACAGGTTCTAAAGAACTTGCCCAAAAACACTCGTCACTTTCTGTTATTTGTTTTCTGAACTGCACTACTGAAAACCTCATTAATCCTCACAATCCTGTCACAACTAAATTAAGAATCCATTATGAGCAATGCATAGCAAATGATGTTATCATCAAATATGAGAAACCTTAAAGAATGATAGACTGATGTAAATGACTGAATCCTGTTGTCATGCTTATGTTTTCCATAGCTTTTTTATTAAAACATTATACACTGCAAAGTTTAACTTTAAATGACATCAATTAATACATCAAAACCAGTTGATCTCAGTCCATTCTCTATTTCCCTTCAATGAATTTAACACACAAATGTGTTTCATGCCGCAAAAAAAAAAAAAAAAAATCCTGTGTAAACAAAAGCCCAGAAGATCACCACGCCGGTCTCTTCCCTGTACCCTGGTGGGTTAAACTTGAAAAGGGCTCTGCACTGCAACCATTCCCTGATGCTGTACATCCGTCTGAACTCGTTCCGGTCAGGAGACAGGAGGACAATTCTTTCAGTTGGCCACAACTTATAGTGTAAAGACAAAATACATGAAAGATAATAATAATAATACAAAAAAGTTTAACAGCCTTCTACTACAAAATTCAATTGGAGAATGAGCATTAAACGGGGAAATCTTACTGTCTAGCCAGGCAAACTGTGCCGCTTTCCGAAAAACTTCGGAGCACATCCCTAAACCATCTGCAAACCAGAGAAAGTGTCAAATATGCAGAGTCACCCGCCGACAAAATAACTTCCCTGAGGATTTCCAGTGGAAGCTGTTGAATCAAAAACATACATAGGTTTATTTATACATGTATATAAAAGTTATTAAACATATAAACACGGAATACAGACAACCTTGCTTTAAACAAACTCTCATTAAAAACTCTATAGATTGTTGTCACAACTGCATACTCATTCTTTTATAATAAGACTAATAAAATGTTAATATATATAGTACTGTGCAGAAGTATTAGGCAAGTTAGTATTTTCACATTGAAAAAAAACAGTTTTAAGACAATTATTTATATCTTTTGCTGTTGTGTGTCAGTAGGATATATTAGTTTACATTTCCACACATTCATTTTGCCATTAATTGTAATAATCCAGTGAGATATTTGTATGCATGATCCACATGAAGATCTTTTACATTGAATATAAATATTTCTGTCTTATATGGTGAACAAAATCCACATTAGATCGCAAACAGAAGTTATTTAAAAAACTCGCTGCTGTCTGAAAATGAATTAAGCTGAAATGTTTTTAAATGTCTTTGATGCTGATGTTAACTGATAGCTATATATGAAATAATCCACAGTGCTGACCAATATAGTACTTGTACATAATACCAGTTTCACATCTGAACAACTATGTAGCTGTAGTAAGTAAAATACCTCTGCATGCACACATATGTAATTATTAGTTCTTAATGAATGTATGTGCACAATTAACCTGCTTTGCTGGACTCTGCCTGAAGACATGGTGAATGGTGAAGTTCCTCCCCTCAGTGGTTGAGCTCTAAAAGAACAAATGTCAAGAGGTAGGTATATTGCTAGATATAGTACAGAGTAATGTTTCATGTAGCAACATTCAAACAGCTACATACA
Organism: Carassius gibelio; assembly: GCF_023724105.1. Classification (NCBI taxonomy): domain Eukaryota; kingdom Metazoa; phylum Chordata; class Actinopteri; order Cypriniformes; family Cyprinidae; genus Carassius; species Carassius gibelio. Next base: position 32,145,786 of record NC_068417.1, read on the forward strand.
TTTGTGGAGTAAAGCTGTCCAGGAGAACAGAACACCACCACCTCCTGATCATGTCATCCTGAAAAATAATAATAATAATAATATACACACAAAAATCATGCATGTCTGTTCAAATAACTTGACAAATGTGATGCCATACCTCTGTAAAATCGAACCTATGAACTAAAGCCATGTACAGAGTGTACTGTTACAATCCACAAAGAACAATAAAATTAGCAATTTATAACAATTATTAACAATAATTATTCAAATTGAACGTACCATGGATAAATAAATGATCGAACATCGCATTTCATATTATAAGATATTTACACAACCACTTTTACTCACCTCAAGCAATCAACGGAATAGCGTTATTACTCTGCTGCTGTAGTTGCCACCGTTCTGTTTGTTTCAACGCAAACTGCCCCCTGCTGGCTCGGAGGAAAATGTCAAAGGCGGGGAAAACAAATATGGGCGGGGCGACACGTGTCGCTCCGCCTCGAAGTGTCGCCCCGCCCCATCGTCCAGACTGCACTCTGGGGTTACTCAGTCAGAGGAGTCTCAAAATTCACACACAAATGCAGTGAAGTTCACAGACCGCAAGCAGTTTGTAAATCAAGATATATGTGTGTGTGCATCAGAAATACATTTCTGAATCTTGTCCTGTGCATTTGTGAATCTTGAGTGCATTTGTAAATGTTGTTTGCATTTCTGAATTTTGTGTGCATTTCTGAATTTTGTAAGCATTTGTGAATCTTCTGTGCTTTTTAAATTTTGTGTGTGCATTTGTGAATTTTGTGCACATATGTGTATCCTGTGTGTGTATTTATGAATTATGTGTGTGCATGTATGAATCCTATGTGTGCATATGTGAATGTAGTGTGTGCTTAAACACTAAAAATACAATTACACCCCTAGACGGAAGTAAGAGGGAGAGGGAGAGTTTTCAGGAGTGATGATATTACTGCGCCGAGGTCAAAGTTCTCTTCCGCCATACATAATAGTTATCATATTTTATTCACTTAGAAAATCTCCACGTTTTATTTTGTCACTATACTTACTCGTGTTACTACTAATGTAACCGTCTTTAAATAGGGAAAACATGATAGTGTTTGGTGGCTTCTAAATTCATCCTTGTGTTCATATTGCATTCATATTCTGCTGTTCTGTGGCCGCGGATTGCAAGTGACTTTGTAATTTAGTTCATTTTTTCTTGTCTTCACAACCTGGCTGCTGTTGTAAAGTGTTGAGAGATTCAAACAAAATAAAAAAGACTGCAAGTGATGTCACTCGGAAGTGAAAGTGCCTGAGAGTGCAAGTCTGCAGCCAGACCCTTCTCCTTATTTTAAGAGGATGGCACCAGAAGGCTGCCAGCATGCCTGCATAGACCGTGAAGTACGAATAATTTGACGTGAGAAAGAAATCTTTTGAAGCTTTGAATCAATTAAACCAAATTGATTCAAAGTCTTGAGCCCCTTTCACACTGCACGTCGGACCCGCAATATTCCCGTAACATTGCCTGGTCGCCTTCTGTGTGAAAGCAACCACGTCCCGGAATTGATTACCGAATCGAACCCGGGTCGGGGACATAGTAACATTGCGGTAATCGATCCGGAACGAGCGCTGTGTGAACAAAAGCCAGATCTAATTCCGTATCGAAGTGATGACGCGCGTTATCGCGCGACTTTTTTACCGGCTGTTTTGAAGGAAGATCAACATTCGCGACGAAAACATATGTGCAAACTGTAATGAAGCAGAGATCAGTTAGTTCCTCACTTTCCGCGCTGACGCAGAGATCGTTTGCTTGCTTCAGTTAAAGTATAATGTGCCAAGCGTTGTCGACTCGTACATTACACGTCACGCGCTGATGTCACGTGTCGTTACGGGATCTTCAAGGGTTGTGTGTGAAAGCACGCACATATACCGGGTCATCACTGGCAGTGTGAAAGTGCCAAATCTAGCGACCAGGGAACAATTACAGGAACACTTTACCCCTGTATTTGCCGGAATGGCAGTGTGAAAGGGGCTTTGATTGTCTCAATTCAGGTTTTTCCCCCTCACTCCCCATGTTTATTTCCATATCTTACCCTTTAGATTTATATGATGTAATATCTCCACTCAGTTACTCATGAAATGTAGACGATAGGTGAAAGAAAAAAAAAACTGATCAGAGCAGACTTCCTGTGGTTGAACTTTTTCTCTTTTCTGCATGTGTACTAGCATTCAGTGCTGTCCGGGACGAACTCAGGTTTCATATCAAGTGTTTTATTTGCAGCTACAACATGAGGATTTTGCAGCTCCATCTCTGTGAGTATTACAGCTTTTAATGTGCTCTCTGAACTTTATTTCATTCAAAAGTTTAGACACACTAGATTTCTCTTGATAATTTTAATGTTGCATGGAATATATATGTATATATATATATATATATATATATATATATATATATATATATATATATATATATATATATATATATATATAGACTAATGTATTGTATTTCAAAAGGAGTGGATAGTAAAGGAAAAGCAGCCAACAATTGTTTTTAATTTTTATTTATGTATTTATTTATTTACTTACTTATTTTTTACTTACTTATAGTCTTTGTTTTTATTTTTTTCTTGTAGGTCTGCTTATATGGTTTCAAGCAGGAGAAACTTTAACAGATCAGCTAGTACATTTGGGGCAAAATGTGACCATAAACTGTGATTTTGAAAAAGAGGTTCATTGGTTTTTACTGAAACTTCCATATTCTTCATTTATATTGAGCACTTTCCCAGGCCCTCCTTTTTATTACAATGAACATTACAGACAAAAATATTCAGTGAAGTCTCAACATCTGTTTATTAATAATGTCACTATGGATGAGTTAGGAGTTTATTTCTGCATGATAGCAGACTTAACAAAGCCACAATTCAGCAACGGCACCAGACTGTACATCATTGGTAAGTGCACTATTGCTAATAATATCACCCGGCCGTCACAATAGTGACCGTCAGTGTTGTGGAAAATTACTTTTTAAAGTAACGTATTATAATAGTGTGTGACTTCATAAAAAAAGTATCTAATTACATGAATTACTTTTTATGTTAATAAAATGGGATTAGATAATGTAGGCTACTTTTGTGTTATTTAACATATTTAATTATTGCAGGTTTTCATCCATTCTGAGTTTGCATTTCAATGTTTTAATACATTTTGATGAATACTAAATCAGTTTTTTTGAGAGTTGGATGAATTAATTCACAATCACATTTAGCCTCTGTACATATGATTTCTCTCAATATGGGGACAGGAGACTTGTCAGTCAATAAATGGGGAAACAAAGTACCTGGCATTACTTTTTGAAAAAGTAACTCAGATATTTTCTTGTAGATTACATGTAATGCTTTACTTTTCTAGTAACTTGATAAAAGTAAACTGATTATGTAACTCACGTTACTTGTAATGCGTTACTCCCAACACTGGTGACCATAACACAATTTCTTTCCATTTATAAAGCTCTAAAAACCTTACTGACTAATGTTTTAGCACACTTCCTGCTAATACTGAAAAAAAAAATAAAGGGTCTTAATTAAATATGTGCAGTTTCACATGATTAGTGCAAATTGTCTCATGACCAGAACAGTTTATTTCCTGTTTGCACCTTGAGAAGATGCATTAAAGCACCAAAACTACAGGCTAGTAATGTATGTTAAAGAACCACACAGATGGGAACTCAAAAATTACCTGTATTACAGTGTATGATGTAGCTGTCCATCAGTGTAAACAATGTGCAAAGTAATTAAACCAAAAAGTACACGATTTATAAAGTTATTGGCTTCTAAAGTAAGGAGTCGACTCTGAATCGCTGAAACGAGTCGTTATAGATTTCAAATCTTTTGCCCATCTCTATGTACGTCACTAGGAACACTTTGCATAATAATCTCCGCCTACCGTCTTGAGAGAAACAGAACTCTGACCTGCCCCCCCCACACAGATGCTCTGTTTGATGTGATAGGATCATGTCGAGGAGACAGTGTGTTTTATTTTTTCACTGCCAAAGAATGAAGATCAGAAGAACCAATGGCTAAAATTAATTTTTACCACAATACCAGAGCAGTACAACAAATCCCTTTTGTTGTGTTCACAACATTTCACAGATGACTGCTTTTCTAATCTCGGTGAGTACAGCGGGATTTTCAAAGCGTTTGGCCATAAAAGATGGTTCATTACCAACTTTATTTAGAACAACGAGCATCTCCGAATCACAACGCTAAGTATGATTATGAAGTTATGTGTCTGTTTTCTCCCGAGCGTCTTATCAGTATGTGTGCTGTCTGCAGCCTGTCTGCGCTGATCGTCATGTACAAACACGTCATTAAAATGAAGTGTAACTCCGTGAATACTCAACGAAGAGACATGAGAGAGATATCTATAGAAAGCTTGACATGTCTACTTTAAAACTAAACAAGTGCTGCCGAAAACAGATATTCTGTGATGAAGTAATCCATATGAAAACAACGCGATGTCTGTTTTTCATGTCTCCCTTCGTTATATCTAATGTGACCACGCCCCCGTGCTGAACGCGCTATTCAGATTCAAACTGAAGCGCGCGGCTTGAATACAACCACACAGAAGAAAAAGCAGCGAGACTGCTCAAGTTTTTTATTTTACTGTTTGCTTCGCGGTGAGAGGAATAAGACATAATTCACCCCAAACAGATGCTAACCCTCTTGGATGCTAACGCATAGTTTACCGTGGAGGTGTATGCGGAACAACCAATCAAACCTGACTATGTTAGTTGACCAATCAGAACACAGTATGCTACCGAAAGGTGGGGTTTAAGGAAACTGAATCTTTTGAACAGCTTAGCGCGAACCGTTTGGGGATCTCTGAGAATTGAGGTAATTTAAAATGATATTTTGACAAAATGACAATGTTTTTTAACCTTGGATGGATTTAAACCTAATGTACAGGACTTATAAACAGTGATAAGAAGCTTAGAATTTTCATCTTACTGGATCTTACTGTTATATTTAACATAGATATATAACAAAGATTTTTGAAACACATGATCTTTAGGGAGTGACTAGTATTAATAGATGAATTCACAGATATTTAGTTTTGTTGTGGTCATAGAATGAGTAAACGTAATGATGGTCACCCCACATGGAAAGAACCTATATGTGGATATATGCGCATATATGAAATCTATAGGCAGTGTATATGCACATATATGCTGCATATATGCACATATATGATAATATATATGCTGCATATATGCGTATATATGCAAAATTGAGGTACATATATGTGCATATACAGGAAATATAGGTCTCCTGTATTGCTTCTTCATATCCACATATAAGCCCTATACATACAAGATATGTCTTCTATATAGCTAATGGCAGGATCTGGTCATTTTGTAGCTCATATCCCATTTTTGACTGTCATACATGATGCCTAGCTCATATTTTCTATTATCAAGGCTAAAACTCAGAATTAACGAAAAAAAATTATGCAGCGGAGGAGGCGGAGGAGGAGGAGGATGATGAGGCGCGTTATGACAGACCTTCAAAGAATAATAAAGATATATATATTTTTTTCTGTTCAGTTTTTTGTCTTATTTTTGTTCTTGTACTATTTGATTGTTCTTGTAAATACATAATGTACATTTCTACATTTTGGACTTTTATTTATGTTGCCTAGCAGCTATGGATTTTAATTTTACTATTATAGGTGAACATATAGGTACATATATACATGCATATACTGTATGTACCTATATAGGTATATGTATGCACATATATATCTGTACATATATGTGTAAGTATATGTGTGAATATATGTATGTGTGTATATATGTGTAAATATATGTGTGCATATATATATATATATGTGCATATATGTACATATAATATAGGAAAAAGGCAAATTTTATATATGTCACATATATTAAAAACCTATATCAAAACCTATATTGAAACATATATGTTTATATAGGTTCTTTCCATGTGGGTCAATTGTGACCGGTGGGATAACGGTGAACTGAGGTATACAATATCTAATTGCAGTTGTGAATGACAAATGACAATACAATTTTGCAATTACAAAATATTGCACTGAATTTATTCTTCAAATGTTGATGTTGTGATTTTGTGATACTCGAAGCATTAATATGCAAATTTGATGTTACATCTTACAAAAAAGGTAAAAATGCTGTGATGGCTGAATTATTTATTTTTTTCATCTCAGTGTTCCTATCAGTGTTTTATGCATAATATTAACCCTAGAATGTGATCAAACTGTTAAAATAGCTGGGTTAAGACATCTAACCATTTTTATGACTGCAGAAATATGTTATTTCAGTACACACATTATCCCACCACCGGTCACAGTTGTGACCACACATAAAACACAAATTTTCACACACTTTTCCAAATAAATAAATAAATAAATGAAGTATCGATTATTTCAAAGCGTTACCAATGACACGTCTTTTGGATATCTTCGTGTCTGGGAAAAATCTGGGATTAAACTGGTTAAGCCGTTCAGTATAGTGATTATTTAGAGATTGCTAACCGATTGTGACTTTATTTTTCTCTCACAGAACAAACTCAGAATTATACAGTAGTGCAGAATATTCAGCAGAATCATACACTGGTGAAGTACATTGAGCAGAATCAGACGTCATGGCAGACTCTTACCCTCATATCTGGACTGATAAATGCTGTTTTAGTCATTGTTGTTGTCATAGGTGAGTTTTCATTAGTAAATGAAGCAACTCAATGTTGAATGTAAATCGTATGAATTTGCACAGTCCCAGTTTTTTTATTTTTCCAATGTTTATATAGAGTTCATTTATGTCCCACTGATGGTTGGATTTAGATTTAGATTACCTTTATGCTTATTATTATTTTTATTTTTTTTTATGTATCGACACAATGCTGTAAGTGTTGTAATTGCATAAACATTTATTACTTTATTCAATTCTCAGGACTATTGAAGGGTTGTGTTTGTAGAAATAAAAGACCTGCAGAACTTTCACAACAACTTCATAACACTGATCTACAGTCGACACAATTAATTCAACAGCATCGAGATCCAAACCAATCACAGGTACATCTATCTATCTATCTATCTATCTATCTATCTATCTATCTATCTATCTATCTATCTATCTATCTATCTATCTATCTATCTATCTATCTATCTATCTATCTATCTACAGTATCTATCTCTGTCTGTCTGTCTCTCTGTCTCTGTCTGTCTCTCTGTCTGTCTGTCTGTCTCTGTCTATCTCTCTTTCCTTCTCTCTGTCTGTCTGTGTCTCTGTCTGTCTGTCTGTCTCTCTGTCTGTCTGTCTGTCTCTCTGTCTCTGTCTGTCTTTCTTTCCTTCTCTCTGTCTGTCTCTCTGTCTATCTGTCTGTCTGTCTGTCTGTCTGTTTATCTGTCTGTCTGTCTCTCTGTCTCTGTCTGTCTGTCTGTCTCTCTGTCTCTGTCTGTCTTTCTTTCCTTCTCTCTGTCTGTCTGTCTGGCTCTCTGTCTAAACTCATTTCCTCTTTGCTCTTTCAGCATGCTGAGGAGGATTCTTCTGTGTTGCATACAATTATTCATCCTGGTCAAGTCAACAGCACTTATGTTGCTTTGCAGCTGCCAAAACTATAAAAGGAAGTGTACAGCTGAACTCAAACTTATTTCACAGCATGTAAGAACAAACTGAAACTCTTGTGGTTGTCCAAGCACACATTTAGATGATGGACGTGCATTGTGGGTTGGTTTGCTTCAGAAAAAGTGTTGTGTCTAGACTGGTGGCCTGCACTTTGACCCAGTCCAGAGTTTTTCTCTTTGCCTTTGTGTTATACTATAAATGTAAATCTTTACATTCATGTTATTTAATATCTTTCACTTATGAAGTTTAGGGAATAAGGTGGACGGAGCAAACATGACTTTCTGTGATTGATGTGTTTGATATTTTGCTAACATTTGTGTATCAGGACGCTATGATATTGTACGCATTATAGATTTGATAGTATATTAAGACCTTTCAGTGACCTTAAAGTGCTAATTAAAAGACTTTTTAAATGTAAGTGCCATGAAATCCCTTTATATCATCACACTTCTGCAGAATGCTTAAAAAAGGTGTGATAATTTGCAGGAAGGAACATATGGAGGTGGGGACAGCCACACACACGTCTAGATCTGAGATAAGCAGAGTAATAATAGCAATATTTGTCAACTGAGAATAATAGTTGTTCTGAACATGTAGGCTGCTATAGCTGGAATTCAGCACCAAGTCTCATAAATCAGCCAGTAATGTCTAAAAACGCAAGCATTGGATCAGATTTCTCATTCTTTTTGACAATGACTTTATGTTAAATTTCCATTCTGTTTTCTCCATTAAATACAAAGACTGTATGAATAAAACTTGTGTGTTTGAGCAGTTTTATTGCAAAAACAAATGCATGCTGAGTGGACTCTGGCTCTGATTTTAACAGCTCTGTTCTCTATTGAATTTAACATTCATTCATAGTTATCTGTATTCAAAGAAAAAAAAAATCGAAAATAACATACAGTTATTTTTCCTGGGCATGCCTAACTTGTCTCTAGTGATCTTTTATGGTCTCTTCAGTACATCTTTCTCTTTAGTGAAGAAGACACAAAGTGCCTCTACTTGGCAGAGACAGGATGAGCAGAAAAATTTAATAAAAATCTCAGTGATAACACTAGATGTCAGTAGACTCTAATCACTGGAACTGAGTCTGTAAGAAACATTCACCATAAATATGCAATTATTATTTTTTTATTACTAGTTTATTACATAACTGTTAATAAGCAGGGATTATTTAGTTATATTCATGCAGTACTCTGACTCTTTTACAAGGAAACAATAGTAAATAATAAAAACATAATATAAATTATGAGTATTAAGGTGGTTTATAAGTTCAAGTCTACTTTATTGTCAATTCTTCCACATGTACAGTACATACAGTACAGAGAATCGAAATTGCGTTACTCTCAGACCCCCAGTGCACACAGATAACATTAACATTAAAGCCTAAAAATCTAGATCAAAATATAAAATGTAGATACAACTATAAAATAAGGGAATGTTTAAAAAAAGACATATAATAAAATTAAAAATAAAGTTAAATAAAGCAGCGCAAGGCAAAAGGCAGATAGAGTGCACAAATGAGCCACAAACCTGGAAGCAAAAAAAATGATGAAACCACTTCCTGGTGGGCCACATTTCCAGTGCAACTGCCTTAAAATACAACACACACACACACACACACTAAAAATAAATAAATAAAAAAGGATCTTGATTTGACCAGCTTAGTTTGTGATTCAAACAGAAACCTGTTGTGGTTTGAGCCTTATTTGGGTCAATGTATAGCACAGAAGTCAACTATAAATGTTTTTTTTTTTTGTTCTGTTGGGTGAACAAATGGTACTTGTTCCTAATAGTGTGTCTATTTATGCATGTGTGGTTGGTTAATTTGTGAGTAAAGTATATCTAGTCCAACCGTATCTATAGGGCTGTAGTACTCGAGTCCGGTCTTGGACTCGAGACATTTTTCTGTCGTCTCGGACTTGTCTCGGACTCGTTGTATTTGCACTCTGACTTGTCTCGGACTTGGCCATTGGACTCGCCAAGTCTTCTAGTTGGTCTCGACCGAGTCCAGCAAAAAAAATACAAAATAAAAAAATTCTCCTTCAAAACAAAACCACATTTGTATGATTTCGTGACTGAAAACGTGTGGAAAACGCTAGGCGCGCTGCTCTCCTTATTTCCAAAGCACTCTGTAATCTGCGCTTGAAGTTTCAGCAAAGAATAAATGGAATTCCAGCACTAAACATCCCTTGTAGTAGCTCTGCTAATATATTCATTTACAAAATGGCTATCCTTGTACAGCTATGATCATCTGTTTCTCCATCTTGGCTTTGCTTTCAGTATTGTTCCGGGAAAGGATGTGCATGACCAGCGGTGCACTAACTGCGACCTGAAAAGTTTAGATGTTTCTAATTTAATTTTCTACCTGTTAGATTGTGTTTTATTTACGTCTACACCCAGATAGCCTTAAACGTACCCTTTACAATAATGAAATACTAATTATTGTTGTACAGTATAGGGGTTGCAAGACTACTGATTTCTGCTAGTAGATTTTTTTTAAGAAAAAAATGCTTAAGTTACTGGACTACTCGTGGTTCATGCTATTGTAAATGAAAACACATTAAATAGTTTTTTTTTTTTTATATCAATCAACACATATTCATGTACAGCCTTATGCAACAATTACACATGTAAATTTTAAAAACTTTAAAATTATGACATTACATATTTACATTTTCATGTAACAGCCAGTATTTGTATCTGTTACAATCACAACACTTTTCGTATCTGCATTCGGATACAACATCATACAGTTACTTGATAAGACCGTTATGACTTTTTATATTTTTTTTTCGTAGTTATCACTGAACAAGTATGTCGTGTTAAACTAAAATAATTATTAATTTCTAAAATAATATTTATCATACAAGCAGAGAGATGTCATGACAAACGTTAAGTGATCATTTGAATACGACTGAATGGCAGTGCGGCTGTTTGATTGGTGAGCGCGCTGTGCTTATTGTTTCACATCAGCCTAAGCTTTAAATCATTGCCTTTTAAATATATACAAATACTATAACGTGTAACGTTTTTTAAGCCATTAACCTTGCCATTCCGAATAAGGTATTTGGCTTCAGGCACAACCCTAATTATTACATAACATATTTTATTTTTACATGTAACATAGATAAGGTCATATAGTAACAGCTCCACGCAATATTGTAATTCTAAAATTCACATCGTACTTGCCAAGACTTTGTATGCATTATAGTTAATGCAAGCTGGAGTAGTTGATTGTTTCCGACAGCGCCGAGAAGTCTATGCAAGCACTAGTACAGTAAGACTGTACTGTACTAAAATTTCGCTATATTTATGTGCGCATGCCCAGTATAGCCAAACGTATGCCTTCTAGCTTTGCTGTGCGCATTTGTCATATCCCGAGCTTTGCGTGTGTCTGTGCACTGTGCCAAGGCATCAGTCATTTACATCTTTGACCACAGACATGTCAGAAAAAGCAGCATTATAAAGTAAATAAAATGAAAATAAAGTACATACAAATTATTTGACCTTACAGCTCCAAACTCTGTTCTAGAGGGCCAGTGTCCTTTATAGTTTAGCTCCCAGGGTCGGACTGGGGGTAAAACCAGTACTCATTACCAGGGCCCCAAAGGAAGAGAGGACCCTTGAAAAGTATGAATCTGAAATATATTTTATTTTACCTGGATATTTTCATGGGTGGGGGGCATGGGGGCCCACCAGGACTGCCTATGTTAAGGCCAGCTGGAGCTAAACTTTTCAGGGCATTGGCCCTCCAGGATCTAGTTTGGAGACCCCTGTCCTACAAAGTTGTTACTTTGCACATGCTTTTTGATCATTACATGTAATAATATAAAATGATTTTCTTAGAATAGGAGATATGCTGTCTCTCGCATCACATACATTATCAGTAGTTAAGTGTGTGGTCTTGAAGAAGACCCTTTTTTCTCTCATTTGAACTCGGTCTTGACTTGGACTCAAATTTTGGACTTGGACTTGACTTGGACTCGAACCTCTTTGGACTCGGTCTTGACTCGGTCTCGACTAGTCCTGGACTTGGACTTGACTTGAACTCGACAAAGCTGGACTTGACTACAGCTCTACGTATCTAGTCCAATGTGGTGACCTTTTCATCATAAACTTTATTTCAAGTCAAATATCAACAGTTGTCCACTTGACTAAAGCTCAGAGCTGTGACTGGAAGCTTGTTGGTTCGATTATGTGCTGTTTACTGAGGGACAACCGTGTTACGCCTGGGTGTAACATTTGATAGAATCAGTGCTAAATAATGTACAAACAATTCAATTCATTGTGATTCATAGTGGTTCACATTTTTAAAAAAAAATTACAGAATTAAAAACAGTATATATATTTATAAAAATATTACACTCAGTAAGATATGTAAATATAAACACTGAATAGGTTATTTGTTTTCTGTTACTGATATAATAACAAGGCTTTGTACAGAAAAAAAATGTAACCACAACTATGTGCCTGTGCGCGTTCACGTGGATGTACTCTCCAGTCTAGGAGATTCGAGCGATTATCGAGGTGATTGTATCATAAGGTAAACTGCTAAAGAGTATATGGTTCTCACTTTAGTTTTGCTTTGTTTATTGTTGTGGCAATTCCAGTGGTAATTCAATATTTTTATTCATTCAGTTCTTGTAACAGAGAGAAAAATAGTGTTATTTAAATTAGCAGAATAAAATGTCAACCAGCAGTTTTTTTTAGGTAGAAAGTGGACTAAAGAAAGTAAAAGGGTAATGTTTGTGTATGAATGTGTTTCAGGAGTGTTTGTTGAAGCAGGTGAAATGAAGAGTTTGTCAGTGATGGAGGGAGATTCAGTCACTCTACACACTGATACTGACACACAGAGAAATGATGCAGTGATAGAGTGGATGTTTGGAGCTCAGAACCCAGATATCGTCATTGCTGAAATCAACAGAGATGCAAATATCAGTAATGTTACTGATGTGAGATTCAGAGACAGAGTGAAGATGGACATTCAGACTGGATCTCTCACCATCACAAACATCAGAACCACAGACTCTGGACTTTACAAAGTAGAGATCACCACAAATAAAGAAGAAGAGATAATATTCAATGTAACTGTCTATGGTGAGTACAGCAGCAGGGTTTGGTCTTTTCTCTTCAAATCTGTTTTGACCAGAGTTGTAGTGGTAAAAAAAGAGGTGGGTAAACTATACATTCTGGGTGACCACATCGTGGTCAAGGTAAGGTGGGCCACTGCCTACCGGTGTACTGTATGTATCCTGATGACATCGCTATAGGCTACCATTTGATATTACTACCAAGGGTATCACTGGTTGTTCCCTCATATAGTTTACACAATCACTATTCAATTCATACATTAATCCAAGTTCTTGTTAAAGAGACTCAAGAAGGATCGTTGATATTGTATGTATACGAACACAAATAAGATGAGATGAATGGCTGCTGTATGAGTGATGATTTCTATTCAAAATAACGCATGTTATTATTATTATTATTATTATTATTAATTGCCTGATATCCATTTTTGAATTTTGATGCAGTCTGTTGCGTGTTGTTCATTTTGAACGAATGTATATGACTCAGGGCTACCGAGTTATCTCAGAGAGTGATTCGCTCATTTTGTGTTGACTGCACATTCGCATTACACAACATATGGGTTCTGAATCGACAGGTGAGGTCCGAGTCTTTTATTCTTCCTGTCAGTGTGTGTGTCGAGGGCCCCAAAGCAGAGGATGGGTCTGCCAACTGCCAATTAGAGCATTTATGGATGACTTGACAGTCACCACAGAGTCGGTGCCAGGAGGAAGGTGGATACTCCAAAGACTCACTGTAAAAAATTTACCGTAAAATTTACAGTAACTTACTGGCAACAATTAGCCAGTAAGTTACTGTGAACACGTTTTACAGTAAGGGTACTGTAATTCTATTTACAGTATTTTATGTATACACTGTGAAATCAAAAACAATTAAATACTGTGATTTTAGTTGTATTTACAGTAACTTACTGGCTAATTGTTGCCAGTAAGTTACTGTGAATATGTTTTACAGTAAGGGTACTGTACTTCCATTTACAGTATTTTATGTATACACTGTGAAATCAAAAACAATTAAATACTGTGATTTTAGTTGTATTTACAGTAACTTACTGGCTAATTGTTGCCAGTAAGTTACTGTGAATACGTTTTACAGTAAGGGTACTGTACTTCCATTTACAGTATTTTGTGTATTCACTGTAAAATAAAAAAAAACAATGAAACACTGTGATTTTAGTTGTATTTACATACAAAAAACAGTTAAGCACTGTTTTTATGTATTGTATGCAATACAGTACTATAAGCAGTAGAAAACAGTTAATCACTGTAAATTCAGTTTCTCACTGTACAATTTAAATACTGTATCACTGTGACTTAATATTAGCCATCATTAAAAGAATCACCCATATTCTTAAACCCTGCAATCAACTGCAGACAATAAGAAAATTGTTAACAGTTATTTATTTAAAAACATTTGGTGAACAGGAATGACAAAACAGGTACAACATAAAGGGATAATTGACACTGGACAACATGCCATTATGCCATCCAAAGTTAACGAACATTCTGTGTTTGTAATTTTTAATGGCGTGAAGTCTATTATCTGCGTATTCTACTGTTGCTAAATTTAATTACTGACTTAAGAAAATTTTACAAAACGAGGCTATTTCATTACAAGTTTTGTAAAGTTACAGAGCAAACTGTTACTAGTTCATTCACTAGTTCCACATGACTGGTTGCTATGGCAGAACAATAACGCAAATTGATACACGGTCAAAATATTTAACTACTTTGAAGCTTTTTAAATAACTGATTATTACCACATTCTAAAGAGTAATAAATAACACTATGGCAATACTGAAATAAAATAAAACATTGAACATTAAAAAAAAAAAAAAAAAAATTTAACATTTGCATGAACATTTAAAACAGAAAGGAAAATAAACTTCCCCTGCCACTATGGCCTCTTGCATGCCCTGACCTTGGAGACCTAGAATCCTAGTTGGAGCCCTGAAATTAAAGAAGAAAACACATTAGATCAGCTGAATGGTTTCGAAAATGGTCAAACTAAACTGTTTAACTCTGGGGGAGTTGTAAAATGAGCCTATTTCCAAAAAAAGTGGAGTGTTCTTTTAACAAATACAACTTTTTATTTTAATAATGTAGGCTACTAGTAAATAGTGAAATTAACATTTAGAAAGATTAATAAATGCTGTAGAAGTGCAGTTTATTATTAGTTAATGTTAACTAATGTAGTTAACCAGTTTAATAAATCGAACCATATTGTAAAGTGTTACCAATTTGTTATACACCGATTCAGACGACTCGCGAGTTCAGTGTTGGACAGATCAGTTGTTTTAACCATTCATTAAATGTAATCAGTTCAAATGAGTCATTAGTTCGAGAATCGGACGTGTCAGTAGCGGACTATGGCACGCGCTTTATTATCCCGGGAGTTTAGGACATTGCACAAGATTTTTGTCAACACAGGAAACATTTCATCACTGGATAGTTTTTTGTTTGTTTATTGAAAGTGTTTATATTTCAGGTGATGCAGAACAATTTTCAGAGTACATAAGGCAACGTTTTCTTTAGCACAATTCACACCCAGCGGTAATTCAGGGGAAACAAAATCTCTGAATGCTCGACATGAACTTCGGTCTTCCGATCTTTTACCATCATGTCAATTCTCAATTGATTTTGATTAATATTTAGATTTACATTTATGCATTTAGCAGATGCTTTTATCCAAAGCGACTTGCAGTGCATTCAGGCTAACATTTATTTCCTAACATGTGTTCCCCTGGGAATTGAACCCATAACCTTTTGCGCTGCTAACGCAATGCTCTACACCACTGAGCCACAGGAACATGCCTGAGGGAGCGAGAGAGAGCAAGACAGTTTGACGACTGTGAGAGTGCGTGCGCGGCCAGGGCTCTCTGCTCGTTCTATCAGTAACATGCGCCCTGTCACAAGTGCAGCAGTCATCTACATCACACCATTCAAATGGCTTTGGCGGGACAAAAATTCGTTTTGGCGGCTGAGAGAAATGGAGGGTGAGTTAATAATTTTCTTTTAACTGAATAATGAAACGCAATTCAGACCCTGATATTTATCTATCACCCAAAAGCCGGTATTAGTTTTCCTACACTGTTCATAGGCTTGCAGCCTCCATGTTACAGCTAATGCTGTGAGATTTTATGCATGTTAAATCTTAAACATAAAATAACCTGATCATGTTTGATCAAGGCAAGCGACTGTTCTGACTTGCATAAAAATCCTCTCTATTCATTTGAAATATAGAGTTGGGTTCTGTTTTAATGTACCCAAGTGTACCTAAAATAAAAAGAGTTTAATATACAGGTTTGTGGCTATTAATTTCTTATTATTAATTTAAAATCAAGAATCGAAAGCTTGCGAATCGAAATCGAATTGGAATATCTGAATCGTTAAGGTTTTAATGGTATTACTACTCTTACCGATACGGCTTCGATCGATCGATCCGATACTTTAACGGTATTCTTGTCGGTACTCTTTGATAAATATATATATATATATATATATATATATTATATATATATACATAACAAAAGATAAACAATTAACAAAGATACACATTATATAGGCCTACACAGTGCTTTCATTTCAGGAAGGTCTACTACTGTTCAGGTATGGTCTAAACAGAATTCTAGTAAAGCAATCAAATGTAAAATAACGCTGCATCGTTTATCATAGATAGATTAATGCTTATTAAAGCTGAAGTTATTCATTTAAGCCTTTTTTTTTGTTTAATTCACAGTAATGGTGCAATCGTCAGCATGTTTATTAGACACTGACCCTTTAAGACCGAGTGCAGATCTAATAGGCGACTGATGCGCTATATTTTCTGACAACTATTTCCATACCTACGTCCATTTTAGACATATTTTTGTGTACATTTGCTAGTTTAGATGTGCACATGAAACTGAAAGTATAATTTGCTCATCTCGTTGCGTGCGCCACCTTGGGAACAGCATCTCATGAGCATATTTTTGTGCTATTAATAGCTCTTTTTATTATTAAACGCGTCTCCACAATTTAGCAACAGTAGCTAGACTGCATTTTACAACAATCACTGAATGCTGAATCTGATTCTGTCATGACGTTTAAGTTTTAGGGAAAAATGAGAGCGTAGCCTACTGCTGCAAAGGGAATTAAGTTGCGCTATACAGAATGCAGCTATAGTTTTTAATGGTTTTACCTCAAATATATTATTATTATAATCTTTGGAAGCCAAAATCTAAAATAAAATCAGAGTAATCACAAATCTGAAGTGTAACCAGGCTATGTTTGAATGTTTAGTTCTGTCCTCCAACGTCACTCATTAGGGCTGTCATGTGCGCACTGTGGACATCTCTCTGTCTCGGACTGCGAATAGCAAAAATGCATCACAGACAAATGGTTTAATATTATGGTATATAGAAAAGGTTGGCGAAATAAAACGTCTTTATAGCAATAATAACATTACGTGTATTTTTCCAAGTACCAACAGCATAACCGATAACGTCTGAGCTTATCGATACAGCGGTCTTTCAAAATTCAGCCCCGGGGCCCGTTTAATACCAGCTTTCGGTACCCACCCCTACCCAGCCCTATATGTTAATGGAATATTTTTATGAATGAAGGCGTGTATCACTGATATTAGTAATATAGCTACTGATGTCTCGATGAAAATGTTTAAGAATCAGTATCAGTTTTGCAAAAATGAGAATCAATTAAAATAAAAAAATCTATATTTTTTTACCCAGCCCTAATAAATAAGGTAACAGTTTATGTTTTACTTACATATATGATTTAGTCAATCAAGAGCAATCAACAAGTCTCTCTCTCTCGTCAGTTAACGTTGATAAGCTACATTGTCTTGTTTGACTTTCTTTGCCATTTACATCTGACTGAACTACAAACTTTCCAATGACGTTTGGATAAATGGATGCGCTCAACGCGTCTGTCCCGCTGCACGCTCAAGCCACAGCATGTTTTTCTCTTATCAGCTCGCGCACCAAAGCAATGTGTGTTACTATATTTCGTTTAATATTTCACTAGTAAGATAGATTTACTTCATATACTGCCTTTTTTATCCCCATTATACCCTCTGTTGTCAGTGTTTCTTTTTCTAAACACAAACACTATTTACACGCCTGGTATCGGTTGTTGGTATCGGAGTAAAAAAAATCATTTTTACGAGTACGAGAACATTGAGCTTAGTATCGGCCCAATATCGATACCAGTATTGGTGCATTCCTAATAATAATTATTATTATTATTATTATTATTATTATTATCAAATTATGATTAATTATATTAAACCCACAGATACCTATATTATTAATTGTATTATAATTATTATTAAAGCTATTATCAGAACCTCACCTGTATCTAGTCAGTTAGCAAATAGAACTCCGTGAAGTCCCTGATGAAGGAGATTACATGGGGGTTCATGTATGAAGTCTTCCGCTTCACCACTCTCCCAGTCGTCTTGCTCATCTGCTCCTTGGCAGTGCACTTGTTGGATTCAGGATTAATCCTGACTAAAAACCTATGAACATGAGTATAGGAATTAGGGGATGGGACAATATGCGCACATTAATGAATAACTGTAAGTGCAGTGAGCAGTGTAGAATCATACATAAAGGCCAGCTGACAGAGGCATTTCACATCTCAACAGGAGTTAGTCAAGGCTGTCTACTTTCTCGATTACCATTCCTCTTCGAAGGACGACTAGATCATGCAGCCGACTAGATCATGCTGCAAGCCACTGACAACAGGCGCAATGGGATCCAATGGACCCCATTTACACAACTGGACGACCTAGACTTTGCAGATTATATCACATTACTGTCCCAAAAACACCAACAAATGTAAGAGAAACTGAGAGGGGTAGAACAGAAGTCAGCTGAGACAGGTCTCCACATTAGCACAACGACCAAAGTGCAAACAGAAAGACACTGGCCAGCTTGATGGTTAACCACAAGAATGGGCAAGGCAAGAGCTGCATTTGACACTCAAGACCAAACTACGGCTATTCGACTCAAGCATTAACACCATACTCCTTTAAAGATCTGAGACGTGGAAAACAACAAAGAACCTCCTGAACAAGCTACAATTCTTCAACCAGAAGATATATTCTCAACATCAGATGGCCTGAAAAAAAAAATGAAGAATTAAGAGCTTAATTACTCCCAAAAGGTTTTATGTAAAAAATATAGTGTGTACATGCCCAACAGTCCTCCTAAAGCATTCAAATTGTTAGGAGGCTTCAACCTACACTATTTAGATACTCAGATAC
Organism: Carassius gibelio; assembly: GCF_023724105.1. Taxonomy (NCBI): domain Eukaryota; kingdom Metazoa; phylum Chordata; class Actinopteri; order Cypriniformes; family Cyprinidae; genus Carassius; species Carassius gibelio. The sequence continues at coordinate 32,164,777 of NC_068417.1, forward strand.
TTTACATAATAGGGCTGGGCCATAAAACATTAACAATATGTATCGCGATAGACATGTAATCAATATCAATAAAAAATGCGTTCGATAAAACGTTCGATTTTTTTTTTCTTTGCATGAACAAAGGCACTCACTCACTGGTAACCTAGCAACATAGGGAGTAACACACTACCAGCCAATCATGTAACAGTTTAGTTGCACCATATTGTTGTCTCGTGTTGGATTCTTCAATAACAGAACTGACGTGGAGTGATAAGTGGAAAGCCTTGTTTGATCGGTGAGTGATGTAGATAAGATGACTGACTGCTGCGCCAATTCTGACAGGCAAGCGCATGTTACTGAGAGAACGAGCAGAGAGAGAAAGAGAGCCCCTCCTCCGGCATCGCGCGCACACTCTCACAGTCTTCAAACTGTCTTGCTCTCTCTCCCTTCTTCGCGCATATTAATTAAAATTGATATTACCATCAAAATCAATTGAGAACTGACACAATGATAGGTCGGAAGACCGAAGTTTCAGGTGAAGCATTCCGAGATTTTTTTCCCTGAATTACCGCTGGGTGTGAATTGTACTAAAATAACGTTGCCTTATCTTCTCTGAAAAGCTTTCAGCACATTCAGCTGACATAAACCACACTTTAAATAAACGACAAACACTATCCAGTGATGAAATGTGTTCTGTGTTAACACAAATCTTGTGCGATGTCCTAACTACTGGAATAATCACACGTGCTGTCACTGCGTCATGATAGGTGCGCATTATATTTTCCTGCTTTTTTGTCCTTTGCCAATCACACCTATGAATCAGAGGAAGGTTAAAGGATTAGTTCACCCCAAAATGAAAATTTCCTAATCATTTACTCACCCCAATGCCATCCAAGATATTCAATTCTTTCATTATTCAATAGAAAATAAGTTTGAGGAAAACATTTCAGGATTTTTTTTTTAATTTAATGGACTTCAAATGGCAACTAACTCAGTTGGTTGCTATTGTTTCCTCAAAAAACTTAATTTCTTTTCCACTGAAGAAAGAAAGAAATTTTCGTTTTGAGGTGAACTAATCCTTTAAGTTTAAAATAAAAATGTTTAAATGTAATATATTTTTCTCCTGGTCCTTATTTTAAATAGGTCATAAAAATATCAATAATTATCGATATCGACCAATATGAAACACTTATATTGTGATACAGTTTTCAGCCATATCGCCCAGCCCAATTACATAACATTTTAAATAGGGGTGTCAAAATTTATCATTTCTACGATGCAGATGAGGACGATACGGTATCGGTTCAGTAATAGACCATAACCGATTATAATGTACTGACACTTTTCTGACGTCATTTGTCGCGGTAGCATACAATGGCAGAGGGAGGCGAGACGCGAGTGCGAGTAATTAAAGATGCTCCAACTACTTTTAAAGCCTACATCTGGGCACATTTCAGCTTTTATGAACAACCTGGTAAGCACATCCTGAAGAAGACGCACTTTGTGCACTCATGTCACGCACAAATAGAATATGCAGGAGGTAATACCACTAACTTGATAAACCACGTTAGCCGTTTTCACCCCGAGCTGTTAACGCCTGGCAGAGTCTGATTGCTTTTAGAGATGCACGGACGAGCTCCAACGCTGAATCCACAGCCAAAAATAAATCATCCACCCGCCCCAACAATTTTCTCTGACTTAAGTATCCGCACCCGATGGTCAAATTACTATTATTCTGTGTTGTTATGCGTGATTATAAATGGATGATAGTTACCTTCAACAGCGGACTCAGCGACGGTTGATGCGTGCATCTTTAAAGGTAACATAATACACCGATTAATAAACGCTGCTTTTAAATGAATATTTCTTTAAAACAATTTATATGACAGATTTTTCTTTTCTTAATGGCATAAACAAGCTTTACTCCCAACTGGAATGTCACTGTTTCAACAGGCGAGCACACACACGCGCACTCATCACTTTTGAAGAAAAATGTCAAATTGAGTATGCGGTGCATCGCGATGCAGTGTGATATCGAATTGAACTGAATCGATGACATGATAATCGTAATCGAACCGAACCGTGAGACCAGTGTCAGTTCACACCCCTAATTTTAAAGGGAGAAGATGATTTTGAACAGCTTTTCAATTGTCAATTTGCTTTTACACTGTAATCAAACTATTTAAGATAAAAAATACCTCTGAACAAACTCCAGTGTTGTGCTGGCTTCCACCTGATACTCTAGATTGAATACATAGTAACAGGCGAAGAGAGCGGCCAAGGCAGTGGTGAAGTCTGCCATGTGAGCACCAGGTGGGATTACGACCCTCCCCTCGATCGACAGCATCCATTTTTTTGCAGTCAGGATTGTCTCTCCTTAGTAAAGACAAGAGTCATCACAAATTATATTTCATAGTAATACATTCTATAAAAGATTTTCTCCACATAAATTATTGTAAAAACAGGGCAGGGAGCATACATATCTTCGAAGCAATGCATCAAAGGGTTAGTTCAGCCAAAAATGAAAATTATGTCATTAATGACTCACCCTCATGTCGTTCCAAACCCATAAGACCTCCTTTTATTTTCGGAACACAGTTTAAGATATTTTAGGTTTAGTCCGAGAGCTCTCAGTCCCTCCATTGAAGCTGTGTGTACGGTCTACTGTCCATGTCCAGAAAGGTAATAAAAACATCATCAAAGTAGTCCGTGTGACATCAGATGGTCAGTTAGAATTTTTTGAAGCATCGAAAATACATTTTGGTCCAAAAATAGCAAAAACTACGACTTTATTCAGGATTGTCTTCTCTTCCGTGTCTGTTGTGAACGCGACTGTTGACGTACGACGCTGCTGACGTGTTTTCTGGTGCAACCAATAACAAAGAAAACACGTCAGCAGCATTGTACGTCAGGGGCGTCACTGCAGTGTTGTGAACGCGCTCACAACAGACCCGGAAGAGAAGAAAATGCTGAATAAAGTCGTAATTTTTGTTATTTTTGTAGCAAAATGTATATTCGATGCTTCAACAAATTCTAACGGACCCTCTGATGTCACATGGACTACTTTGATGATGTTTTTATTACCTCTCTGGACGTGGACAGTATAACGTACATACATTCTCAATGGAGGGTCAGAAAGCTATCGGACTAAACCTAAAATATCTTAAACCGTGTTACGAAGAGGTCTTACGGGTTTGGAACGACATGAGGGTGAGTCATTAATGACATAATTTTTATTTTTGGCTGAACTAACCCTTTAAAGGAACACTCCTTTTTTTTAAATAGGGCTTATTCACATTATTTCCTACATTTAGATAGGTGGGCAAATGCATTTTTGTGTCAGTGCATGCATTGTTTTAGTTGGACTGGGTCGGCGTTAGCTTAGCTTAGCACAATGAATGGAATCCTTTGTTGCCAGCTAGCATGGCCTGAGTAAAAGTGATCAAAAAAATTAAAAAAACCCCACCTAATTACTTCTTGTGGCCTGCGTATTCACAACGAGTACAAATAGCGATCCAGATTAACACTAGGCGATTTCCTAGGCAGATATTGACTTGGGACTATATTATGGGGAAGCACAGGCGAAGCACTGCTGCTTAGGCGAAGCACTGCTACTTCGGCGCAGAGATATCACGCAACACATGAAATCCCACGACTTCCGTCAACATACCGGCGTGAATAGTAGCTGCCTGGCTATTTTCCTTACAGTACACGAATGGCGATGAACATGGCTGATTTTGAGAGAGACGAAGAGGGTGACTTCTCAGACAGTCAAGAACCAGAACCATACCTATTTGAACCAGAGTTTACAGAAGATGAGCTGCGTGCTTTGGAAATAGACAGGAGGAGGAGGTTGCGATCGCTCAACAGCCTGAGGACGTGAGGATGAGAGCCAACATGAACTGGTGGTGTGAATGTGGGGGAATATGCCAATATATGCCGACGGAAATAGAGTGTCTGTGCTGTAGAGAGTGGGACATGTTTTTGCCATTGATGACCAGGCTCAACACGTCAAATCAAGATGAGCGTGCCCGAAGTTGTGTGTGTCACATCTACAGAGGATTTCACGGCGCTGATCCATTCTGCAGTACTCGATTTTTTTTCCGGTGTGACAAAGTGAACTGGAAAAAACGCCCCACGCCGAATGGACCAAATGGACAGCTGTCCACAGAGTAAGTGATTATTTTAATCATGACGCATGTATAGATCGACCCATATTATACCTGTATTCACATAGAGTTGATGTTTTCATGTGTTGCGTGATATCTCTGCGACGAAGTAGCAGTGCTTCGCCTGTGCTTCCCCATGATATAGTCCCAAGTCAATATCTGCCTAGGAAATCGCCTAGTGTTAATCTGGATCGCTATTTGTACTCGTTGTGAATACGCAGGCCACAAGAAGTAATTAGGTGGGTTTTTTAAAATTTTTTGATCACTTTTACTCAGGCCATGCTAGCTGGCAACAAAGGATTCCATTCATTGTGCTAAGCTAAGCTAACGCCGACCCAGTCAAACTAAAACAATGCATGCACTGACACAAAAATGCATTTGCCCACCTATCTAAATGCAGGAAATAATGTGAATAAGCCCTATTTCAAAAAACGGTGGAGTGTTCCTTTAAAGGATTAGTTCACCTCAAAATGAAAATTTCCTAATAATTTACTCACCCCAATGCCATCCAAGATATCCATGTCTTTCTTTCCTCAGTGGAAGAGAAATTAAGTCTGATTAAAACATTTCTGGATTTTTCTTCGAATAATGGACTTCAATTGTAACCAACGTTTTGAAGTCTAAATCAATGCAGTTTCAAAGATCTTTGAAGTGCTTCAACGGGCTGTGCAGGATCCCAGCTGAGGATTAGGGTCTTATCTAGCGAAATGATTGGTCATTTTCTAAAAAAAAAAATTATAATAATTTATATACTTTTTAACTACAATTGTTAGGATTGAGCTGGGAACTACATGTCGAAAGGTTGCGCTCGATATCGCTGGTGGAAATACACAAAGATGGCCAGCGAAATGGAGCGCGACCTTTCGATGTGATGATGTAGTTCCCAGCTCAATCCTAACAATTGAACTGCATTGATTTGGACTTCAAAACGTTGGTTACAATTGAAGTCCATTATTCAAAGAAAAATCCAGAAATGTTTTCCTCAGACTTAATTTCTCTTCCACTGAGGAAAGAAAGAGATGGATATCTTGGATGGCATTGGGGTGAGAGTAAATTATTAGGAAATTTTCATTTTGAGGTGAACTAATCCTTTAAGCAGCAATAACTGGTTTGGTGATAGAAAAACTATGAGTGATACAGGCATAGCAAGCAATCTGAAATAGCAATCACGACATTATAGGTGGCTACTAAAGATGAGAGATTACTCCACATAACTTAAATTTGGAGTGATTGTGCTGTTACTGACTGGTGCAGAAGCAGAGAATGACACAACACACATTCACTAGTGTTTTCCAGAAACTTTGCTTTGCTTGTGCCCTATACATTCAAAGGATTCGTTAACATTGAATGTGAAACTTACCAAGCATGATGATCCTTGGAGTGACTGGGAGAGACAGCTGGGCCTCTGCGTCTGCGGGAGTGGTAGTCTCCTATGCCAGCAAAGATAAGAGTTACTTGAAACAAGGTAGACTGTATATTATCTCTAGGATAGAAAAAGCTTTTTGAAATTTGTTAATAAGGAAGCAATGAGCAATGGTCCTTTTTTTTTTTTTTTGCTCTGAAGGTTTGTGAAAGGTTTACACAAAAAATTAACTAAGTACCACAATATCTTTTTCAATTACAACACTACATCAATTTTCTCTTAATTAAAATATTGTGCTCACAGTGGACAACAGTGACTTTACCCAGCATTTACCCAGGAATTGAGATAGAAGCTTGCACCATGTGGGTTATATTGTGAGGTGAGGTCTATCAAGGAAAAAGTGCTCAACCACCAATAACATAAACCTGACACAAACCTGTATTTACTTGAAAAACTGGAGGTTCGTCAACCTGCATTAACAATTTGAGGGGGGGGGGGGGGGGGGGGGTTCACTCTAATCAGTGAAAATGATTCTTCCACAATAAATGTGACAATTAATTGTTGAAAACTCCAAATAAAAGATTTAAATAATTAAGGAACTTACATCAGCAATGAGAAAAAGTGACTCCTCTTGCTCTTTGAAGTGTGCCAACATCACAAGCATCGCTGCTAGGCCATCAGATCCTTCTCGGTCCTTCTTTATGGCTTCCTTCAGAACAGCTCTTACTTCTTTCCTCCACTTTGTAATCTGACTACTGAAGAAATCCAGGAGTCTTTTACCCTTTTTGTCCATATCTTCATTCAGTCTTGTGTATAGTTCAACATTGGTGAGAGTGGTGAAGTGTGACAATAAAAACTTCTGTGAAAAGAGAAATGGCCACTCTTTACCCACATCCAGAATGCTTGGGGAAAGCTTTGCGTTGATGTATTCCCGCTGTTTGGCATAAGTGATTGCCATTAGGTCTTCTACCCTTCCTCTCTCAGCGCCCTTTAGTCCCTCTCGGCTGAATATATCAATCATCTCAAGCTTCTTTTCCTCTAATGATGCTGATGTTTCCCCATCTGGATAGTCCGCTGGCTGCCAACGAACACACCCATAACTGTCGATTCTTGCACATGTAGCTACTGCTGGCTGGTCATCATCACCATCCTCATAATCTCTCTGGGTGCGTTTGTGCTTCCTCAGACGGGAAAGAGAGTTGCCTCGATTCAAATATTCTACTCTGGTTTTGAGCTGATTTATAACGCTGAAATACCCACATCCAATTAGCTCCCCCTCTTCATTTTTGTCTAAAAAGCTATTTGGATATTTTTGAGTTATAGCTTTAGCCACTACCACACACTCTCTGCGAGTAGGGTTCAAGGAACGCTCTCTCATCGCATCAACAGTGACTTTTATCAAGTGTCTGCGGTCATCCGGAGCTGGCCTCTCACCAGCATCTACTGCTCTTCTAAGAGTCAGCCTCACTTTGTTCCATGGCACCTCAAAACTGTTCACCCATGCAGAGATGGGACTTATAGATGATATGGGGGCATGTGCTGGAATAGGCAACTGACAGTGGCTCAGACGATGTAGGGCTCAGCTGGGGATTTGAAGGACCTGCATTACACACTGTGAAAGCACAGAATAGTCAGGTGAAAATAAGGTTTGACCCCAAAAAAAAAAAATCTAACAAAAGTTTTCTTAGTGGTTTACAATAGTATCAGATGTACTTAAACTAAAACTTAAAAAAAAAAAAAAAAATCAAAATGGTGGCCGTCAAGTCCTTATAGGTGGGTCAATATAGGGTTAAACCAACAAAATTTATATAAAATGATTTTTGTTTGTTTTTTTGGATTCTGGTACAGTTCAAATATACAAACTATAAAAAATACTAAATAACAGACTACAATGTATTTAAATGTGACCTTGGGAAAAGGGTCATTTCAAAAATGGTTGCCATGGCTCCATCTCAATTACTAATCAGCCTAGATGGGTGATTTGAGGTCAACTGATGGCAAACAAGAAAATTATTTTACATGTTAACATTGAAATATTTTTGATGATGTGCTTTTTTCCAGCCGCATTGCAGGTGTATGTTAAAATCAATGTGTTTAAAAAAAGAGCAAATGCAATGCATGACTATGGGATCTGCATGGATGGGGGAATATGGGCAATATTTTAAATGCTGTTTTCAATTGCAATGCGACCACTATCCTTCTGTACTGTATTGCACTGTTCTTACATACTTGGGCCTATAATCAAGTGATTAGGCTCTTTGGAAAGTTGTGGGTCTGTAGTTTTGCGTGGAATAACTGTATCTAGTGCAGAGACAGCATTGCAGAGGCAAGAATATAGTTTTTATTTTTCCCTTATATACCATCTTTTTTTTTTTTAAGCAAATTTGGCTTTATATGCTGCCATTAGCAAACAGCAAACTGCACATCCAGAAGGGCATCTATTGCCGCGGGGGATTTCAATAATTCTAACCTCAATCTGTACTCCTCAAGTTCTATCAACATGTCACCTGCCTGACCAAAGGGGACAGAATCTTGGACCAGGTATACACTAACATCCACATATAACAACTTTTTTTTTTCTTTTTTTTTTTTTACAAAATTATGATTGAATGATTGCGGATTTATTTAGTTATTAATTGTAGCGGATCAACTAATATATGTTAATTAAAAGAACTAATCTCACCTTTCAAGGAATGAATAATTTTTCTGCACTGAATGGGTGTGAGCAGATGTTTGATGTCATCTTCTTGAATAAACTGCAGATCATCTGGTCCTTCAACACCTACTTTCACCAACTCATTGACTAAAGTTTCAAGCTTTGCTTCATCTAGCTGTGGTAGCACGGCCTGTATTGCCTTCTCAATGGAGTCCATTACTCATTCTTCTGAAACACAGAATGATGCAGAGCAACAAGATTAAGACCAAATTGATTATATACAGAAAGAGGGTAATAATCTGCAAGATTCTCTACAGTCAAACACTGATATTGTGCTTCTGAGTTGCTTTGTAAGCAATAAACACCAAGATCCACAACAGGCACAGACTGATACTGCTGGACAACAAAATGTACGTTTGCCTCGTTTACCAGTATCAACAGTATTTTCCCAAGTAGATACCCTGTGTCATTTTGGTCCACTACAACAGTCATGCCTCTTTTGTACAGAGTGCCTTTGAAAGTGACAGAGGGTGTTTCAGTAGTGTCTTCTGGGCGGAGACCCTTGAGACTGATAGCTCTCTGAATGCCAATCTGGTACAGTTGGTCATCGAATTTACTTGGTTGGCCCATTTGCAGAGTTGGAGGAAATAAGTTACCAGCATGTAAATATGCTTGTAGCAACTGGTGTCTTTCTGCTAAGGTACTGCAGAGGTTTTTAAAGTTATGCAGTTTCCTTGCACACTGCTTAAAATATGAGTGCTTGCTTTCAAAGCGCAATGTCCACAACCTAATGAGGGGACCAAACTGAAGAATGAGTTCTGGGTAATGGACAAGATAGTGGTGTTTGGGTTTAAGTGTCTTTTCTGGGAATGTGGCAGTTCTTAGCTGGATGTATTCCTCAATGAGAATCTTAAGGTATGCTACTTGGTTGGTATGGATCTTGGGTGCACATATCAAATCCACAATTTCTCTGAGCTTTAAGCACAACTGCCACACCTCATCATCAAGTGGATTTTTGATTCGGTCTCCAACCAGAATAGGAAAGAGACGTAAGAGGCACCAGTTTTGAGCAGCATGTCCTCCCAGCTTCTCCGCATTAGTTTTAACCTCACATGGCTTGTTATTTGCATCACTGCCTAGGTATGTGAACTGTGATATAGTCCGATTCAGTTGACCATAGGTAAAGTGTTTGCCCACTGTCACTAAGTGCTTAATGTACATAGCAAGATCAAATGAAACAACCCCTTCAAACAGGTCATGACCCAGGCACGGAGGGAGCCCTGGCTGGCAAACATGAAAATATTTCAACTGATTGAAAATTGAGTCAAATTTTACTCCACTGTTCATCTCCTGGTCTGCCAGGTCTGCCACACTATTTTTGTAACTCTCTATGGTTCTTTTAGGACCAAATTTGCAGGGATCTGTTTGAAAAGACACTCTGTCGATGACACAGTACCGGCAAAAATGTGTGCTTTTACTGAAGTTTTCAGTAAACCCGCCAATACTGTGTGACCCCAGATTATCTCCAGTAATGGCAATCACAGAGCCTTTTATTTTCTCCTCAGCACCATATTCAATTCCATTTTCCTCCATTTCTTTTAAGTCACTGACTAAAGTGGAGAACACTTTTTCTTGTCCAAAAAATTGGAAATCCTTCTCTCTGCACAACATAACAAGTTGCATTGGATCAATGGAAGACCTGTTGTGTGGTGCAATCTCTGCAAGTGTCATGTACATGGCCAGTATTTTGTGTTTTTTTCTGCCTGAGCCCAGTGCGTTCGCAACTTCGAAAGAATCCTGATACAAGATGAGAGACAATGAAGATGGTGAATCTCGTAAAAGTATATTCTCTTTAAAGTTTCTACCATCTCTCACATCTTCCTGAACATCAGGATTTGTTTCTGTGTCAGCTTTAGCTTGGGCATACTGTTCTTTAACAGAGTTCTGAGAGAGGAGTGATTTTACTGTATCCTTGATGGGCACGTACTGGTAGAACCTCTCTTTGCCTTTAGCATCAATGCCCAAATAAGTCTTGACTGGCTCAACATAGCTAAATCTGCTCTTAAAGAAGGTTTTACGGGTTTGATCTGTTCTAAACACTCCTTCGTTGCACATTTTCAGAAGGTTATCTTTTGAGAGATTATCAAGGAGCCTCTTAATATCACTTTCAGGGACATTCAGATTTGTTAACTCTTCATGCATCCTAGACAATAGATGAGTCAAACCAGTGTTGTGTACCTCTTGTATTTCCTCTATTAAGGTCTGAATTGTACTGGCTGGTAACAGCATTTTAGCCTGCATTCGGAGATAAAACATGGCCAGATTGTTCATAAAATCATCTGTGTCCACTTCATCTTCTGTGTTGTCATTATCATCGTCAAAAGTGGTCTCAAAAGTGTGATCTAGTTCACTGTCTGATGACATGGAGGCACAGGTGATGTTAGTACTAGCAGCACTGGTAGAACTTTGGCTAATACGTGGAGAAGTAGATATACTCTTGTGTTTCCGATTCAAGTGCGAGGCAAAGGTTGAATGGACACGGAAATGTTTTAAACAATTAATATAAGGGCATGACACTTCTGTGCCATATTTAATATGCCACTGAAGATGTTCATGTAAGCTTGGAAAATTTGCTGACACATAGTTACAACCTTCAACAGAGCAAGCCAAATCAACTCCATCAATGTTCCTTTTAAGTACTGGTTTAGCGGTCTTCTTGTGAAAACGGTACATGTGGCTCTGAACGGCACCATGAGTCACAAAAGTGGCAAAGCATTTTGCTACGCCACATGGAAATCTAAAGTTAGCTAGATTTCTGTGTATGCTCAAATGACGAACAAATGCAGTAATTGAAGCTGTGGTGAAATTACAGTGCTTGCACGAGTAATTCATCTTGATGGAAAGCTAACTAATTATACTCCTAGCGCTAGCTGTATACACTTGGCTTTCCACAGCCTGACAAGGGTGTGGCACTGAACTTCTATTTTTCCTTTTTTTATTTTTATTTTTTGCTCTAAGTAGTGATGGTAGAGTTACTTACTGATTTTCTGGAAGTCCCGATAAGCAGTCTGTGAAGGATCCGCGATTCCAAGATGGAAACTCCGGCAGAGGCCACGGGTGGGAAAAATACATTAACGTTAAAGCCTGTGAAAACGTCTCCGTCGGAGCTCTCACGGAAACGTTTTCGCTGAATTCCTCTCAGGCAAAAAGTGAAAGATATCAACACAAAGACGAAAACAAAATAAATAACTTTACAACCACAAGACAAATCCGTGTATAAAGAAACGTAAATTTGAGTAATAGTCTGTTATTAACGGAGCTTAACGTTAACGGCTGCGAAGACGTCTCCGTCGGAGCTCTCACGGAAACGTTTTTGCTGAATTCCTCTCAGGCAAAAAGTTAAAGAAATCAACACAAAGACGAAAACAAAATAAATAACGTTACAAGACAAAACCGGGTGTAAAGAAACTTAGATTTGAGAATTAACGGAACTTGTCTGTCACTGACGACGAGTCAGAAATTCAAGTGCTGCTGCCTCTTTCGCGCTTTTTTCCCCCACAGATACTAGATCGTTCTAGACTGGGTAAACTCCGCCCACTCTGGCGCTTTGATTTCGCCAAACAGCTCTGGAAACTTGCACCTTTATCTCTCCTTCTTCCGAAGGAAAAAAATATATATAACACTGATGTCTGTAAAATAAAAATCCCATGGTACGTATTTATGAGTTAACCAGACAGCCCCAATTTTGGGAAGTAATGCACATGACATAGCCTACCCAAAATAAAAAGGCTGCTGCTCATAAGTCATTCTGAATAGACACATAACCTACATATATTTACAAAGCTTGAGAGTTTTGGCTCAAGTTCAAAACTCAAAATTAATCAGATGTTATTAATATCGAGATATATAAGCTCAAAAATAAAAACAACAAATATTAAGATTATATTTATTAAATGTATAAAATATTAATATTTAAATATTAATATACATAATTATGTGAATATACTATTGCAACTTATAACCAATGGTCATGCTTCAGTTCAAATCTGAGGATGATATCTCAAAAAATTATGCGTTTATGAAGCCTATATTGTTAGACCATGTCAGCGGAGACTTTGGAGAAGTTTAAGATAAGGCTTATCAAATATTTTATTGCCCTGTTAACACCCATTTACACCCAAACACCCATTTACAGTCACAAAACAAACAAACTAACAAAAAATATTCTTGGAATCTTATGTGAATTCTTTAAAAAATATATATTGTATGGAATAGAAACCTGCAGCAGGTGCATCAGAGTACAAGTTACATGACACATTTTAATTTATTAATATTACACTTTTACTTAAAGCTCACCATCGAGTATTTACATCATATTCCGGTAATGAATTATGAACAACAATAATCTGGAGTTGTCCATGTGAAAGGGGTACAAAGAAAGATATGATAAAAAAAGGAAAATTACAGTAGTTTACTTTACTATTTACAGTACTATAGTGGCTAAATTGTGATTTTTTTACAGTATTGCTTTGACTACTGTGATTTCAACTGTAATGCTTGGACTACTGTGATTTTTACAGTCTTACTGTAAACTTTACAATATTTTACTGTAAAAATCTTATACAGTAATGTTACTGTGAAATCGACAGTAAATTACTGTAGATTTCACAGCCATTTTTTACAGTGCTGGAAAACTCCGGTTGCCTCTGAAATCCCTGGAAGAGGAGTTTAAAGTGACTCGGGCACGCGAGGTGGTGATGTATAGAGACTCCAACGACCCAAAGGTGGCTCAGGCAGGAGTGCTGGTGAGGACAGGGGGAAAGTGGAGCGCCCAAGCCGCTGTGCTGGATGCACTGGCACGTCTGAGGCACAAAGAGCTTGTGGGAGTGGTGGCCCGAGGCAGAGCAGGCTTGGGGATGTTCCCAACACCTCCTCGACATAAAGATTTGAAGGGGAAGGAGAAACGCAGCCGAATACAGGAAGAGGTCAGAGCTGCTGTGGAGGAAGGAAGGATGAGTAGAGCAGCTGGAATGGGGCAACAGGGGGCCTGGACAAGGTGGGAGCAGGCCATGGACCGCAAGGTCACCTGGACGGACCTCTGGCAAAGCGAGCCACACCGCATAACCTTCTTGATTCGGGCAGTGTACGACGTCCTGCCTAGCCCAGCAAACCTCTGTACGTGGGGAAAAGCAGACACACCAACTTGCCAATTGTGCCCAGTTCAGGGAACACTGGAGCACATTCTGAGTTCTGCCCAACAGCGCTAGGCCAGGGTGAGTACACTTGGCGTCACAACCAGGTGCTGAAATCTATTGCAGACACCATCAGCAAAGAGATCAGCAAAGCCGGCCGAGGGAGCAACACCAATTGCTCAATCGCATTTGTTAGGGCAGGAGAACAGCCACAAGCAGGGAGGAAGACACCAGCAGGGATCCTGGCATCAACCAAGAACTGGAAACTATCTGTGGATTTGGAGAAGCAGCTGAAATTCCCCCAGCACATTGTCAGCACAACTATGAGGCCAGATATCATTCTAGTCTCAGAGAGCACCAAGAACATAATCGTCATGGAGCTGACTGTGCCATGGGAGGACCGCTTGGGAGAAGCCCACGAAAGAAAGACGACCAAATATGAACATCTGGTCACAGACTGCCGAGCACAGGGCTGGAAGGCGAGATGCATGCCTATCGAGGTTGGCTGCAGAGGATTTGTGGGGCGCTCCCTTCACAAAGCCTTTACTGCGCTGGGCATTACAGGAACAACAAGGAGCAGAGCCATTAAGAGCATCACCGACGCAGCCGAGAAAGCCTTGAGATGGCTCTGGATCCACAGAGGAGCACCATGGGGGCAAGCGAGTGCTACCTGAACACAAGTCGCGGTCTGATCAACCGCTGCTGGGTCGCCTGGGCGAGGGTGTCTGATGTTGAAAGACCCGAAACATCCAAGGACCTCAGGCAACATCACTGATGATGTGTTCAGGTGCATCTGAAGATGTGTTTCAAGAAGAATTTAGAGGTGGATAAACGCACTTTGGAGGTGGGTAAACGCTATTTCTGAATTTTGGGAGGTGCGTAAACAGCGTTTACGTGCGTTTAGCCTCCACTACATCCCTGGTTTTGACCATAAATCTTTGCCACATATGATCATTCATAGATGACAAATTGCTGTATTGTAGTTAATGAGATTCAGTGCTGAATGTGAGTCATGTGACTCTCTCCTGGTTCAAAGGAAACAGTTTAATCTCCAGCATCAGTGTGTCTGATCTCAGTATTAGTCTCTCTTTACCTCTGGAGTTGAAACATCAGGATACAATCACCTTCAGCTGTGTGCTGATAAATGCATTAAATAATACTAAACCATATTATGGTAACATATTTACATCAAACTGCTGACATCAAGTTGATTCTTGTGGCCTCGCAGACAGAAAACATGTTTCTTGCAGTGTTCAATTTACACACTTTCCTGCCACAAAAAACTCTTCACTGCACATTTATTGCCTAGCACTTGTATTTCTTTCAGAAAATATAATTGTATAGTGTTAACGTGATATTTAATAGATATAATGTTCCTGGATGTGCTGAACAGTTTTGACACAAACATTGTTTGGTGATTTAGGTCAGATAGTTTAGAGTTTTTAAATTGTCAAGGTTCAAAACAAAGGCAAATAAACTGGTGTTGTGGTTTTACTAAAGCTGTGATCTGATTGGTCATGTGTGCTCCGGTGGGCGTGGCTACTGTTGTTGGTTCAAGACATCAGAGACAGAATAAAACTGATATCATCAAACATGGAACATTTTATAAAGTACAAAGTGTCTTTTGTCAATTCAGTTTGATGCAATTTATTGTGAATATTCGAACACCATGAAGAATACTAAGAGGAAAAAAAAAGGGAAACCATACACGTTGAGATCAAAGTGCTGAGATCAGTTGTTAACATTTCACTTTTTAAAGGTTCATCAAAAAAAATAGTTCGTAATGGGGAAATAAGTCTGTGGTCACATTCACACAGAAGGCAAGTGATAAATGTAACCACAATGTTGGCTGATTTTATTTGACATCTCACACACATACAACCCTATCAAAACCAGTCATATTCAGACTACAATAAACTGCAACAGACACAACATTCACACAACAGTCTTATGTACACAAGCTTGTTTATTTATTTATTATTTTAATTAGCTTAACCAATACAAAAAACATGTTTTCAGCATGGGTGTGTGCAATTTATATTGCAGGGTAAAACATCCAAGTATCGTTCCTTTATATTTTACCACAGGCCTTGTTTAACATAAAACTATATTATATTTTGACATCATGGCCGCTGCACTCTATAATGTTAATTTAAGCCTGACCTTTTTATTAATCATACATTACATATTTTACCCAGTCATCTTGTTTTATTAATATTTATTATGATTTTTTTATATTTTTCCTATGTATTTCTTATACATAATTTTTAACAACATAAGATCAGATCGCTTGAACAGCTGATGAAGCTCTGTTTATAAACGCTAAATTCAGACACCAAGGTTATTAATAAATTATACAAATATTGTAAATACAGCAGTTAAAATCTTGTTAGTCCTCTTCTTCTTCTTCTTTTTATTTTGTTGGTCATAAATATGAGGGCTCTCTGAAACAGCTTCGTTTGTGAGTCAGACAGAATCCTGTTGTGGTCGGAGCTTTTTTGAGGTCAGTGTAGCACAAGTTCAGCTAAATGAATGTGGTTTATTCAGTTGGATGAACAGCTGAAACATTAAAATGTGTCTGTTAATGGCTCTGTAGTTTAGTATATTTTGTCCGCCGCCTGTTGATATGAACTCTGCAGTCTGACATCCATTCTGCTGTAAACAGTCACATAAAGACATACAGTCACATAAAGATCTGTCAACACTGATGTAAAAAAAAAAAAAAAATATATATATATATATATATATATATATATATATATATATATATATATATATATATATATATAATTTATATTTATATATTTAATATATTTATTTATTTATTTTTATTTATTTATTTTCTTGTCCTAGCTCTTGTTCTCTCCAGACTGGACTATTGTAATGCTCTCCTGGCTCTTCCTGCATGTACTGTCAAGCCTCTTCAACTGATCCAGAATGCAGCAGCGAGGGTTGTCTTCAATGAGCCAAAAAAAGCTCACGTTACTCCTCTCCTCATCAGGTTACACTGGCTACCAGTAGCCGCTCGTTTTAAAACCAAGGTACTGATGCTTGCCTACAAGACGACCACAGGCACGGCACCAACTTACCTAAACTCACTGGTTAAATCTTATGTGCCCTCCAGAAGTTTGCGCTCTGCAAGTGAACAACGCCTTTTGGTGCCATCCAAAAGAAGTTCAAAATCACTCTCACGGACCTTTTCCTGGACTGTGGCCAGCTGGTGGAATGACCTCCCAATCTCAATACGTACAGCTGACTCATTTTCAAGAAACATCTAAAGACTCATCTCTTCCACCTGCACTTAACCAACTAATATTAGCACTTTTCTTTTTCTTGTCTTTTCATTTATAAAAATATGATAAAAGCATCTGCTAAATTATTAAATGTAAATGTAAATGTAATATATATATATATATATATATATATATATATATATATATATATATATATATATATATATATATATCAAATAGATATATATAAGCAGAGTAAAAAATTTAGTTAATCTGTTTGTAAAATGAAGATTAAGCAAAGTTGGATAATCTGATTCCCATTGAATGGTTCTATTAGAGATTTACAAAAGATAGGTGATTGTAAAAGACATTACTATTGTGCAAGGCTCTAGCCTACTGTGAGCTGACAGATTTTCATAGATGTTTTTTGTTATTATTCGTTAATTATTAAAATTATACAAATTATTCCTACTTCAAAATGAAACTCAAAATTAAGGGTCCTTTATAAAACTCATAACAAAACTTAGTGTAGCTTACTAAATAATGAGTGTGTTCTGTTAGTAATAAAACAACAGGGTGCATTAAAAAAAAAAAAAAAAACCTTTCACGCTTGTGCGCGTTCACGTGGTAGGATGTGCAGTCCTAGTCCTGTCTAGAAACCTCAATCGATGTCTGTGGTGATTGTAACAGAAGTTTCTGACACCTGCTGAAGGAATATGATTCTTCTTTTAGTTTTGCTGCGTTTATGGTTGTGGCATTTTGGTGAGTTATTTTGTGTATTTCTTGCAATACGAGTAAAATAACATTATGTCATCAAATAGGAGCTACGCAGCTAACAAGCGGATAAGAGTACTTATGTGAAACTTAGTCACTTTTCATATTTCAGAATTTATATTTAACTGTTGCAGTAACTGTTGAATATATTTGTTTGTTTTATAGTTGTTCTTACTGCGCATGTTCAATGATGTCATTTTTTGTAGTTCTTTTGAAAAGATATTGATGCAGATGCAGTAAGTTCAGACGAACGGAAGAACACCAAGCTTTTGCCAGTTTCATAATTGTATTTCATATAGCATAAATTGACTCACAATATCTCTACAAATAAGTTGTTTAGAAGATATCGCTGAACAAGAAGATTATGCTGTATTTGAGAAATGTGATTCTTTATTGACTTGGAAGAATAAACCACGATGAAGGAAACTTTGAGACTTTGAGTGATGCATAAAAGATAAGAAGATATGTGTCAAAACTTTTGAAATAATTGCAAAGATACTGTCCCTAACAGTATATTTCAGTTTATTCGCGCCTTTCTACATTTTCCCCAACATGCTATTCTTGCATTTAGTTTGAAAAAAAAAAGTTTAAAATTTTAGATTAAGAGTTCATATATGAATGTGTTTCAGGAGTGTTTGTTGAAGCAGGTGAAATGAAGAGTTTGTCAGTGATGGAGGGAGATTCAGTCACTCTACACACTGATACTGACACACAGAGAAATGATGCAGTGATACAGTGGATGTTTGGAGCTCAAAACCCAGATATTGTCATTGCTGAAATCAACAGAGATGCAAATATCAGTAATGTTACTGATGTGAGATTCAGAGACAGAGTGAAGATGGACATTCAGACTGGATCTCTCACCATCACAAACATCAGAACCACAGACTCTGGACTTTACAAAGTAGAGATCACCACAAATAAAGAAGTAGAGATAATGTTTAATGTTACTGTCTATGGTGAGTACAGCAGCAGGGTTTGGTCTTTTCTCTTCAAATCTGTTTTGACCATAAATCTTTGCCACATATGATCATTCATAGATGACATATTGCTGTATTGTAGTTAATCAGATATAAGAAAAACATGATTAAAATTGTCCCCTGAGTGAACAGACTAAGAGATCTCAACAAAGTTTTGACTGATTTCTCTTCATGGTCTGATATTTTCCAGCTCTTCTTCCCGTTCCTGTCATCATCAGTAACTCTTCACAATGCTCTTCTTCATCTTCATCAGTGTCTAAATGCTCACTGCTGTGTTCAGTGCTGAATGTGAGTCATGTGACTCTCTCCTGGTTCAAAGGAAACAGTTTAATCTCCAGCATCAGTGTGTCTGATCTCAGCATCAGTCTCTCTTTACCTCTGGAGGTGAAACATCAGGATAAAAACATCTACAGCTGTGTGCTGAACAACAACATCAGCACCCAGACCAAACATCTGGACATCAGTCAACTCTGTCAGCCGTGTGCAGGTACAGCAGAGATATTTGTGTATATTTATTGCGTTATTCTGTTGGTTGTGTTCAGGTGTGTGAAGTAAGCAGTGATATGAAAGCTGTGTAATTCTTTGTGATATTAGCCTATAGCAGATGAGGTTACTCTAATAATGTCTGTCTCTCTTCAGGCGTTAAAAATCAAACAGTGCTGATATCTGTTGCTGCTGGAACTCTGTTTATTGTGGCTGCAGTTGGGATGTTCTGTGTCTGTAGGAAATGTAGAAAAACAGACCAAGAAGGCATGTATAACTAAAGTACAGCTAATACATTGTAAAAGTACATACATGTGTTTACAGTTTATATATATATATATATATATATATATATATATATATATATATATATATATATATATATATATATGAAGAAACAGAATTTAATACATTTGTCATTATTGTTAAAATAGTAGTCGAGGCCCATGAGGAAGAGATAACTTATGCTGAACCAACATTCTGTAAAAGAAATGCACAAAAAACGGTAAGAAAAAAATAATAAGTTATTAATGACTTTGCCCTGTTTCTGCATTAGATCTAGTTACCCATTTTCATTCGCCATATTTTCCATTGTAGAATTCCTATTAGAATTAGTGTTTCTGTTGCTCATCCCAGTTACTTCAGTGAACTGATAATCACAGAAATAGAAAAAGTTGCAAAGAAATCATTTATAATTTACATAGTAAATATTACTATATATACTATATATACTATATATACTATATATATATATATATATATATATATATATATATATATATATATATAAAATATTTGTAATCTTTTATTTTTGTAATCAGTACTCAAAAATACCAGTGTTGTGCTAGTTACTAAGAAATAGTAACTAGTTACAGTTACTAGTTACTTCATTCAAAAAGTAACTCAATTACTTTGTTGATTACTTACACCAAAAAGTAATGCATTACTGTTAAAAGTTACTTTTTAGTTACCTTTTTAAAGAAAAGTTCTTTAATGTTCCCATTAATTCCCTTTTATGTGTTATGGTCTATAAAAACACAAAACTGTCTTAAACATATATATATATATATATATATATATATATATATATATATATATATATATATATATTATTGACAACCATAAATTATATGCAATAAAAAGAAAACATAAAAAATATAAATGTTGTTTAAAAATGAAATCTATGTTATCATAACTAGCTTCCTGAAAAGCCGGCGACTCCACAGTAGAGACAGGCTGCATGTTTTCAGCAATGTTTTACTTGTAGGAGAAAAACATACAGTCCGTGGCAATGGTATTGCAATCCGTCTCCTCAGTTTATAAACCGAATTCTTAAACCGTTCCGTCGGTTAAACAAATTTTCAATCCGTGCACTCAGAGAATTTAATCCGTACCCACAAATTCATTATCCGTGCGCAGCTTTCGCAATCCCATCCCTCGGATTTGTAAACTCAAGGCTTTGTGGCTCTGCCCCCACCGGCAGATATAAGACCATGATCAGCTTTTTAGTGTTTATTTTACATTAATCACCAATAGGATAAAACACCGCCGCCTGTGTTTTATAGCCTAAAATAAAAGCTACAAAGAAGAAGAAGAGTAGGTAAAAAGCAATACAAAATAATGTGCTGTTTATGCTGTCATTATTTTTCAAACTGAATGTAATGTTATAATAGGCCTAATTATTTAATAATAACATTAACAGTGAAACATGCATCTAACTCTGTTTGGAGCTTAGTATAATAAAATCAACAAAATAAGTCTTAATGTTAAGAAAGAATAGTACACAAACACAGCAAATTATCTAGTGTTGAATTTTAGAGGATTAACACTAGCTAGTGTAAACAGCCCCCTCTGGTAGTGTAAATATGCAGAGTTACCTTTATTAACACTGTTGAGTGTTAATAGTCACATCCGGGACATTTACTCGTGTGTACGCGCCTGACCCATCTGAAATATTTTTCACAAACGCCATATACTTTGCTCACGACGGTGGCTCTTATGAGGACAGAATACTGTCAAATAAAGTGTATAATCTTACTCATAAAATGGGTTTTGTAATATCATATCATTTTATAACAACATTTTATTTTCTGTGTGCACATAAACTTTTCTCAACGACATTTCCTTTCGCTCCCGATGCGGAACAGACGAGGACTTCATTTATTTTCTATAAGGGGATTCTGAAAGTAAGTGTTTTTATCTCATTTAAAATATGTGTTTAATAACATTATATTGATTTATAGCGATATTTATGTTCTGTTCTCTCCAAAACTTTTTCTCAAGCGAGATATTTTCTTTGACTCACGATGGGGAGAAGATTGTGAATTTGTTTTTTTTCAAAGGAAAACACCATAAGTAAGTGTTTTACTTCGTTTACATGTATTTTATAAGATGTTTTTACTTTATGATGATATTTAAATGATGCAGACACTGGTGCAGACACGGGTTAACGTAGAAACAGGAAAAACCAGAATTAAGTGTTTATGGTTTAACCTCATTTAAAATATCTATTTTATAACATCATATTGATTTATAGCGACATTAATATGCGCTCCTACACTTTCCTCAGAGAGATATTTTCTTTCACTCGAAGCGGATCAGACGGGGAAGTTTGTTTTAACAAGGAAAACACAGAAAGTAAGTTTTTTACTTAATTTACTATATGTATTTCGTAAAATAATATTATTTAGTAATGACATTTGTATGCTGTGCGTGCCTAAAGTTCCTAGACGATCTGAAACATTTCTCACAGATTAAATTTGATGTCAAATCAAACCACTGTAAACGCCCCAAATCTAAAATAGCAATATCATTAACGTTAATAGTTTCTAGCAAGTCTCGTGACCAAATTTTGTGATTATACTAAGCATTAATTAAATGAGTTTTCATTAAATACTAGGGGTGTAAAGGTACATAAAAATCACGGTTAGGTACGTACCTCGGTTTTAAAGTCTTGGTTCGGTTCATTTTCGGTACAGTAAGGGAAAGAAATGCAAACATTAAACTGCAGGTTGTTTATTACTATAAACTTTTTAACAATTTGTTTACACTTTCTGTTCCAAAATGTGCAAGCATTAACAGTTTCAGTTTTTAGACCTGCGCAGATTTCGTTATATAGCATTGGACCGATCGGAATTAAGAGCAAAGGTCTGTTTAAATGCCGATGGGAGCTGCGTTTGAATTACAAATTTTTTTTTTCCTAGTTGTAGTGATGGTCACATTCGCGTGATGCCTTATGAAAACCTTAGAATTAGCTGCAGGGCAGGATTTTCGCTGAACGTGGAGACTTCCGCCACTTAATATGGTTGTTTGGAAACACGAAAATGTACCTATGTTCCGCGCACAAAATATTGCATCCGGTCATTCGGTACACACGTGCACCGTACCGAAAGCCCTGTACCGAAACGGTCCAGTACGAATACACGTACCGTTACACCCCGATTACATATTCAATAATATTTTTGATGAATGGATGTGAAATTATTCCGTTTTTTTTCCCCCAATTTTACAGGAGTACTTTTGTGATGCTGCAAGTCGGAGTGGATGTTTTGCTTTGCTGGAAACTGCAGAGAACCACGTCGTCTTATCCTGAAAAAAAGAAAGAAACTACTTTCTCCAAGGGTGTCCAAATGCCATTGGCACAGACTTTGTTCAGTGATCAGTAACATACATACGTCCTCAGTGGGGGTGCAACTGGTGCTGAGATGTTGTGGTTTAAGCAGATAAATGTAAGCACTATAAACCGGATTAAATTGAGAATACATATGGACAAAATACGTTTTTTGTGCCTTTGCACTGATTTGCTTTGAAATTGTTTTAATTATTGTAAAGTATGTTCTTTACATGTATTGAAAACACTGAATGTGAAGACATTTTGGTGCAGGGAAATAAATAAGTGTAAACATACATTGTTTTGTGGATAAATTTCTCTCTCTCTCTCTTTCTCTCTCTCTCTCTCTCTCTCTCTCTCTCTCTCTCTCTATATATATATATATATATATATATATATATATATATATATATATTAGGGCCGTCAAGTTTTTTAACGCATTTCACGCATGCGCAGTGTGATAAATTATTCAGGTATAGGTCTCTGCAGGAAAGTAATGGGAGTTACGAGATCAAGGTGTTTTTACACCATGATACCTGATTAGTTGATGTAATAGTGACGTTAGGTTTAGGGGTGGGGTTGGGTAAGGGGGATCATTTTGATTGCATGATTCAGAAACACCCAGCAGTTTCAAAACACCCACATTGTCATAAACGCCCACTTTTGCTCTGCAGAGACCTACACTTGGGAAAGTCTCGTCGATCTCTGAATTCTCAAGATAGTAAAAAACAGTGGCAGCGCCGCGACGAAAACACAGAAGAAGCTTAAGGTTTTACCCCAGTTAGTCTCAAATACATTCATGCCAAGCTCGATAAACAGAGATGACTTTGGTAGTTGATACACTGGAGCTTCTTCCTGTTATAGTGTCCTGTGTTTCACACTGCGCATGCGCAGAACGCCTACATGCAATACAGCGAAAATTACAGCTGTTTGGAAAAGCATAGGCTATGCATTTTTACCTGGTTTTACTGGCACTTGAAACCTTCAGAACGTGAAAATATCGATCCTAAAGTATTGCGGCAGAGCAAATGAACACCTCCCAAAAACAAGAGTGCCCAGAGTGCAGAGGGCGCATGTTTGTGTTTCTGAGTTCATTCTTTCGAGTTTCTCTATGCATAATTTCATAGATATGTGGCTATATTCAACCACAGGTTCACCTAAAACTCTTACACTATCTGTAGTTAAATGGCATGGTTTGATATAGTGCTCAGGTAAATTTGATCTAAGTAAATGTTAAACTTTTGAAATTCAGAAAAAAAGAACCACATATTGATGAATCAATATGTTTTTGTTGTTGGGTTTAAAACACTTTTTAAAGTGTTGTTATTTATAACCATACCATAATAGCGTTGACAATATCAAATACACGGGGGTTGTGTGATTAATCACCATAAAGTGTTATATTTGTATTCTTAAGAGGGATTATTTCTCAACACCTTGAACTTTAAATGATACACTAACACGGTGTTTGAACAATAAACACTTTTCGTGTTAGCAAAGATGGACCTGTATGTTCACCCGGAAAGTGATAATTTTAACACCCATGGTGACAAATCTCACAACATATTTTTGCTGTGAACATTTCTAAAACTGTAAAAGGTTATTTACAAATCAGGCATTCATGAATTATTTTAATGACAAACATTTTTACCGTCTTAAGTGCACTCATTGATTAAGCCTAATAACTTTAAATAATAATAAAAATAAATATTATTTTTATCATTATTATATATTATTATACAGTTTATGCATAAGAAACTTTTACCCAAAACGACTTACAAAAGAGTAACAAATTACTCCAGAGTCAGTCACAATGCCAGGTTTATTTTATAATAATAATCAAGTGCTAAGATTATCAAAAATTGTACATATTTTGATGCACATCTTTCTTATTAAATCGTTGTGTTCCACCTCTTACTACATTTGAAAGAGAATCACTTAAGACACTTTTCTGTAAACCTATTCCACATAATAATATTCATTAAAACTGTATGTTAACACGTAGCAGCTCGCTGCATGAATCCGTGAGTAAAGTTTACAAATCCGAGGAAACGGATTTCGAAAGCGTGCGCACGGTTAATGAATTCGTGGGTACAGATTCTAAAACCGAGGTTACGGTTTACCAAAATATTAGCGCACGGATTGGAAATTCGTGGGCACGTTTTGTTAATCTGTGGGCACGATTTGTTAAACCGAGGGAACAGTTTATGAATTTGTGAGTACGGTTTATGAACTGACAGGACGGATTGCAAAACCGTCGCCACGGAATGATTTTTTTTCTCCTACAGGTGACATGCGGGGCTCCGTGCATTCGAACCAGAAAGACACAGCTCACATTTGACTAAAATGTTTTTGCTTTATGCTCAACTAAAGTAAAATAATGAGCATATTTACACTTTGAGAAACTCTTGTTGCTCTCACCTTGACTCGCCATGACTGCCGCGCACATACTTGAATAAACGGAAACACGTGTTTACAGTGGTTGGCATCCACCAATCCTACAATGCGTCGCTGCTGCAAACAGGTTAGGCTGTAGGCTACACTTCAGCCCAAATTAATTAATTAAAAAAAGCAACGGACAATGTACCATGTGGTAACGGTAACAGGGTTAATTTATTTAAAACGTAAGGCATTACAGTATTAGTTACTGTCAAAAGTAACTGCATTACAGTAACGTGTTATTAATAACGCGTTACTGCCCAACACTGAACAATACTCAGCACTGTTGTGTTGTGTCTACGAGGACATAGACCATGTCACGTATTGTGATCATTTTAGTTGGATGTCTTAGTAAGATGTAAAGAGCTGAACAATAAAGACCAATTGCTTTTTTAATAAATTATAAAATATGAATATGAAGTATATATAATTCATATTATAAATAGAAATTAAATTTCACAATTATTGTGGGGTTTCATCCAAAATTTGTCAAAGACTCTAAAATGGCCAAAGTCTTGCTATAAGACATATTTCATAGCTAGCATTTTGTGTGACCTAAAAACAGTTAAATTATATTTTTAGACTTTTATTAGACACGTAATGATTGGGAAAGACATGCTATAACCAGGGCCGTCACTAGTGGGGTGAAAGGTGGTGACGATTATAGGGGCCCGCGGGTGAAGGGGGGCCCCCGGCGGTCTCATTCGTCTGGCTGAAGCCAGTCTAAAAAGATGCTCAGGACAGTTGACAGGCCGCTGCTGCACATCACCATGAAAGCTTATCTTTTTCACATGTTTTTAAACCTTGCCAGTTTAAAGCATTCAAACACAGAGATGAGTCTCAAAGTGCTTCAACACCGAATTCAACACTTCTTGCTCTTGTACCAAGAGATAATGCATACAAAATTATGTCTAAATACACGTCTTGGAAAGTGTGTTCGAAAAAACTTTCATTTATCTTAAGTGTTTCACCCACAGACTGTATAAAAACAGGTTTCATTATAATGGATGCATTGTCTCTTAAAGTGACAGCACCTAATTTACAAGCTCTGCTGTTGGTGTCTTTAATGTTAATCCAAGAAAATGAAAGAAGGATGATCACTCACTGCTCTTGACTGAATTACGTTGTAGTTTTAACAAGAATTAAGAATAAAAAAATGGTTCAGACACCAGATATAATTGTTTATCTTGTTTTATTAGTGGGTGCAGGACACCACAGTTCATTTATGTTAGGGAGTATAGCAAAAAAAGCAAATTTTGACATATTATACCCCAAAATTATTCATACAGTTGACTACCAGTGAAATTGATTAAAAAAAAAACTAAATTTATTCAGACACTTTGAACTGACCATATTTTGCTAAAGTGTTTTTTTTTTTCTTTAAATTGCTAATGCAACCTTTTTACACAGACTGAACAAAATTAAGCATTTACAAACTTGAAAAAACTTAAATATTGTGTAAATAGCAAACTAATGCAAACAAATAAATGCACTACTTTAGAAGAAAAAAAAAAGAAAAGAGAAAAAAAAAAACATAATTGGTGCCAAAATTACAGATGATGTGGAAAAATTATATAACTATATAATTTCAGACAGCTCTTGCTATTTGTGTGGATTTTTTGTTGTTTCTTTTATAAATGGTTAAGGCATACTTCAGTTATGTAATATTTTTAGTATGATTCATTATATAAAGCAGTATATATTATACAAAAGTTGTGTCATGTTTGTTTTTTGTTTGTTTTCAGAGCGTTAAACAAGAGGATGAGGTGGTGTATGCAGGCATTGTGAAATAATCACATTCTGATTTCTCATTGATTCTGTTTTGCTAGTAACTGTGTTTCTTTTCTTTATATATTATATATTATATATTATATTTTCTCTTCTGAGTGTTAGGCTCCGCCCCTGCACACCTGTGTACTGTTGCTCTGATGGCTCCTGCTAGAGTATATAAGAGAAGGTGAACCAGCATGAGACATGCATGGACCCCTTTCTCAATGAGCATCTTATAACAGGGGTTCGTAACACCATGATGTGGTTGAGGTTGTGGTCCTCAGACATGTCAGTGTTTTTAAAAGTCATATAGGTCAAGCCTATTCATAACTTGATGGAAAATGAAGTGTTGCACTCTGAGCACGGTATGAGAAGTCAGAGTGCCAGTATATTCTCAATCTAAACGCCTTGCAGAAACCAAACCAACAAACAATTTTCTAATAGCCATGTTTAATTTACATGATCCAGAAAATGTTGTTGCTAATGACAGGCTTCTTGCATATTAATATGCTAAAGGCGTAATAATACATCAGATGCTGACATAAACAAAACAAAAAGTAACCACACCAACTGTAGTTTGTCCTTTTATTTAGGTAAAATACATGCTTAAATAGTATTATTTGGACATATTTAGAATTTATATATACATATATACAATTTTTTTTTTTTTAAGGCAAGACACCCCAAGCAAATAGGGTAATAATATCTGTTAAAATAAAAATTTAATGTTTAAATATGCAAGTGAGGCATTATCTAATTTAACAAGCACTAAATTGTATAGATTTCCAGAACAGAAATGTAACCGTTGGATGAAGACAGCAGAATTTAATTTCTTCTTTCATTTTCTTGACATAGTTAATAGTTACAGGTTTTTACATAGGAAATGTATCACTTCTTATTACAATATATATATATATATATATATATATATATATATATATATATATATTATGGAAAGTAAATATAATATAAAAATATATATTATATTATTTACATAAAAATAAAAATAAAAACACTATAATAAACCCTTCTGTAAAGGCTGTGTGTAAGCGTAACCAAACAGGCTACTTCAAAGGTATTTTGGTTGTTTTCTTTACACTTTACACAAAATTGACAAGTGTATAAAAAATAATGTTTTCACCTGGAGTGTTTTGCCTTAAAGAAAAAGTTTTCGGAATTTTTTTTTTTTTTTTTTTTTTTTCATGTGTAGGACGGGAAATTGTATTTAAATACAGTCTTACAAGAGGCAGGGGTTCATGAAAATGGCAGTTTGATAGATCATTTTCTGCAATTTACTTAAAATGACTCCGTAGGACTCTCCCATACATTGTTGTTCACTGTCGGCAGCCAGCAATTTAGTATTCAATTAGATTTGTCCAATTTTGGCTGAAAACTTTGCTGCTTAGAGCGTGCAAATTTTATAGTGGTGTAGGAATGAGATCTAAAACCCTGGAACAAGTTTTTTTTTTTTTTTCACTTATGGACACTTTCTATGAACTTCAACATGTGTTCCTTTTTACAATCTGTATAATTATATGTGATTATTATAAGTTTTTGGCAAACATAATTTTACAGAGTTGTTTGCCATTGCTGTCCCCAACCCTCACCATTTATCCGGGCTTGGGACCGGCATATAGTTAGACTATATGGCTTGGTTTACAATATTATTTTGGCATGGGCTAAGAAACGCATGCAAAAAGAGAAAGGCCCAGGAATCCATGGGATTTATCTCTTATTACACAGCTTATTTTAGGGTTCCCTTAAAGTGTGTTGTCTCTGCACCACTTTAGCAGAAAATGATCTATATATTAGAACATTAAAGAGCTTAGAAAAATGTAA
This sequence comes from Carassius gibelio, assembly GCF_023724105.1. Lineage (NCBI taxonomy): Eukaryota > Metazoa > Chordata > Actinopteri > Cypriniformes > Cyprinidae > Carassius > Carassius gibelio. The sequence goes on from NC_068417.1 coordinate 32,193,264, forward strand.
ATAGCTAGAATCCATGAATCCCTGCGTTTCTTCAAACTTGTTCCTGGATTTTGTGTTTGCTTTCCTTGACAGACCGAGCTGTGATGGTTTCAATGTATCCAGATTGCATCAAGTTGGCTGAAATGCAGAATGACACATAATGATGTTTTCTTTTTTTCAATCATTGGGAGATTTTAGAAAGACATTAATTTTTTTGTCTTGTTTTCATAAAACCTGCCTTTTTGATATCCTCTGTTTTTCCTGACGCATATCGCAGCGGTGAGCACTAGTACTAATACTACAGAGAGCAGCACTGGAATCAAAACCACCTTGAAATCTGTGGTTTCAATGAACGAACCTAAAAGACAAAGAAAAATAAACTGATATGAGATACATCAAGGACCTAAAAGTACAGTAGCTATTTGGGATGTGACTGGTCACTCATCAGAACCGGCTGTTAATTACTTCTGGTTACACTTTATTTTCAAGTGATATGACTACACAGTTATAAGATAAATTAGTAATGTGTAATATAAAATTACCTAAATTAGCCCAGTAGTTAATGTAGGATTAAGATTTGAGTTTGGTTTAGGGTTTGTTGCTTATAATTATGCATCGTTTATTGTTATTTCCAAAGTAATTACATGTAATTGCACCTGAAAATAAAGTAAAAAAAAAATTAAACTTACTTCCTGACACAGTCAGTGGTCTCTTTTGGCCTTATGTGTAAGTAAAATAATAATTATAATAGAAAAATGGGATACAAAGTTGGGATTAATTCAAATAAACTTAATCTGACTTCATCAAACAAGTACTTTTTGACATCAGTCTCAATCACGTTTGTCTTGAAGCATGTTTTGCTTAAGTTTGTCAAATATAAATTAATTATTACTGACTGTCCATATGGCAATATGTAATTAAAGACACAATAAATTAATAAATATAAATAATAAAATGACTATTAATGAGCATGTGGATATAGGAAATGGGCTGCATTTATTTCTGACTTCATAGCTCCTGTGTCCTTTAGTAGCCTGTTTCTAGTGTGTTCTGACTGGTTTCCTAGGTTTTTTTATTGTCCTTAGTTAGTTTGTTTCCATTGTTATTCATTATGTTAATCTGTGTTTAGCTCATTGCTTTGTTCTGTGTATACATACTGACTAGCTTCCATTGTCTGGGTTGAGTATTATCTTAGCTCACTTGTCTTACTGCCTTTTGGTTTATTTTCTTCTTGCAGTGTTAATAAACCTTGTTACTTAAGGCTCCTGCTTCTATCACTCCTTGCCTGCCTTCAGATAATCAACAGTTATGTTGTAAGAAAAAAAAAATTATTGCATGATTTAAATCCATATTTATGAAATACATGACTGACAGAGATCAGCTCAGTGTATAACACTAATATGATCAGTGATGTACCTGCACACGGCTGACAGAGTTCGTCAGTGTCCAGATGTTTGGTCTTGGTGCTGATGTTGTTGTTCAGCACACAGCTGTAGATGTTTTTATCCTGATGTTTCACCTCCAGAGGTAAAGAGAGACTGATGCTGAGATCAGACACACTGATGCTGGAGATTAAACTGTTTCCTTTGAACCAGGAGAGAGTCACATGACTCACATTCACCACTGAACATAGCAGTGAACATTCAGACACTGATGGAGATGATGAAGAGCACTGTGAAGAGTCTCTGATGATGACAGGAACAGGAAGTTGATCTAAAATATGATAAAAGATAGTTTTTTTTCATATTAGACTGCCGGAAGATATAGGAAAACAGAAAATCAAATGTATTCTTACAGTGTCTTCTAAATTCTAAAAGGAAGAATGCATCAAAAACGAATGTTTCTGAATCTCATATTCAATAAATGAACTCAGCTGATTTTACTTTTACTGTTTTTATTTTTATTTTTGGTGTTTCTTTTGAAGAATTGATTGATTGATTGATTCGTTTTCTTATGCATTCATTCATACATTTGTAATGTATCAAGGTCACTGAAATTGAAATACTCACCATAGACTGTAACACTGAAAGTCTTGTATGAAACCCTATTGTTGCTGCTGATTTTAAGATTATAAAGTCCAGAGTCTGTGCTTCTGATGTTTGTGAACGTGAGAGATCCAGTCTGAATGTTCACCTGCACTCTGCCTGCAACTCTATCAGCTATTTTGGTTTTACTGGCCTTTCCATTGATTAGGACATCTAGAGTTTTTTCAGGCCCATAATACCACACTATCAGATCATCTTTCTGTTTTTCAACACCTGTGTATAGTGTGACAGGATCTCCCTCCATCACAAACACATCCTCCGTCTCAACAGCAGATACACCTACTGAACAGAAACAATGGTTTCCGGGTTTATGATTACATAATTTACATTGACATGACAGTACTGATAAAACTATTGTATCTCTCTCTCTGTGTGTGTGCAAGAATTTATAATGTTTTTACTCACACTATACTCTCCATAGTTGTCAAATTATACTAACTACTTTAGCCATCCCTGATCACACATAATGTTTCAATATATATATATATATATATATATATATATATATATAAGAAAGGTTTTGGTTATGTTTATCAATTAATAAAACAGAATGACATTTATAGAATGCTTGCAGTTTAAACAAATCTTCATTTTGATCTACTAAAATCTAATCTTATATTTACTTAAAGAAACTGGCTTTGAAACACTTTTCACAGAAATTGCAAAAGTAATACATTTCACAAAGAAATGACACATAACCAATTGTAATAAATGTGAAATTTTGAAGAATAAAAATTGATTTTTTTTTTGTAAAACACTCCAGTGATCTTTCTTTATTTACAGCATCAAAAATAATTTTCCCCCATGTGCAGAACAGTGCATGTACTGTAGGTCACACAGTAAACACTGTTTAATGATAAACAAACATACCGTGCCAACTGCAAACACAAGTGCCACACCCTCAGGGTAATGAACACCTGATAGGACCAGAAAACCTGCTCTACTGGTCTGTTGTTTGTATTTTAAACTGATAGAACATTCTTAAACTAATAGTTCTTTCATGTGTCACCATCAACAAACCCTCGGGTCATTCCAAGAATTTCAATCTTCTCAGAAAAAAAAGACAATGTTCTAAAGTACTTTTCAGTTGTGTTTGTCCATAGAATACAAGTTTATAAGGCTCAAAAATTCTTAGTTTCCCAAAGCATGTCTCAGTGCATATGAGAATCTGTGAAATACAGCTTTGTAATTGCACCATCATGACTGCGAAAATTAAGAAGCCAGAACCTGAATTTCTCTCATTACAAATCGTGCACACACCAAGTCAATTTAAATCCACCAACTAGCAGACTGATCAGTGCACACGGTTCTTAAATTGAAAAAAAGGAATAAACTATAAAATCTAATCTTACCATTATTGAAGATGAGTAACGATAAAGAAAGAAAGGCAAATCTTTGAAACATTGAGCTTTTCATATTTCCTCTGTTGGACCAGCTCTGCAGTTTGAAAATGATGTGGAAGGTTGATTCCTTAGCTGGATCATTAGATCTCATTTACACCTGTGTTGAAGACAGCAGCTTTTGACAGTGTAAATGTGGAAAGACAGGAACAGACTTCTTTTATCAGGTAGAGCGCAACACCCATTTCAGCAACCAAATTGGCATCACAAGGGTGTATGGGCCCAACCCTATTTTCAGCATTAAACGAATGTGAAAGAATGCTTTACAGTTAAGATAGCTGAACTCTAACCACTGAAATATGCCCTGACAAGCCTTCTACTTCTAAATTAGGCATTTCAAAGAAAAAGAAACATTGTGGGCGAACAACTCGGAATTTAGTCCAGGAAGTGTTAGCTAAAATAAATACTGTTTATTGGTCAAGAACTTCTTTATGAATTGCAATAAGAGTCAAATGTGGTTCAGACCCAATACATAAATATGCATTAATCAGCTTTGTACATGTAAAGAGGAATTATTTTGGAAAACATGGCTATTTCATGTTATGGCCCATGGATTTATGAAGATATAATACAGATGTGCCTTATACGGTGAAATCATTTAAAACTTTATTTAAACCTTACCTATACGACCTTACAAATGTAGAAGCAGTGCAGTATCGAATAACATGCCATTTCTAAACAATCATGTGACTATGATAAGCTGCCAGGACAAAGAAGTTATTGTTATCGGGAATTTCCAACTGGATTTTACAAAACATATCATTATTGTTCTGTAGTAACCTTTGTAATGGACTTTAACTGAAAAGTTAATTTATATTCATAATAAAAATTAATAGCCACCTATTTCAACATTTAAACCACTTGAATGTGTTTTTTGTAACATTAGATATGTTATATTAGATGGAATTGTTAGCAAACTGACGTATTGCCTTTACTATCTGAGCTTAGATATCAAGAAGATATCGCTTATGAGAAGTCATTGCTGACATGTTAACTAAGTAAAATTACAGACCCCCCCCCCAACATTTACTTAAGTAAGAGTAAAAGTAGCCTACCCATCTTTAAATATACTCCAAAAGTATTAGTTACCCCAAAATTTTACTCAAGTAAATTTAACTCATTACTACCCACTATGGGCAAAGTAAAGCTGCATTTCCACCGCATGAACTTTACCCAGGAACTAGGGACTTTGGGTCGGTACTCGGTGTTTATCCACCGCAGGATCCAGGAACTAAATAAAGTTCTGGGTAAAAAAAATGCCCCTCAGAAAGTCCCTGCTGGCGAGGTGGTACTTTTTCAAAGTTCCGGAACTTTCAGGGGCGGGACTTGGGCGCTAAACATGCTGATTGGTTGAGTTCATGCAGCATTGGTTGAGTTCAACCACCATTAATTCGGATCATTTTCAAAATATTACTGTTATTGTGTCATGAAATGTATTTTTAAAAGTATTTCAGGCGAGAATGTAGTTGTTTAAAACTCAAATCTGTGGTTTATTTATAAAGACAGCGTCTATTTAAAAATGTGTTTCGCCGATCTTTGAGACGGTGAGCTCCACGCGATCAGCGGGAGCTCAGGGAACATCTATCCGCCGAGAAGCAGCCTCACCTCGGCTAGACCTTCTGATATGTGTGTGTGTGGGGGGGGGGTACAAGTTCCAGGTACAAATGTTCTGGGTCATTTCGGTGGAAATGCGGTATAAGACACACACGCTTTCGATTTCTATTGGATTCCTGACAGACATTTTGAGTGTTGTCAGTAATTAAATGGTTTAGGTCAGAAAATTTTTAAATGATCAAGGTTCGTAACAAATGGCAAAGAGTTTTAAAGGGGGGGTGAAATGCTATTTCATGCATACTGAGTTTTTTACACTGTTAAAGAGTTGGATTCCCATGCTAAACATGGACAAAGTTTCAAAAATTAAGTTGTACGTTTGAAGGAGTATTTTTGTTCTAAAAAAACCTCTTCCGGTTTGTCACAAGTTTCGGAAAGTTTTTTTCGAGTATGGCTCTGTGTGACGTTAGATGGAGCGGAATTTCCTTATATGGGTCCTAAGTGCGCGCTCTTCTGCCGGAAGAGTGCGCGCTCCCATATAGCAGAGCAGAGAGAGGCTGAGCACAGCCTGATCAGAGCGAGAGCGTCGCGAAAAGTCACAAAAGAAGTGTGTTTTTGGTTGCCAGGGCAAGACAACCCTGCACAGATTACCAAAAGAGAAACAGCATTAAGGGACCAGTGGATGGAGTTTATTTTTACAGAGCATCAACGGAGTTGTGCAAGTGTTTTTGTTTGTTCCCTGCATTTCGGATTGCACGTCGTTTATTTCTTAAGGATAATGCAGTCCCAACGGAAAAGGGTCACGATCGTGTGTTGGAACCGCATGCGGTGAGTAAAACTGCTTCAAATATCTCTGTGTTGTTAACTTAGCTATCAGCGCGTAAGCACATCAAGTAAACAACATGCGATGTTGTCATCAAACTGCACTTTCCACATGTACAGCTTAAAAAAAAAAAAAAAGACGACATAAAGTGGAACTTAGTCATTTTCCAAAACCGCTAAGCAAATATATACAGTTTCAGTACATACCACATAGCATACCGCCTTTGCTGATGCTGCTCTTGTCAAATTTCAGCCTCTGGATCTGTTTCACAGCTTCCACATGCTCTCAACTCAAAAGCCTACTGGCGCTCGTGATTCTTTAGCTCCGCCCACACGTCACGCCTCTAGGCGCTCGTGTTTTTCCGGGAAAAATTGGTACAGACTATCTTTCTCTTATAAATATAATAAAAATAAAGACTTTTTGGAGTTATGAAGGATGCAGTACTACTCTATAGGTACTCAAGATTAACAGGATATTGAGTGAAAACGAGCATTTCACCCCCCCTTTAAGGAAAGTGCTAAAGCTGTGATCTGAATGGTCACGTGCTCTGGTGGGCGTGGCTACTGTTGCTGCTTTAGATCAAGACATCAAGATCCAGAAGAGAAAAATACATAGATCTTTCTATTTCAAGATGAACTGAGCCGTGAAATATACCTGAACAGATCAGATTTTGTCAGTTATTTGACAAAAGTGAAATTTTAATCCTTATATGAAAACAAAGTATTTTTTTTTATCAGCTTAGTTTCTTAGTCAAACAGAAACATGTTAATAAATCAGCAGAGTAAAAAAAGAGTTAATCTATTTATATGGTAAATATTACACCAAGGTTGGAAGAGCTGAAGCTGCAACTGAAAAACACAGTATGAATGATAATTAAACTTAACACAAGAACTGGATATCAGAATTGATTTATGTGGTTTAATAAGGAAAATAAAAGCGTAATGCTGATATTCAGCACTCTGTTTCATGACAAACACTACTGTACTTGCTGTTTCATAATGGCCATTTACTGATCTAACTCTCATAAAGAATCAACTATAGTAACAATGACTCCACATCAATAAAACCTCTGAACACAACCTTCCCCAAACAGAGACAGTGCATTTTACTTAGTACTTATGAGATCAATTCACTGACAGTTGCGTTTCGAAAAGCTTAGCTGTACAATATAAATCAAATATTTTTCCCACCCATGAAACTAAACACAGTTTCCATTAGTGGCTAGAAAAAACACAATGCTATAATGCTTAAAATAGAAAACCAAACACGCACAAACCTGAAAGGGCACATATGACAGAAAGAACAAAAACACAGCTCAGATCACTGGCATGTAAGACATTTACAAAGACATTATTAAACACATAGAAGCATTAGCAAAATTACATCAGTGGATGTATGAAATATTTTGAGGTCTGTATTGTATTTCATTGTTCTTCGACCCCAATAAAACTAGTGTGACTTCTGATATTTTTTTTCTTTAAAATTAATTAAATTTAATTTAATTTTTTTTTCTTTAAAAAATGTTGACAAAAATACAACTGCTAAGTTTATCAATACATTGGAATATGTGGCTATGCAGTAGACATTTGGAAATAGAGCTAGATAGACATGAGCGTCGTTTGTGATCATTTGGTTGTTTTGTATTACTTTGTCTTGGTGGTTGCTGTTGGACTAATGGAAACACATGCAAATTGAACAGGTGCAGAGCCTGAGCTATGAAGGACTCTGATGCCATTGATGAGGATGATGATGATGATGATTATTATTCAGTTTAGCATTGACAAGCTGGCTTTGGTGATTCTTTTCTGACACGTTTTAATATGATTGGTGAAGTTGATATTTAGCTCTTCAAGAAAAACGTAGACAGAAACAGAAAGAAACAAAGAAAAGAAACACAAAACCCTGTTTTACTGAGTTTACAATAATTGAATAATTAGTTTATGTATTTATTAACATTATGTAAATATATATATATTTGTTCTGTATGGACATAGTGAAATTAGATTTTGTTTCACTGCATTTTATAGACTTACAAATAAAAAGTGTATTAAATTGACATTTGTGTTAAAGAGAAAGTTGACTTTAATCATATTGACATAGTAAAACGTGGCATTGTTGAACATTGAACATTTGTTGATTCTGTAGGCAATGAATTCATCATCTTTTACATCAGGTTTAGAAGATGTGAACAGATCAGTAATAGTTGTGCTTTCCAGCTTACATCTGTGCTCAACTTATGTAAATCAAAAGCATGCATGAGAACTTTGAATAACCAAAACCATCTTCATGTTCCTTTGCACTCTGCTCCTCCTAATCTACTCTTACCAAAACTATCATAATGCCCACTGTTTTTGAATCCAGAAAAAAGGATCATGGCTTGCAGTGCTTGTGTTTGGAGGTTAAATTTGTACAGTAGCTCGTGTTTACATTTACATCATACTTTCCATTGAGCAACACCAATACAAACACCATTCATCCTCAGGAAAATAAACATTTGACTAATAAATTAAATATTTCCATTGCACACAGGCCCGTAGCCAGCTATGAGGTTACAATTTTTCATGTTCAAAAACAAAATGTGTTCTCTGATTAACTAATTTGCTGTTAAACTCCTCATATTGAATGTCTGCAGGTCTAATTCAGTTTAATTCAGAATGTTTAGTGTCCGTGGTCTGATAATGACCACTGTGAGTCTTGAGAGAGAGCGTGAAACGCAGTCTTTAACACATAGCTATATTAAGCTTTTTTTGACTTGTCTTTTCCATTTAATTTGACATTTTAGAAAGGTAAAAAAGTAGGAAGTTGCAGTTTAGGGTCAGCAATCTTTATCTTTATTTAATCTCCAAAGGATTTGAAATAATATCAGTTTATTTGATTTATTTATAAATTTGTTTAATAGTAATAACTGGCAACATTTCACCACCGGCACTTAAACCAGTAGTAATCCATGGACAGACCATGGACAGATTATTGCTGAAACAAGGAGTCAGAGACATTCAGATCCATGTACAATGTTTATCTGGAAAACGTAGTAGTACCAGGAAAAGTTCAGACAACAGCGTCAAGGATATCAGAGACAGTCAATATCAGTATCAGTTACCAGGCTTGAATCAGGGCAGGCGGCAGACAAAAGGCAGGTCGTAAACAAAGCAGAGGGTCAGTAGGGCAGGCGGCAGAGGATAATACGACTCAGATCAGTCCAAGGTAATGCACGGATAAACAGATGTGGATAAATGCTCAGAATTGCAAGACAGGCTAAACAAGACTTCGTAAAGAGTGAGTGTTGGGCTTCAGTTTATATAGGGTGTGGAATGAGGAACACCTGGTGGTGATTAGTCTGAGGTACGGGGCAGCTGGGTAATGTAGTCCGTGAAGATGTCAGTACTCAGGTGAAGGTCCCCTATGGTGGCCGTCAGAGAGAGCCACAGAGGCCTGGGTCAGAACAATTGCTGACAAGATAGGACATTCGGTAAGGGGGGAAATATATGTATATATGTGTGTGTGTGTGTGTGTATATATATATATATATATATATATATATATATATATATATATATATATATATATAGGGTATAGGTAATAAGTAGGGTATAATAAAAAAAATGAGCATCCCTCCAAAACAGAGAAAACATCTTTCACAAACATCTACATGATTGTGTCTTTTAAAGTGTTAATAGTGTTTATAATATTATTTATAGGGGTGATTATAGCACAATTCTATAATACAGGGACTATTATAGAAAGACTGTGGCTATTTGTGAAAATAGCATATTTTCTAAGCGATAGATGCTATTTACACTAATTCCAAATATCATTATTACACTAAGTGCTAATAACTTTAGATTATATTTACACTATGTTAAAATTGTACTACATATTGCAATTAGTGGCAATTACTGCATCTTGTAGTACATTGTAAAACAGTACGCAATATTAACTTATTGAGTGTAAAATTTAATTTGAACTCAAATTAATAAATGGATGCCACCGTACAATACAGCCCTCCATAAACCTATCCAAACTCTACCCGATACTTTATTTTCAACTTTTTTTTATTATATTCTTAATTTTCATTGGAAAAAAATGCTTTTCTTATGTGATTTGAAAAAAAGTTCCCCAAAATGCGAATTCGAACCCAGGTCGATCGTGGCAAAATGAACATGTCACACAATTTACCATCGGCACCACTAGAGCTGATAACTGTCAGTTGTGTTTTGTTTTGTTGACTAGTTGAATCACACGTTGGTTGGTGGAGTTAGTGTAAATGGCTTCAGCAAACAAGGCTAGCTATTTGCACTTAGTGTAAATAGACACTCCACTATAGAAACCCCCTGGACCTCACTAATTTTCAGAGGTTTGACTAAGCATTGGCAACTAAGCAGGTCACTGGATGGAAATATATGGCTGTGTTAGGAAACTGCATGCAAAATACTGAGCTTTAAATTTAGATCAGGTACAAAGATGTACCTATGAGGAACCTGCCCCAGGACAATATATATTTGAATTTATATCCTGATGTGTGGCACTTTATCTCCACCTCTCTGCCATGTCCTTGTTCGCTCTCTCTTTCATTGTCCGCAATCAGTACCTTGAACCATTCTCACATTTGCATTGGAAACTGAAAGCTTTTGTCAAATATCTTATAAAACCATATATGATATTACAGTTTCTAATGCACAGATATGTCTTAAACTAAAAAAAAAAAACACTAAAAGAATTTACGACAGGAGAAAATAAAATAGAGCAGAATAGTCTTATGCTGTGTTCTCTGCCATGTTCTCCATGACCCAGTTCCCTTTCAAGCGAACTTCGAACTGCGTCCTCTAGGGATCGCTATGGGGAACACCTCGTCATGACCCGTGTCTGAAGCATACATTGAAAACACACCAACATGTTGGCCTGCGACAGCCTCTGACGTCACTAACGGCACGACTATAAACAGGCACCGGGAGAACACATCATCCTCTTCTGCGTCTTCACTGACTGTTCTGTCTGAAGCGTGCACCTGAAAGACCTTTGTTGTGATAAACAGTAAAGTGTGTTCAAGCGCTAGCAAAGACAGTGTAAAGAAACACCTTTGTGAGAAGCAGTTCATTCAGCGGGAATTAAAAGCAGATCATAAGTGTTTTTATTTCTTGTCTTGTTACTCCACTGCACACGTCGGATCACTTCCTCCTCACTCTTAACCTCAACATGGTCCCTGACACATCACTTACCCCTCCACATGTCATCTTTCGACGTAACCTACGCTCACCCTCCCGGCTATCTGCAATGGTTTCATCTTCACTTCCTTCCCCTAAACTGTTAGCATCTTTTGCATCATTCTGCAAGTGAACGTCGCTTGATTGTGCCATCCCAAAGAAGCACAAAGTCACTTTTACGGACTTTTAAATTAAATGTTCCCTCCTGGTGGAATGACCTCCCCAACTCAATCCGAGCAGCCTTAGCCTTATCCGAGTCCTTAGCCATCTTCAAGAATCGTCTCTCTCTTCCGTCTTTATTTGACCCTCTAACTTTAGCACTCACTATTCTAATTCTAATCCTTTCTAATCTTTATGTATTCTATTTTTTTTTCATTTATTATGCAATTTTGTGTGTGTGTGTGTGTGTGTGTGTGTGTGTGTGTATATATATATATATATATACATACAACAAGTGCTAAGCATCTCTCGGGGAACTCCTTCAAGACTGTTGGAAGACCATTTCAGGTGACTACCTCTTGAAGCTCATCAAGAGAATGCCAAGAATGTGCAAAGCAGTAATCCAAGCAAAAGGTGGCTACTTTGAAGAACCTAGAATATGACATATTTACAGTTTTTCACACTTTTTTTGTTATGTATATAATTCCATATATAATTCCACATGTGTTAATTCATAGTTTTGATGCCTTCAGTGTGAATCTACAATTTTCATAGTCATGACAATAAAGAAAATTCTTTGAATGAGAAGGTGTGACCAAACCTTTGGTCTGTATTGTATGTGTGTGTATGTGTGTGTATGTGTGTATATATATATATATATATATATATATATATATATATATATATATATATATATATATATAATATACACACGCAAAATTGCATAATATATATATAGGACCTCTAACACTAGCTTGCTCTATTCTTTTTTTATTCTATCTGTTTTCTTTTTATTTATTATATGATTTAAAAGCCCTTGCTATATGTACTGTGTTAACCTAACTGACTCTTGTTATAGCACTTATATATCATTGCACTTTTTGTTGTTTTTGATTGCTTCCACTGTCCTAATTTTTAAGTCACTTTGGATAAAAGTGTCTGCTAAATGAATAAATGTAATGTAAATGTAAATATACCCACGAATCTGTGGTCAAGGCTGTCGATATTAACGGCTGCTGCTTCAGGCTCATCTATTGGGGATGCTTTCATCAAACTTATCTGACTACCCACACTGGGTTTAAATCAGTGATCTGCTGTTGCTCAAACTAGTGTTTCGATAAAGTGCTTGATACTAAATGTACAGATCGTAAATTTTTCTCGTATCAATGCTAAAACATTATCCGACAAGGGCTAATGCTGTTGCCTAAATTAGAGTTCTGACCATATGGCGTCTGCTTTAAAGGTGCATGCAGATCTACTAGCTGGATAAAAGAGCACCCTGTGCTACTCCTATTTCCATAGGGGATTCTGCCCCACTCCACAAACTTTAGAAGGTCTTTGCTTAAAGCTATCAAGATATGGGACTGCTTGCTTGTGATGTTTATATATTGTCCAGCATCAGGTGCTAGTCCTGCTGTTGCATAGGAGGGATTTATGCTTTCGCTGGCTCCACTTGCGAGCCTCTGCTGACTGAGCGCGCACCTGATCAACGGTCAAGGTTTTATACTCATCACATTCACCATCATACAGGTTCATACGGGTGTTCGAATTCTCGAAAATGCTGGAAAATTATTTCAGTGTTTTCAAGGTTAATTAAAAAATGCTTGGATTTAAATAAGTGCTTGGAAATGCATGCATTGAGTTAATATTTGCTTCTTTACTGAATGGGTAACCATGGTTCATTATATAAGCAGCTCCGCTCGAGTCTGCGCCTCTGGCTGTAGAGTGCTCTATTAATGCAAGCCCTCCGATAAAAGAGAAAAAGTCTGCTTGGTTTGTTTTCCATGCGAGAGCATGCACTTTGAGCATATGAGGTAAACAAAATTTCCCTGCTCAGTTAAACTACATCCTAAGACAGCAATGCATACAATCTTATGCAGGGTTCCCCAGCATCAAGGGTAGGTATTATTGGTATTATACTTAATCACACAATGTGTTGAATGCTACAGCTGTGTTCAGATCATGCGCCACCGGACTGGACTCTCTCGAACATCGTCATCATAAACAGCAGAAACGATGTAAACAAGAATTAATTTGTGGCGTAGTCCGCGAGATGCAGTGGAATCATCAGTCATTAATCAGGAATGTAAGTTAAATCCCAAATGGATTAACCATCTGTTATGCTACTAAAATCACCTATTGAAGGATGTATGAATATGGCGTGTCAAACATTAATAGTCATTGTTGCAAAAATCTAAGGACATCAAATAAATGTAAGGACATTCATACAAACCATTGAACTGGTCCAAATGCGCCGCCTGCTGGCAATTTGATGATTTTGTTTAGAACAATGCCAATTGCTAATGTGCCTTTAAAAATCCAAATGATTTAGAAACTGCCAAATTTAGAAGTAAGGGTGTCCGTGGGGTATCTGTGGGTGTGCTTTAACTAAGATAAGAGTATGTATGTAAAAAGGTAATTTACCCATTCATAAAGTGCTGGAAATTGAAATGTCCTCGGAAGTGCTTGGATTTTACTTGAAGGCGTAAGAACCCTGGTGTACCATTCTCTGAACAACAGGGGGGCGACGAGGACTAACCATCCTCTAAAACCATCGGGAATCACTACTGGGAAGTACTGGCTGCATCCGATTCTTTAGGCAGCTGACTCGCTGAGTATTAGGCATTAGGTGCATTCGACTTCACACAGCACTGTGCAAACCTATCACAATCTGACTTGAAGCAGTGCATACTGGTTAGGAATTTTGTCCGACTTGGGACTGCGCCGATGCCACATGACCATCGCATGTGGCATCAAGGTTCTGCAAGAGTGTTTGAGATGCTGGCTGACTCAGCCGCTGCAGTTTCTCCGGAGTGACTGCAGGAGCGCTGATGATGACACAGCTGTTCACGCTTGACCAGATCCACCTCAGGACAACGATCACTTGTGTTCGGGGTTTATTCAACATTTGCAGATAACAGCCACAATCTGTGTTTTTAGAATGGTAAAAGCCTTTTAATATAGTCGCGCTGTTGTATTGAGTCATGATATCATACTACACAGATCAAAGCATATATGTTAAGCACTGTATCAGCATTTAAAAAGCATATGATCATGTTGAACTTTTATTCTTGAAATATATGGCTCTGTATTAAGTAGTATAAAAGTGTCTGTGCTCACGAAAACGTTCTGAAACGTCTGCGTATTTGACAATTCTGCATTTTACTTACTTCATGTGTGATAAGTATGCAAGCACCACGTGAGTGCCATTGAGAGCAGAGTGTCTGGCTGACATGTCTGCAACCCCCCCCCCCCCCTTAACCGATTTTGGACAGGCTTCTGAGGCAGAATAATGGTCTACAGCATCATCTACAGCTAAATATAGAAGTGTTGGTGATAACCAAGTGGATACTTCGCACAAACGTACATTAAAAAATAAATAAATAAAATAAAACGACACCGAGCGCAAAGAGGAGGAGGATGAGAAGAAGGAATGGAGAAGGAAGAGGAGGAGGATGAGAAGAAGGACATAGAGAAGGAGATGGAGGATGAGAAGAATGAGGAGGAGGAGGAGAAGAAAGAGATGGAGAATGAGAAAAAGGAGAAGGAGATGGAGAAGATATGGAAATGGAGAAAGAGAAGATGAAAGAGATGATGAAAAAAAACATTTAACCCTTAACTACAGGGGACGGCTGTTCTATCCCTCAAGCGAGGGACGAACACCCCTCAAAAAAGAAAAAGGGACTGCTGTTTTCTCCAGCTAGAGAGAACACCCTGGCTGCTATAACTCATGGGACTGCTGTTCTATCCCTCAAGCGAGGGACAAACACCTCTGCCTCATTAGAGGGGAAAATACTTGCTAGCCAGTAGGGTATATTAAAGATATCTCAACAATATCTTTTCTCTTTGCAGGAATGGAACAAGGTTGGTTTTAGGGGGTTCTTCTTCAGGCAGTAATAACTCTCATTATGTTTTGGGGATTAATGTTATAGCTCTTGTATGTTATTATTATTTTGGGAGCAAGAACCCCCATAAGGAACCAAACCGCCAAAGATAAATTGTGTTCATTAAAATAAGTAACTTGCCAAAGTGGTTCTTGTCTGAAATCGAGCGAAGTGTTAGTTCAGTCAGGCCACGGAGGCAAGGCTGTGACCAGCTGATGCAGTCAGCTGTCAAATAGCTCCAATCACTATCACTCTCCTATTAGACACGGGACATATATACGTGGCACTACTGCTCCGTAAGGATGCTCAATGGCTCGCAACCCTCCCTCCCTCCCACCCCATTATAAGCATGAGCACATTACTGCGCACCTTCTGGTTGTCGTCTTCTTTGTTTCAGATAACTAAGGCTTTCAAATCTTAGCGGGTATGGACCTTACTGCTAAGAGACATTCATCTTCATAACCAGGCTACAAGATAGACGTACCACTGCCACATGATTATCACTGTTTGCTTTAAAGAAATTATTAAGAATCTTAACTGTCATGTATTTCTAAGCGGATGGTTCCGGAGGGTTAATGTTTAAAGCTCTTGTATGTTCAATTATTGCTTGTTCACACCGTTAGAAATGTATTTAATTCCTTGTTACATAGTTTCTATAATTTGATGATGACGTTGGAGCTGTGTGTGGCTGCACAGTCATGTATGTACAGGGAGTACAGGAGTGGATATGTGAGTTTGATTAATTCATGTCATACATATTGTGACGCGTGTCCCGAGCTCTCGTCAGCATCGTCCTGGAAACAGAGCAGACACACCTGGACCTGCTCATTATGGGCTGAGCGGTCACACCTGCAGCCCATCATAACGGGGCTTTATAAGCAACGTCGTTGAACACAGAGGTGAGAGATGTCTCCAGAAGACTCAGCTAACTATTCTCTGTGGTTCCCCTCCAGACAGCAGCGTGTGACCGCCAGCCCGCTGAAGACACGGATCTCACCGGGTTCACCCCTTTCGAGCTCCTTTTCGGCCGACAGCCCCGTGGCCTGCTTGGTGTCACCTGAGAAGCCTGGGAACAGCAGCCGGCAGTCCACCGCTCCACCATAGAGCACGTCCGGGAGATGCAGGAGAGGATTGACAGGGTCATGCCCATCGTCCGGGAGAACCTTGCCAAAGCCCAGCTGGCCCAGCAATGACATTACAACAGGGCGGCCCTGCCAAGGGAGTTTCAGCCTGGAGACCACGTTATGGTCCTAGTCCCCACTGCTGCCTGTAAATTCTTGGCCAACTGGCAGGGACCCTATACCGTGACGGAAAGGATCGTCCCTGTCTCCTACTGGATCCGGCAGCCCGGACGATGCAGAGAGGACCAACTGTACCACGTGAACCTTCTGAAGCGGTGGGTCGGGACCGGGCCCCAGCTTGCAGCCCTTGCTCAGTGACCTCCCGTGGCTGTGGACATGGACCCCCACCTCTCAGCCGCCCAAAAGTCGGAGCTGCAACACAACTGGTCAGTAGAGCCCAACCGATATGGATTTTGGGGGGCCAATGACGATATTAACTCGAAAAGAGCCGATTTATAAGCCGATATTTTGATTTTGAAAATAATCTGGATATTAGACCCATTTCCTATAAACTACACTTACACAACATTCAATAGCAAAATATCTGCCTGTTCTATGTATGTGGGCTGTATAAACCATTTTCCAGAAGGGATTATTAAAAAAAAGCCTTAGATTACAGTCTCAATGACTAAACAATTGCACATCAAAAGTATATATTTTTTAATGATCAAAAAACTGTTTTAAACATTTAACAGTTTTACTTACCTCTAGTTGAAGCTGGTTTTAACAGTCTGTGTGTGTACTGTAAATAAATTATAATACTAAAGTTAAAGTAAAAGAGCCATACCAAACAAATTCAATATTCCACAAAACCATGTCTATGAATTGAAAATAAAATTAAAATAAGTTAAATGTATAGCTACATATAAAATAAATAAATATAAAAGAAATAAATAATACCAAAATATAATTTAAACAATGTAGAATGTTCTCAATATATACAACACACAGGCAAGAGGTTTTCCTCCTTCACTTCTTTTTACAAATTATACTTTTAAAATTTTACTCTGTCTTGCGCTTTAATATTTTAACAGTGTTTTGAAAAATGTCTTGAACAGGGTGCTCCTTAGTACTGCCAGTTGAGAAGTGGCAGGTTGTAGTACAGGAAGCACAACATCTCTGCCTTAGAACCTGTTAGAGAGCTCCTCCTATCTTGATAGATGGCCCCCACAGTGCTGAATACCCTCTCACTAGGGACAGATGAAGGTGGAGGAGTGAGAAACCTCCTGGCCAATGGAGCCAGAGTCTGGAAGGGGCCAGGGTTTTGCCTCCACCACTGCAGTGGGTCACCTGATGATGATGATGACAAATACAAATGTTATATACTTAATATACAAAGCATAACTTAATTTGATATCACTGAAAAATAAATAGTGAAACCTGTTTTGCGATCAAGAACGGGCTCTTGAAGATACCGATCCAGCTCTTCGTTCAGACTCTCAGACACCCCTGTTACTGTTTTCTGGCTCTGCAACATGTCCTCGTAGAGATGGTCAAGCACACTCTGCTTCTGGTCTAGGGACTTCTCCATCTTAGGTTTCTTTGAATATCCCTCGTCATCCTTATGAGTGGCTGCTGAGCTTGCTTGATGTTGTTTGTCTGCCTCTTTTTCAAGCCAGGTTTTGGCCTTCTTGGTTGTGCTGTCAGAGAGGGGACGCTGTTTGTAACGAGGACCCAGCACACAGGCCAGCACTGCTTCTTTGGACTCTGCAATCTTGGAAAACCTTCTGGTTAAGCTGTCGAGCATGACCTTCCTCAAAGTCTGAATTCCTCTAGTTTCAGGACCCTGAGTCTTCAGAAATCTTTTCAAAACCTCAATGGTGGGGATGATGCAGGAAGCAGATGCATCAGACTTACTCACTTCTAGAGTAATTTCCTCAATTGGTTCCAGTGTGTTGATCAGCTTTTCGACCAGGTCCCACTCCTTCACACTTGGACATGTAAAATTTCCAAAGTCCCCAGAGTAGACTGTCAGTGTTCTCTTTTGCTCCTGCATCCTTTGTAGCATATGCAATGTAGAATTCCATCTGGTTGGGCATGCCTGGAGAATGCGGTGTTCAGGTAGACCAACATCCTTCTGAATTTGTTCAAGCCTCTGCTTGGCAGGGACTGAATGACCAAAATGGGTTGCACACCTCTTCAGTTTGGCTAGGATGTCACCTACAGCTCTCTGTGCCTGGAGGCCATCATTCACAACAAGCTGGAGGGTGTGAGCACTGCAGCTGAGGTCAGGCATCTCCACCAACCTCATCCCCTTAACAACATTGGCTCCACTGTCCCTGAGCACCAGCAGCACACGTTCACTGTCTATATCCCACTTGGTAAGCATGTCTAAAAATAACTGTCCAATGTACTTACCAGTGTGAGATCCACTCATGGCTTTCACATTTAGGACAACTTGCACTCCGTTCCATTCTTCATCGATGAAGTACGCAGTCAAGCTCATTAGCGACTCAGTGGACCCTGACCAACAATCTTTTGTAAATGCAATATGCTTTGCATTTTCACTAGTCAAAAGCTCCTTTATCTTGATCACCTCTTTTGCATGCACATGATGCAATTTATCTGTGCGATAAAACTTTTCTGTTTTCAGAGTGTACCTAGGCTCTGCAGCAGCCAGCAACCTTCTAAGCCCCACACATTCCACCACAGAAAAAGCTTGGATGTCTGTCGCTATCATCTCCATTACTTTTTTGTCCAGGTTTTTTGCCCTTTGATCTGATGGACCCCATTTGAGTACCTTATCAAATGCTTGTGGAAGGGTAGGCTGCTGTGTTCTAACAGAAAGAGTTTTTTGTACCTCACTCTGCTGCTGTGCCTCTTTATATTGCTCACTGTGTTTGGTTTTCAGATGAGTCCACAAATTGGAAGTGTTTTTCTGCTTCACTTTGATAGACCCCTGGCTTACATAAGCTGCACATATATTGCAGAACACTGCATTAGAGGAATCTTTGCAGAAGTAGTCCCACACTTTGCTGCTACAGCGTTCACCCTTTTCAGCCATCTGTAGGGCAGAAAGAGAGACAGAGAAAGAATAAGCATGTGTATTAATAATATCACCATTTATCATTACTCATGTCAACATTAGAATTATAATAATAATAAACAGGGATCTCCTACATAGGCAAAAATGAGAAATATATATATATATATAATTTTATTTTTTTATTTTTTTTAATTTGCCAAGCAATAGGTATTATCTATTACCTACTTATATTTAACAATATTATTACAATATTTTCCTGTTATGTCTGTAAAGCTGTTTTGAAACAATCTGTAAAAAAGAAGAAAAAAAAGTGTGTTCAGTTCACATTTATTTACATGTCCTCTTTGGTTTAACCATTTCTGACGCACCTACTGTAGTTACTGTAACTACACTATATTTGCTCTCGCAGACACATTCACAATGGACCCGTATATCTTCTTCTCTTCGTGCATTCTGAATCAAAACATCGTCATGTGCTGGAGAACGTAAAGTTAGCCTACTGTTACCGGAAGATCACGGAATCAATTCGAAGTTGAATGGTTAACGTTAGTGTCATGAACACACCACTGTCAATTTTGAGAAGAACCACCTTCAATCAAGTTAATAGCAAGCATTTAAGGGGCCTGCTAAAAAGGAAACTATGTATAAGTGTGGCGGAGGGGAATATGCCACTGCCTTGTGGGGGAAATATTCAGCACTATACTAAGGATGACTGAGTGAGCAACAGGATCCTAGTCCCCCCACCCAATGCTTTTAGTCTTTGTACAACTGTTAGACTAGTTGTATGTTGTGTCTATCGTGTTGCAATGTGTAATGCTCAAGAATCAGCGAGGTGGGCTTCAGGATTTACTCAATACACGGCAGCCACCTGAAGTGTGTGTATGTAGAAAACTCAGGAGGTAAACCTAGTTAACTGCAAAACCCGCCCTCCCCTGAATCTAACAGGATAGGTAAGACGCCCCCACTCCTTAGTATAAGTGACTCAAAATTAGCATAAACAGTTTTCAGTTAACAAACAAATTTTACAGTTATTTGTACTGCAAGATTTTAAATGATTACGTTTTCCTTGTTTTCACAAAGTTTACAAAACAATTTCAAGTGTAGACAAATCAAAGTGAAATAAAAGAAATGTTGAAAATAATAGAGATGAAAAATCAACAGATTTGTGTCAGTTACAGTTCAATCTGAGGAAAGTAAGAATCAGTGTCACTTATTGTGAGTAACCTTAAACAAAACGTTTCACAGTTAACTCAACCTTTCAAACAAAGTACACTTTGAAGTCCACTTCAATCCGGCTCAAAAAATCCAAGATCCAATTCAAAAATCCAGGAAAAGAAAGGTGAAAAGTTATACTCTATCCATATATGGAGTTCACAGTCCCAAAAAGTTCAGTTATGTACACCAAAAGAAAGACTATGCATCCCTTCGCAGGAAAATTCACTGATCACAGTTCCATCAAAAATAACTGTATGATTTAACAGTTCAGATGACTCACTTACAGAAAATGGCAGTTTGCTTACCAGTTTTCAGAAGGAAAAGAGGAAAATAATTTTCTATCACCACTCATGGTTCATGAATGAGGTGCTGAAAGATGTCCAATGGATGGCAGGGTACTGTTTCTTCACTCACTAACCCTCAGCGATTGTTCTCGCGATCCTGACGACGGCAGCTTGATTCAACGAGGCCGCAATCCCAGCTGATGGAGGCACAATGAGAAGACAAACAACGCACGACCCTATCCGATGACTCAGCGAACCTTTTAATTCACACGATCAGTAACAGCACTCACTGTTTCAAGTTCGTTTGAACAAATGAAACAAAAACTGTTTGAAGCAAAGAAAACACGAGACTGTTTAACTCCTACGTGACTGAGACTTAATGAAACTAACAGGCCTTTTGCCCAGCTTCATGCATGAACACGGCAGAAAACTCGTTTTAACGCTTACTTCGTTAAACTTGTTCATATACACGAAGACTCAGAAGCAACGTCATGCAGCTCTTATGTATGTCGCGAGTCTAAATGGGACTTTTTCCCGCGATTGACTACCCGAGATCAACATTCAATTTCAGCTCACCGCTGCTCTTCTCCGCTCTCTCGCTCTCTCCGCGCAACTCGTCAAAACCTAAAAATGGCGGCGCCCACGACAAACATCAAAATAAAAGTCTCCACATATTAGAAAAATGTAAATCCCCTACATTCCCCCCTGCTAAACCCTGCCATGCCACCGGACTTCCATTCAGCAACTCAGTCCTGAAAAATAAATGACAGAGAATAGCAGGTAAATATTCTTTCCACAAAAGAAAACATCAAGTACAGCAATTAAACACTTTCAATTAGCAAGATTGAAAAACCTTCATATTAAAAGAAACATACAAACCTTCAGGTTGACATAAGCTTATTTCAAGACATAGTCAGTCCTATACCTAACGGGTAAAGTACCTCTGTTCAAACGCTGTGAACGTCTAGGTTCAGTAATACTTTCATTTTCACTTTCAGCTTCGGAGCCACCTGAACTCATAGACTTGAGTACAGACTGTTCTACTGAATCATCAGCTGACATTTCATCGACATGGTCCCTGATACCTATCTCTGATTCATCCCCACCTGCCCTTCTACCTTGTGTGTCCGTGGGTGTAGCGGGTGCAAATTTAACAACAGGGACTGGAAGAACATCAGAATCTTCTGAATCAGTGTGTGCCTGACCTATGTGTGCTCTAGATTCACGTCTAGATGTGCAAGGTGGTAGTGATGACTGAAAAGTGCAATGCTTGAGTTGATCCCTATGTACAACTTTACATGGGCCCCCTTTCTCTGGGCGAATGGTGTAAACTGGAGTGTCTGCGTGATTCTGCTTCACTACAGTGTAAGGCAAGGGTTCCCAATGGTCTTGTATCTTATTCCTTCCCCTATGTGAATGATTCCGTAACAGAACACGGTCACCAGGTCTCATAAGTGCGGCATGCGATTTCCGATCATAGGCTCTTTTTCTTCGCCTTGAAGCTTCCTGTGCTGCTGAGTTGGCTACTTCAACAGCAGTCTTCAATCTGTCATGATGGTTCTTCACCCAATCATCAAGATTGTCAGCTCTACTGTCCTCCAAGTCTCTCCCATTAAGGATATCCATCGGCATTCTGGCATCCCTTCCAAACATTAAATAGAATGGCGAATAGCCAGTTGAAGTGTGGATTCGGCTATTGTATGCCATCGCCAACTCGGGCAGATACTGTTTCCAATTCCTTTTCTTTTCTGGGGGTAACGTCCTTAGCATATCATGCATGGTTCTATTAAATCTTTCGCACTGGGAGTTACCCTGCGGATGATACGGAGTGGTGCGACTCTTTCCGATTCCATAGACTTTACACAGTTCTTTGATGACATTCGCTTCAAAACATCGACCTTGGTCGGAATGTAGTCGTGCAATACAGCCGTAGTGGACAAACCAATGCTGCACAAGGGCTTTTGCAGTGGTATGAGCGGTCTGATTTCTGGTTGGCACTGCTACCGTGAAATGAGTAAACATGTCAGTTAGGACGAGGACATTTTCATATCCTCCCAAAGATTCCTCCAAGACTGTATAATCCATAGCAAGGACTTCCAGCGGGGCAGATACATTAGTACATGTCATTGGGGCTCGTATTTTAGGAAAAACGTCTTTAGCAAGGGCACATCTCTTGCATTCCTGAATCCAGTTTTGAATATCCTTACTCATTGTCGGCCAGTAATAGCTCCGCCTCATGCGCTCCAGCGTGCTTCTTTCTCCAAAATGGCCACAATGATCATGCTGACTCTCGTACACTTTGTAACGCAAGGGTTCTGGAACCACTAATTGACAAATTTCTTCTCCGTCCCGGGGATCAAAGATGGAACGGAACATCACTCCTTTTTTAAGCTTGAGTCGTGTGAATTGTCTAGAAAGCTTTTTTAACTCAACATCCATATTGCGTTGCTCAACTGGACTCAGGTTCTTGTTGGTTAGTACAGCACGGTATATAGGAGCTATATGAGGGTCGATCTTTTGTTGCTCTTCTATATCACTCCAGCTATATCCAGGGACTTTCCTTGTCACTGATACCTGAATTGATGCTTGTACTATCTGATGCTTGTTGGCAACTGGCCATAAACATGCACGCACTTCATCTGAATTCATCCTAATGAAGTCTTTAGCAGAGTCCTCTTGCTCAGGCTCCTCACTGGATGGAATCCGTGATAACACATCGGCATTTGTGTTTTGCCGTCCTGGTTTGTAGTAGACTTCAAAATCAAATTCTGACAACTGAGCTATCCACCGTTGTTCAACAGCTCCTAAACTAGCGGTTGCCAAGTAGCGCAAAGGGTTGTGATCAGTTATTACAGAGAACTTGGAGTAGATCAGGTATTCTTTGAACTTTTCAGTTACAGCCCATTTCAAGGCAAGTAGCTCTAGCTTGAAAGCACTGTAATTTCTATCGTTCTTTTCTGATCCACGAAGACCCCGACTTGCATACGCAATCACACGCTCCACCCCTCCTTGTCGTTGACTTAACACAGCCCCAAGACCATGCAGGCTTCCATCAGTTGTGAGTACGAAAGACTGACTGAAATCCGGGTACGCGAGAACTGGCGGAGACATTAAACACTGCTTGAGTTTGTCAAATGCAGTTTGACATTCTGTTGTCCAGTTAAGAGGTTCAATGATTTTCTCTTTCCCTCCTTTACCAACCAGGGCATGAAGGGGCCGGGCTAACTGAGCAAAACCAGGAACAAACCTCCTGTAGTAACTCATGAATCCAAGGATCTGTCTTAACTCTTTGACATTCGTGGGTGCAGGCCAGGATTCCAAAACCTGAGTTTTCTCTCCATCCACCTTTATTCCCTGGGAAGAAATAAGGTGACCCAAGAATTTCACTTCGGGTTTCAAAAGGAAACACTTGCTGGGTTTCAGTTTCAAGCCATGCTGTCTCAATCGATTGAATACTATTTCCAGTCTTTGACAATGGGTTTCGAAGTCTTTCGTAAAAACAATGATGTCATCAAGGTAGATGAGCAGTATGTCAAACGTTAGATCACCGAGCACCACCCCCATCAGACGCTGGAATGTTGCAGGTGCATTGCAAAGTCCAAATGGCATCCTGGTCCATTCAAACAGTCCAAAGGGAGTGGTGACCGCCGTCTTTGTTCTATCCTCCTCACTCATCGCTACTTGGAAATACCCGGAGGTAAGATCAAGGGTGGAGAACAGCTGTGCATTTCCCAAGGCATCCAACGATTCCTCCACACGAGGGAGAGGATAAGCATCTTTGCAGGTCACTTTATTCAACCTTCTGTAATCACAGCAAAAGCGTACGCTGCCATCCTTCTTGATCACAATCACAGCTGGAGATGCCCATGGGCTACAGCTTTCTCTGAGAATACCTTGAGATACTAAATCTTGAACATGTTTTTTCACTTCCTGAAAAACCTGAGGTGGGATTCTGCGATGTCTTTGCTTAATGGGAGGAGCATCTCCAGTTGGGACACTATGTGTGACAGCAGTTGTATAACCGAAGTCACAATCATTCTTTGAAAACACATCACTGTGCTTAGCCAGTAAGTTTTGGAGTTTGCAACGTTGTGTTTCTGTGAGGTTCTCTAGATTAATTTGCACTGGAACTGGCAGCTGTTCTGAAGTGCTTATATCTGCCTTCACCTTATGTTGCTGCACAGCTTTAACATGCAAAGCATTCTCTTTTTCCTCAAACTCGACAAGCACCCTTGGCACAACTTCCTGGGGCTTGGACAGTGCTGCGATCCTACATCGTGGTGGGAGCTTTACAGGCTTTTCACTAGAATTTAACACTCTGACTGGAACTTTACCATCGGCAGTCTTAGCAAGCACATTAGCAATCAGAACACTCTTAGGCAAACTGACATTTGACGAGGCCTCAACCAACACTTGACAGCTCACTTTTGGTGGTATCCTGCAGCGGCCTTCTAAAACACATTCACTGAATGGTGGAATAGTTACTGATTGCTTCCCAGCAACCTTCACAAAGCCAATCTTGTCGCCACAACTCAGTGCCTCAGTCTGCATCTTAATGTTAGCTAAAACTCGCTGGACTTTTGCCTCCCTAAAACCATGGCTATACCTGTCCATCTTCTTCATGTCTTTAGTAGTCATGAATAGATCATTAACTTCACTCAACACATTCATCCCAATAATGCCATGCAATCCTTTCAATTCTGTCCCATTAGAATCGCTCTCTTTGATCACAAACACGCACTTTTCATGCAACGTCTTCCCAAAACACTATATGTCTGCTTCCAGACATCCAATGATGGGAATGTCTAGGCCATTTGCTGCTGTAAGTCGGACCCAGTTGGCAGACGACAGAACAACTTCTCCAAATTGATTCTTAAAATGTGACTCGGTGATAGTAGTCACTTCTGACCCTGTGTCCAAGAGACAGATTGTTCTGATTCCCGCAATTTTCACCTCAATGGTTATACAATCACCAAAAGCACTTTCACAAAGTGACTTGGAAACGTTCTCTGTATCACAGTCTGCAGTATGACTTCTTATAACGGATGGACCTGGGCTCTCTAGCACTGAAGTGTCTCTGTCAGCTGTCTTTTCTATCTCTGCTGTGTTAGGTTGCACTCTACTAGAGTTTTCTCTGCTCTGAAGACAACGTCGGCTTGTGTGCCCTGGCTTACCACACGTATAGCAAATGTACCTTCCTTCACTATCTTTCAAAGGTGCACTTTTTGCCTTGTTTTCCTTCACTGCAGGTTTAAATTTTTCTTTGCTGTTTACCATCTGAAACAGTTCTTCTTGTCGGGCAGCTATCTGTTGAATGGCTTCATGGAGTGACTCCAGGGTGAGAGGGGCTGAAGAGCTCTCTGTTGCAGTGGTAGCATGAACGACACCACGTGGACGAGTACTCGTTCTTGGATTGCTTGGAACCTGCACCTCCTCTTCTTCAGACCAAGTAATAGCTTCCTGCATAAGCTGGATGAATGTCAGGTCCTTCTCAGTTTTAACTCTCCTCTTCATTTCACGCCGTAGCGAATCGTCTTTCAGGCCCAACACAAGCTGTTCCTTCAAAACTCCATCAGCATCAGTAACTCTAGACGGCTCTCGACTCTGGATGATACTCAGCTTCTCCTGCAAGTCATAAGCATAAGAACGGATTGTTTCTCCAGGCATTTGTTTGCGGTCATAAAACTCTTTCAGTCTGCTGCCAATGGGAAGTTTGTACCCATAAGTCTGATCCAAAGCATCGAAAATCTCATCGACTGACTTCTCCTTTCCGTTGAGTGTGATCTTGACTGTCATCTTAGCCTCATCTTTTAAATACTGCTTAACAAACTCAATTCTGTCTTCTTCAGGAATTTTCATCACCTTGAAGGCGGACTTCATTGAACTTATCCATTCTTCTATACTCAACTCACCAGGCTTGGAACGACATCCGGTGAACTCTGGAAGCTTACGATCCCTAGGGATGTAAACAGTAGATGGTGCTCTCTGAGCGGCAGCCTGTTGTTCAATAACAGTTTTAGCGAGGGAAAGCGCCTCTCTCTGTTCGGCTCTGGCTTGCTCTAACATGCATGTCTGCTCACCGAAACGCCTTTGCATCTCTTCAAACTGTTTCTTTAATTCGTCCAGTTCAGCCATAGTGTCGGCTCTAGGACCATGAACTTACACTGAATCAGGAACCAGGAATTGATCCTGTTCGTGACGCCAATATGTGGCGGAGGGGAATATGCCACCGTCTTGTGGGGGAAATATTCAGCACTATACTAAGGATGACTGAGTGAGCAACAGGATCCTAGTCCCCCCACTCAATGCTTTTAGTCTTTGTACAACTGTTAGACTAGTTGTATGTTGTGTCTATCGTGTTGCAATGTGTAATGCTCAAGAATCAGCGAGGTGGGCTTCAGGATTTACTCAATACACGGCAGCCACCTGAAGCGTGTGTATGTAGAAAACTCAGGAGGTAAACCTAGTTAACTGCAAAACCCGCCCTCCCCTGAATCTAACAGGATAGGTAAGACGCCCCCACTCCTTAGTATAAGTGACTCAAAATTCGCATAAACAGTTTTCAGTTAACAAACAAATTTTACATTTATTTGTACTGCAAAATTTTAAATGATTACGTTTTCCTTGTTTTCACAAAGTTTACAAAACAATTTCAAGTGTAGACAAATCAAAGTGAAATAAAAGAAATGTTGAAAATAATAGAGATGAAAAATCAACAGATTTGTGTCAGTTACAGTTCAATCTGAGGAAAGTAAGAATCAGTGTCACTTATTGTGAGTAACCTTAAACAAAACGTTTCACAGTTAACTCAACCTTTCAAACAAAGTACACTTTGAAGTCCACTTCAATCCGGCTCAAAAAATCCAAGATCCAATTCAAAAATCCAGGAAAAGAAAGGTGAAAAGTTATACTCTATCCATATATGGAGTTCACAGTCCCAAAAAGTTCAGTTATGTACACCAAAAGAAAGACTATGCATCCCTTCGCAGGAAAATTCACTGATCACAGTCCCATCAAAAATAACTGTATGATTTAACAGTTCAGATGACTCACTTACAGAAAATGGCAGTTTGCTTACCAGTTTTCAGAAGGAAAAGAGGAAAATAATTTTCTATCACCACTCATGGTTCGTGAATGAGGTGCTGAAAGATGTCCAATGGATGGCAGGGTACTGTTTCTTCACTCACTAACCCTCAGCGATTGTTCTCGCGATCCTGACGACGGCAGCTTGATTCAACGAGGCCGCAATCCCAGCTGATGGAGGCACAATGAGAAGACAAACAACGCACGACCCTATCCGATGACTCAGCGAACCTTTTAATTCACACGATCAGTAACAGCACTCACTGTTTCAAGTTCGTTTGAACAAATGAAACAAAAACTGTTTGAAGCAAAGAAAACACGAGACTGTTTAACTCCTACGTGACTGCGACTTAATGAAACTAACAGGCCTTTTGCCCAGCTTCATGCATGAACACGGCAGAAAACTCGTTTTAACGCTTACTTCGTTAAACTTGTTCATATACACGAAGACTCAGAAGCAACGTCATGCAGCTCTTATGTATGTCGCGAGTCTAAACGGGACTTTTTCCCGCGATTGACTATCCGAGATCAACATTCAATTTCAGCTCACCGCTGCTCTTCTCCGCTCTCTCGCTCTCTCCGCGCAACTCGTCAAAACCTAAAAATGGCGGCGCCATTGATGATAGCTTTCTTCTGTAGTGGATTTCTGGCGCTGTTGCCAACTGGGGAGTTGCAGAGCTCCCTCTGGTGGGCAAACTATGCAACACTCATAACATAAGTGAAGCACAAGACTCTGTTTCTCATGTTTCATCAGCAGTTATAAACGCAGATGCCGATTTAAATACAATTAGCTCATATCGGCCGATATATCGGTCGGGCTCTACTGGTCAGTCAGTTCACCAATGTGTTCTCTCCCCAGCCAGGGTGGACCTACGAACTCAAACACGATATCTGCACAGCACCCGGAGTGATCGTCCGACAGCGGCCCTATCGTGTTCCGGAGGCTCGGCGTCACGCCATTGAGGAGGAGGTACAGGAGATGTTGAGGTTAGGAACCATTGAACCATCATGCAGCCCTTGGTCCAGCCCCATTGTGATGGTCCCAAAGCCCGACGGCACCTTCCGGTTTTGCAATGACTTCCGCCACCTGAAAGAAGTCTCGGAGTTTGAGGTTTCATGCGTGGCCCGAGCTCTCATCAGCGTCGCCCTGGAAACAGAGCAGACACACCTGCACTTGCTCATTACGGGCTGAGCGGCCACACCTGCAGCCCATCAGAACCGGGCTTTTATAAGCAGCGTTGTCGAACACAGAGGTGAGAGATCTCTCTAGAAGACTCAGCTAACAATTCTCTGTGTTTCCCCTCCAGACAGCAGCGTGTGACCGCCAGCCCACTGAAGACACGGATCTCACGGACCCACACAGCACTGCGCACCAAAGGAGGAAGAGAAGGCTGAGCACTGAGCACCGGAAACCCCTCACGTTGGCTATTTTTCCCTACACCACCTTAATAAAATCCACCCTTCGGGGAACTTACCTTGACCCTCGTGTCGTGTGCTTCTTCACCCCGTCACAATATGTAGGCAGGTTATGTACATATATTGTAGACCTTGTTGACAAAACAAAGAGTAAATGCCATTTAAATGCCAAGAGTTCTAACACCATGTTTAAAAAATGACTGTTTACATTCCTTTTTTAAGCGCTTCCTGCATTTTATTACAATAAAGGGGCTAATATTTGAATCCCTCATGTAATTAAAGTTTGTGGTCAGTTTTTTAAGTTTTAGAAATAAGTCTCATGTTCACCATGAAAAACGGCATAAATAACAACAGTAATGCAAATAATTATTATAAAATGTATTATAAAAATTATAATTAAAAAAAATATTACAATTGTAAATTATAATTTATATTATACATTATAACTTATAACTTTTGAATTGTAGTTTATGTTTGAGGTATCTGACTATTCATGGTTCATAATGCCTAAAAATGTTCTGTGACGGGAGATATGACTCCAGGACACAGCCATCAGCATGGAAGAACCTAGGAACATAAACATACTCTCATAGAGCCAACAATATTTATTATACAATGCCAGGTTTATTATAAATAAACTACAGAAGAGGTGAAATGCGGAAAAGAAAAATTATAATTTACAGAATATACAAAAAAAAAAAAAAAGTCTCACAAAAGTGAGTACAGTACACCCCTCACATTTCAGCAACCATTTTAGAAGATCTTCTCAAGGGACAATACTATAGAAATGAAACTTGGATATATTTTAAAGTAATCAATGTGCTGCCTGAATCGCAGTATATATAGATAGTTAAAGATTTATGAACTTATGAGTGAATACATGTGCAGGAAAAAAAGAGAGAAAATATGTCTTAAAATCTTTTAATATTGTTGAAAGTGGTCTTGAACAAATTGCACAATAATAATAATTTAAAAAATAATAATAATTAAGCTGTCATTTATATGCCTTCATAAAGTCAAAAGTTTATCTAATAATGTGGTCTAAGTTTAAATGTTATAAAAAGAAAACCATTTAAGACTATTTTATTTTTGTAGAATGACCCATATATATAATTACAGATGCATGGTGAAATAGGCAAAATAGTGAAATATTATGAAAGATGCATGTAAGGTTATTTAATAAGCTTTCATTATCTCTGTCAGCAGCTCACTTCAGAAATGTTGAAATCAGGAACTTCTCTTGTGTCGTAGAGGGTTTTTTCTGAATAAGTGTTATGAATATCAAAACCTGTAAGTTTCAGTCCATTCTCACGCTCTGTGTCATAGACTTAAATACCTAGACTCCTCATTAGCTGCTCGACCGCACGATAGCATCGCTGCCATACTGGAGCGGGCAACTCTCCATAACTCTCATATTAGGACAGAGGAACACATACCTGACTCGTCCGCAGCTTGGGAATCTACAAACCGTCAAACAATAATAAAAACAGATCTCGGAGTATTATCTTTCACAGGTAAGACTCAACAGATGTTTTTTTTTGTGTCATTTTTAATATTATGTTGACAGCTTAATTAGCCCCCAGTTAGTTGTGAAAACAGAGATTTTATAAGAAATCGCAAGTTTAAATGAATTCTGATTAAGTTTTAACTTGTATAGTAGATTATATCATAAACTAAATGGTGTTATGAGCACAAGATGTACTGTACAGTGAGCACTTTGACAAGACAATGTCAGACTGTCAGGATTAGTGATGGAGCTAAAGCATCTCTATTTAATTTCACTAATATTACTTATTTACAGAGATTACTTTTATGAGCACTTGATTATAAGGATTTCATAGCTTATCATAAAACTGTGAACTGATTATATAGATTTTCCTTTTTAGTCAATTGCAAACAGGACAAGGAAAGCCTTAAAGGTGCCATCTGTCATGTCTGGCAAAAGAATCAAGTCATACTCCACATTCCATACCAGATGGGGGCAGTATGCCTCGATAAAGTGAATTGGTCTACTCTAGAGTAACAAACGAGAAACGGCATAGTCTCTATGCTCCGCCCCTACCTTCACAACAACACTACAGCCATAGCCGAAGCCTAAAAGAGGACGTTTTGCCTCCAGAGGAACGTTGGGTGATGTCAAGTGATTTTGAAACATGACATCTTCAAGCTACTCCCCTTCACCTTTACCAGTGAATATGTTCATATTCGTTTTGATCATATTACATTTTGAGTTGTATATACACATTATTTGAATTAAATTAATTTGACAGACAGCATTCTGTCAACATCATTGGTCAACATCAGACAGCTGATGTTGACCAAGCTAGCGCCAACCAACCTAACCAGAGCTGCCAACTCTCAAGCATTCACCGTGAGACACACGCAATTGACTCTTTTCACACGCTTTCAGGCCACACATCAATTTTCTCACACATAGAAAAACCATGAAGCAAAGAGGACATGGAGACCAACAGCCGAGACAGAGCAGGTTAGTTATTATATAAAAAAATGGGTAAGTTATAGCTAGCTAATTATCAAACGCAGCTACGGTTAGCCATCGCTAACATTAGCACGTTTATCGGCCTTCGATACATTTCTATGTTATAACTTCCCAAAAAAAAATACACAAACATATAAACAAACTTCTAGCGAAATACTAACAGCATCTAACTTACCAATCCACAAGAAATGTTGCAAGTTCGGAGTCAAACCTCATTTCTTTCAGGTCCATCAGTTGTCTCCAGCGATTAAAAGCAGTGCCGATGTTTACTCTGGTATTCTTATCGGATTTGATTTGTGATTCTGAGCGCAGTTGTTTCCCTGTAGCACGTGGTGGTCTCTTGCCAGGGGCTTCAGCCATCCTTCTGCTCTCTTCCCTGAACTGAAATGCAGTAGTGGGCTGTACTTTCCACACGATTGACATCAGGTTCAAGTACGCCCACAAGCCGTGCAAGTTATTAGTGTATTGCAGGTTGGCTGGTGGTTATGTTGCCCGCATACCGCCTCCCATGGCCGAAACTGGTATTACGACACCTGTCGGGCCGGGGCTAGTAATGCTAATGCTAATTAAGGTTGATATCTCTGCAGCACTATAACTTGACATTTTTTTTATGACATCATCGCCCTTATTTCTTCTCATTATTTTGATGCGTGTAGGTAATTTCTTGGATATTTTTACCTAAATTTTTACACATGGCACCTTTAAGGAAAACCGAAGAAAGTCTGTTTTCTGCATTTCAAAGAGACCAGGCTATAATTCCACAGCCCAATGTTGTGTTTGTACTGGTTAGAACCTGTTTTTATACAGTCTGTGGTTAAGACCCTGAACGGCCCTGAATGAATGGCCAGAATGACCCTGCTTGTTTCAAACCTCTCTCTCTCTCTCTCTCTCTCTTGCGTTCTCTCTCTCTCCCTGGAATATACTTCCAGGAGCATTTTTACCTTTGTAAGGGTAATTTTT
Organism: Carassius gibelio; assembly: GCF_023724105.1. Taxonomy (NCBI): domain Eukaryota; kingdom Metazoa; phylum Chordata; class Actinopteri; order Cypriniformes; family Cyprinidae; genus Carassius; species Carassius gibelio. The sequence continues at coordinate 32,225,871 of NC_068417.1, forward strand.
ATAACAATATAATTTAATATAAAATGAATTACCTTATTATTTCTGACATTTTTGTTTTCCCTCTTCTACTGTATGTAAAGCACTTTGAGTGCCCAGAAAACCACTATATAAATGTAAGGAATCCAGCTGCAATATCATGAAAAAAATCATTGTTTATTATTGCACTTGATGTTGTAAAAAGGGTTATTGATTTTGATAAATATAATGTTTTTGTTGTTGTTGTTGTTGTTTTTTAATCTATATATGAGGATCTCGTATTCTGATCTGTGTTAAACATTACTATACTTTGATGTATTTTTGATTGGATTCTGACTTATTACACTTAGCATGACTCCACATGTAAAACATGATAGGTACTTGTACAATTTTCATAACGCTATTTTCCCATAGATACATTAAGTAGTTTTTCATATTCTTAATGTATTATTATGGCTATTAAAGGTTTTTGCTGATGGAAGTAAGACACACCCTCAACGACCTGAAGATACAGATCTACAGACGCCTCTTATGAGTCTCAAACAACCTGAAGACTCAACACAAACACTGATACATTATGTGCAAGTCTGATTGATATGGGGTATTTCAATGTATGAATACAGTGCACTGTATAAATTTATATTTGTACACACCTTTATACTAATAATATGTTAAAAGTCAAGGTGTAATACCAAAAAAGACAACTTGGAGACATAAAGAGACAATTTTATCTATAAGACAGGCCTCTTCATATCCAAACAATCCCAACGAACATATATTTTGGTTACAGTGTTACATATTTTCTCAATTTGTCCCACATTAAACAGGATCCATCAAATCTCACAACAAACAAAGAAACAAATGATTGCGTGAAACAAAAAAAAAAATATTGCACAAAATTAAAATATTAATGCAATGGTTACAGATTGAAAAACAATCGTAAATCAAAAATGTATTAAAGCATAAAAACATTTAACATTTAAACATTTAAAACTTTAAACACATTTTAAATCACATTAGACAAAGCCCAGCTTTGTCTCTCTTTATCAGAGAGGTACACAGAACAGACGTGTTATCACTTCACAGTGATTGTGACCCAAATAAAGAGATGGTCTCAACATTTGTTCTGTGAGTGCAAAACATTTACATAAAGCTTACATGAGAACTCCCTCCACAGGTGTGCTTGAAAAGTTCACACCCACTCTGCTAAAACCACTAAATATAAAATTACATATACATTTTATAAAATGAGTACCACCATGAAAACAACAATAAAACTGGGTATTGGACACCGCTTCTCTCTCATATACACATTTATTAAAAAACAAAAGATAACCGAGCAAAGATTGATGAGATAATACTGATAAACAATGCATGTGATGATTCCTGAACATTGCAGACGGAAATCAAGATTCAGCCTGAGGTTCATGAGACTCATGACAACAGCAATGACTCCATCATGTTTATTATGAATATTAAGAAACTATACAAAGATAAGTCATATAAAAGTAGCTGAATATAGAGTTAATATATAATGGTAAAGAGAAAAGATTATATTAAAAGGTCTAGCAGGATATCTCAGTTCAGTGAACCCAGAAGAGCCCATGTCACACCTCTCTTTATCTCTATACACTGTCTACTAGTTTTAACTCACAAGGTTCACAATTTTAATGCTTGTATACAGATCAGCCTCTGAGTGTGCACTCTTCTACTTCTACTCACTCTTACAAGACAATATCCCCTGCTGAAACCTAATATCTGAAGTGAAGGACGCCTCATGGTACCATCACAGAGAGGCACTAATCACTTTCCAGAACATTTACATTCACTGTTCCTGGCTGGTGGAATCTTCACAACCCCATTCATAATGCCTTATTCCAGACAATATTCAAAATACTGCTGAAAATTATTTCACCCATGAGCACAAACTCGTCAATGCTTCCCGTTTTTTTTTTGTTTTTTTATCTTGTACTATTCTAAACAATGTCTGAAACTTTGTATTATGCACACTTCTTGAGTCTATTTGCCTCTTAATGATGAATCGTTTGTTGTTTTTCAGATAAAAGCATCTGCTAAATGAATAAGTGCACATTACAGTATTTTCTGTTTATCTATACATGACTACTACCATTGGTTTCTGGACAGGCCATTTATAATGAACTCATGAATGATTTGATTTGGGACAAAGTATGTAGTGTTTTCATAGTTTTAGTGCATTTGAGTCAAATTAACTGCTGTGCCAAACTGAAATTGTTTATAAGGAGAAATGGTGGAGGGTTTTGAAAAAGTGTCTTACGTATTAAGAAATGTGTCCTAGTGATTGTAATGAAACATACAAGTTGTATTTTTTACAGCACGTCACATGAGGCCTGGGATTGGTTCACAATAAAACATTTTCACAGCCTTTCGTATACTTAAATTGTAATTTAGTGTTGGTAAAATAGTAAAATAGTTCTCTCATCACTGTAACACGAGCACCAGAGATCATTGATGTCTGCCTCCATCAAGCAGCTCATCTAGAACAGACACCGACATGTTTAGTGCATGCTGGTATTTGCACCGCTGGGCAGAGGTTTAGATGGGCTTCACAGATTAATGAAGATATGAACAACAACTAATTCATATCTACAGATGATATACAGATGTTTCAATAGACCTGTGTAGATGACGTAGAGTCGAAGTGAGCGATGACTAAAACTCCTTAAAACCCCGCTGTGACAGAGTTCTGTAAAACAATGTTACAGTATTTAATTAGAAGCTGTCACTTAATTACAATATGAAGTACATGTTAATTATGATTGATGAATGAACTTACAGTCAATGAAAATATAATGCCTGTGCACAGAATAGAAATGAACATTACAATCATCTCCGGTTTTGGGTTTGTTCCTTCACTGGGGAGTTGTCTTTCTGATCTTTCTGGAAGACAAAATATTGACAAAAGTTGGAGGAAAAACAAGAGAATGTGATATACAAAAGAATAAAGACTGAAATATAAATGTGTTTGTCAACTATACACTTTTACACACCTTTAATCGAAAGCTCAACAATCCTGGATACTTGTTCCTTCATGAAGATGTAGCACGTGTATTCTCCTGCATCAGTGTGTTGAAGGTTGTTGAGTTTGATGGAGAAGTTTTCTCTCAGATACTCCTCGGGGAAGCTTTCGACTCTGTTCCTGTACACTGGATCCTGTCCTTCCACAGAGTCTTGACCATTAATAATCTCATACACATTCTGGTCGTAATTGTGTCTCCAGCGCACTAGATCTATGTCTTGAACTGTGAGCGGTGGTTCTTTAGAAGAACAAGGTAAAACAGCAGAACCTCCAATAAAACCCTCAACAGACTCCTGCAGAGACACTGAAAAAAGACAGAAGTTATGATAAATAAAGTACAGTATGCTCTACAAATAATTGTTCATTTTAGTACTCACCTTCATTTACTATTACAAAAACAAGCAGAAAAAAATAAATAATCCATCTGTGTAAAAAGAAACAAATGATAAATTTTTTTCAGACTGAGCTGCATCAACAGAAACATCCACTCAAATAAATGCATAATATCTGCATAATATCTCTGAAATTAACAGTTTAGTTTAGTTAAAATGTAATGAGATATATATATATATATATTAGGGCCGGGACTCGATTAAAAAAAATAATCTAATTAATTAGAGGCTTTGTAATTAATTAATCAAAATTAATCGCATTTTAATCGCATATAAATATTTGACCTGAGAACAGTGAGAAGTAATTTGTTTCACATGGATTTATAGTATACCATTGAATAATGACTGAATACATAAGCTTAAGCAACAAAATATTGTTTATTTTTGTTCAACCAAGTCTAGCAGACCAGTGCAATTTTTGCCATGAAGTGTAGCAATAGCATATTTAGAAACAATTTAGAAATAGTACATTTCAGAATTTCAGGAAGCTTATAGGTGCTGGAACCTTCTGTAAAGTGTTTTTTAAGTAAAACACAAAACTGTCAATTACATTCAGAACATTGGAAACACTGACTATTAGAAAACATCTCTCTGTTGCTTCAGAGGCCATAACATACTAAGTCCAACTCTCAATAACCTTGGCCAAAACAATAAAGAGTTCAACATAAACTGTTGCACCAACAAAATAATACATAGTTCAACATAAAGTGTAAAGTCCACGCTAGCTGCTATATGTTTTGCGTTGAGGTGATACTTGAGGTTCGATCATGTGCTGCGGTGATATGCGAACGCTAGTTGGTGCTCCAGTATAATCGGTCCGCCGAAACTCATCCAGTGAGAAACGTTCCGCGGTGCAAAAATACGTTATTAAAAATGCGGGAATTTTTTTTCTGTAATTAATTAATCCTAGTTAACGCGTTATTTTTTGTGTAATTAATTAATTTCAATTAACGCGTTAAAGTCCCGGCCCTAATATATATATATATATATATATATATATATATATATATATATATACATTCATACATATATATATATATATATATATATATACATTCATACATATAGTGACAGCATCCACAATCCCTTTTAATTTCTATTTTAGTAAAAAAAAAATGTAAGTGCCATTGTTTAAAAAAAAAAAAATAAATGCTTTATTGACTGATGTTTCCTAGACCTCTAGTTGTTATTCTTTCAAATTTCATGCCATTGTGTGTAGTTTCCCAGTATGTTCACTCCTACTACTACAACACTTGTGCAGTCACAACCCTATAATGATATTTACTCAGGCTGATCACATTTTTGATTTGTATGACATTAAAATTCTTTTTACAATTATTTTACTCATTTATATAGGTTCAGCAAATAATAGATTAAATTAAAGAATCAAACATTGTTAAAGAATCAACATTAACTAAACATGTTTTGTATTAAGGACAACAAGATCATCAGATTATTTGAAAACGATTCATGTACAGTAAACAAAGAATATTTTTTGAAATATCTGAAATATGTAAAAATAATAATATCAGTCCACAAATCTGAGTTGTGAAGCAGTCTGGAATCATAAATCACAACATGTTTGTTTATTTAGGCCAGAGAAATGAGCCAGGTTTATCTCAGGCTTATCTTTTGACACAGTGTGTCATCTAGTGTTCATAACAATGTTCAGCACATACCAGACTGACACTGGTTCACTTTCATATTCAGGATTCAGTCATATTCTGTTTTTTATTTAAACAATCAGCATTGTATAAATCACTATATAAATAAACATGACATTAATTGCTTCTACAGTCATTAACTTTGGTCCATCAAACATTATTTGAAATTATTTCCAGTATTATACAAAAGCACTGTATTCTAATTTCTAATCTAAAAGTTTGGCTACTCTGGATATTTATTTTCCTTTTGCCAGAATATAAATGCTCATCCTCTGAAAATATATGTACAAGATGTAAAGTGTACATGAGTTAGCCTATATTTAAAAATAAATAAATAAAAGATACCTGCTGAGGTTTCCAGATGAGATTGTTTTGTAGATTTCCATGAGAACAGCACCAGATTACTGTTTGTACAATCAGACGTTTGTTCCCAGACTTATCTTCAAACTCTCAAAGCAGTATAGTCTGTCTGCCAGCAATCCTCTTCAGCTCTGTGGAAGTACAACAAACTATTAAACTATTAAACTAAAACAAAGAGACATTCATTTTCAAAAGCTGAGAATTCCCAGAGCTCTCATGGCCTCAGACATGGGCGTAGACAAAAACACATCCACTGGATTGTATTTTTGTCAGATAGAAATACACTTGACAGTAAATCAATGATTTTGAGCTAGAATGAAAAAATAAATAAAAAAAAGTAGACCTACTTCAAATAGATTCTGTCATCTTTCCTCACCTTTGTGTGATTATAAACCTGTATGACTTACTTTCTTCTGTGGAACAAAAAAGCATTTAGCTTCTACCCATTATTTCTACTGTATGGACAATGTCTTGAATTTCTCAAATGATCTTCTTTATTATGTTCCACACTAGAAAGAAATTCATACAGGTTTGGAATGAAACGATGTTGAGTAAATGGCTATTTTAATTTTTGGGTGAACTATCCCTTTAAGAACTTTAATATGTGTATATAATACACACCTAATTTATATAAGACACTGATATTTATCTTAAACCGGGCTCTTACTAAATCAACATTTTACTTCTTTTAACATTAATTAGAAAACTAAACATCTAGTGAGAAAAGTTGTTATAATTAGTAAGGCCTATAAGTAAGACGCTGGTCACAAGAAGTAAAACCATGATAAATTACTATGCTGCAGAATTGAATGTTGTTGCCGTTTTCCAGTTTACCTCCCATACAGGTTCACTCAACTGTATGAGACCATTAAAGGGGAAGCTAGATGATAGATTACAGACTTGAGAAGAGGACTTGTCTAGCTTGCATTACATTTAACATTCCGTCCCCTCACTTCTGAATTGATGGCTATGCTCCTGCAGGCCTCAGAAGAACTTGTGACGCAAGTCATAACAGATCACATTACAGATCTGGAATGATGAAACAGTGGGTGTTTTTGTATAGTTTTCATTTTTAGGCGATCTCTTTAACTGACTGCCTCTGTCTTAAGAACACAATGAAATGGTTGCAGTTCATGGACGCTGGTCTTGTCTTGTCCAAAACAACAAATTAGTGGTTAAACTATTAGTGGTTAAAGAGCACTATTTATTATAAAATATAGCATTCAGCTATTTGCAAAATGATGTTTATTTTAATACATGACATTTAGGACAGAAAACACACTTAGAACGTATATGACATTCAAAACAGGGATTTAACTTCTTCATAAAACAGCTGCAAATGTTGCTGGATTCAGACTCACCTTGTTGATCTGCTTACATCTGTCCTCGTGTCTCGAAATCCCCCTTTTTGTTTTGTGTGAGCACGAGAAAACATACAGCACAAGATTTCCCTCCACATCAACTGAGTTTTGTAGAAAAGAAGAGAAAATAACAGTAATTTCAGCCGACACGCATCCTCTGGAGCTCATTTGCTGGCTCTGCTATGCCTCTTTAAATGGTCCCACATGTGCCTCATTGCTCAACAATGCTGTGACGCTTCCAAGGGGGACGGATGGAGCAGTTCTGTGCCCCTGTTGTTCCCCATGTATCCTGTCTCGAGGCTGAACTGTAGATCCATCAGAACAGACCAAAGACTGTGAAACAACGTTTTTGAGGATTAGGTTTTTAAAGAATCCTCTTCTGCTCACCAATCATGCATTTATTTGATCTAAAGTGCAAAAACAGTACAAATGTGAAATATTTTTACTAATTGAAATAACTGTTTTCCATTTGAATACATTTCAAAAAGTAATTTATTCCTGAAATAAAAGCCACATTTTCAGCATCATCACTCTTCAGTGTCACATGATCTGTTCACATTCTAATATGATTTACTGTTCAAGAAACATTATTTTTTCTTCTTATTGTTGTTGTTATTCAGGATTCTTTGATGAATAAAAACATCCAAAGATCAGCATTATACACTTATATTGTACACTATACACTATAACCATATATATATATATATATATATATATATATATATATATATATATATATATATATATATATTAATAATTTTATTTAGCAAGGATGCTTTAAATTGATTAGAAGTAGTAATAAAGTAATTTATAATGTTACAAAATATTTCCATTTCAGATAAATGCTTTTCTTAGAAAATATAGAAAAACATTTTAAATATGTAAAAAAGTAAAGAAGATTTTCAGCTGAAACCGTGGTCCTTGGCGATTCATATAATGTAAGTCAGTGGGCATCATCAGTTTGAGATTCAAAGAAACAAAGGAAACAAAATTGTTACTCATGGCTCCTGATGATGCAATGAGGTTCTTGTGATGAGAAATTATAGATCTGTGCATAGATCGGTCCTGCAAGTGTTCATGACAGTCTGCAGCTCGAGTTTCTGATTTCATAATGACATATCCCAGGACCTCCAATGTTGAGAATCTATGAAAAGTCAATCTTTAAATATATATGTTCAGTTTCTTTCATAGCCCAATCTTTTCATTCTTAAGACTCTTAAGAATAATAATAAAAAAATGCAATTAGCCATAGGTATTAATTTTGTTTTGTCTGCATATGTTTTTTGAATCTCAAAAGTGCGGCACCCATTTACTTTCATTTTATGATTCACCAAGGACCAGTGGTTTCATTTAAAAATCTTTTTTACAGTGCTACTGGAGAGGCTAGCAATAGCAAGTTACCATTAAAAGCATGAGATCACAGTTTCCACAACTGTAAAAAAAAAAAAAACCTCTAGTCTCTGCATTTTCAGACATGGAAATTATTTGATGATGTCTCTTGTTCTGTGCTTCCTCGACCATAGTAGTAACATACTCCATGATATTCATCCCATTTTCTACATCACCCAGTGCATTCCACAATAAATGAAATAATTGGCAAAAAGATGGCCTTCCAGATTTTCACACTATACAATAAAGAATAAATAAACATGCAGGTACATATGGCCTTTCAGTAGGTATCAGGATAATAAATGCCCAATGACAAGAAACAGTTAAACAGTAAATTTGAGGGCACCATAATGTTTGGAACAAAATAATTCTGGAGCCTAAAACTCCAAACTTTGCTTTCATTAGTTTCACTTTCGCATTGTGGATAAGGGGAATTCTCTCCTTTTTGAACTTATTTTTCTAGAACTTAATCAGTTCATTCTGACAAAAAGTAAAAATGAAAGTACTTGTTTTGTGGCTTGCATAATGTGAATTAAAGAAGAAAAAGTACAGTGGATATCAGACAAATTAAAAGTGAAAACATACTACTTAAAAACTTACAAAACCCAATCCGAAGTTTTCTTTTAGGCAGGGAAATGTTTTTTTTTTTTTTTTTTTTTTTTTTATCAAAGCAGACAATGATTCAATATACTGTTGATGGGATGGATCCCTGGAAATACAACAAAAATGTATACTTACCTTCTTTTTCAGGGGATAATCCCAGAATTTGCCAGAATTCCATTAAATGTTTTAATATTTAAATAATTTAAGGTCTACTCACTTACATGGTTCTGACACGGAGATTTTCAGCAAGACAATTAGAATTGTTCTCGGATTAGACTTTTTGGGACATTTGAGAACAGGGTCTCTTCTCTCCAGTGCAGCCTTTAAAATCGGAGGAAAGGAAAATAAAGGAAATTGGCCTTATTGAGGGCTGGTCAAATTTACATGTACTGGCAAAGGCAGAAAGTTTTGATTTGCAGTCGATTAAATCTAAAACCATAATTTGATTTGCAGTTGATTTTACACTATAGGCATGACAATGCTTGGAAAATGTGTTACTCAGGAAAATCCTCTCAGATGTTTCCACTCATGTTGATAAGCTTTTTTTTAAAAAAAAACATTGGGACTCCCCAGTATGTTCCAGACATTTAGCTTTCCATGCTGATTCAAGTTCAGGACCAATGTTTTCTGCCATAACTGGCAGTCTGCATAGAGGAATTTCTGTCACAGAGCCTGGGGTTGCTTCAAGATTAGGAGTGCATTTTGGTACCGTTTTGCCAGGGTTTTCATTCTATTTTGGTAGTTGTTGACCACAGACTAAAGTATTTTGAACTAGAGATGTTTGGTTTCATATCTTAGACACCAATGTGCCCTTAATGGTCCGAAATGTTCAATTAAGTGAGGATAATGGACCAAAAACTAACTTTTTGGTATGAAACTTCCTGTATAAAGTCTCTGAAAACTTGAGAGGAAGTCTGTAATCAGACGTCTGAGCTGACTCAAGCAGCTCTTTCTTATGCCTGTCGCAAACATGATGTCACACACTGAATGAGCAGAGTAACAGACAAAGACACCATTGAACATTAATCTCATGAGGAAAGTTAAAAGTCTGAAGAGTATGAGCTATTCAACAGCTTTCCCTGGAGTTGCACTGCTTTGAAACACTGTTGGCCTCAACAACACAGGCTTTGACTTTTGTCATTTTGTCCAAAGGAGAATTCCTGCATTTGTTTGTTGAACTACTGAAGACTGACAAAGCTGTAGCTTATGTAAGATAAGTTTGAACAATTGTGGGATCACTCCCTCCAAAACGTTGTGGATCAAATCAGGTGGGAAAGATTGTGTCCCCTCAAAATGAGATACAGTATCTGCATAAAAGGGGGAAAGTCCAGTAACCCCCTATAGAGAGTGTTGGGTTTTTCCAAAAGAGGTTCAGAGTACAGAGGTTCTCATCAGATTTTTTAAACATTTCATCATGGTGACACGAGCACTGCTAAATTAAACCATGACTGAAGCATTTGCTGAAGCCAGCCAGTAAATGGGCTGATTTTGTGGATTAGTATTTTGTTTTTGTTTTTTGAAACAAGACAGTTTGTGATTTCACACTCATCAATGTACAACTGTAACTTCAACAATTCTTCAGTGTTGTGACTGAAACATTTGTGCCTTTTAAAATGCAATCCTTCAGTGAAACCCTTTAAAATGTCTCTCCTCTGTAGAATTTGTTTATTACTGAAATGTTTCATTTTTTCCAATTGTGTTAAATCCTAACACATACTCAGTTGGTTCAATCAAACCAAATTTTGTCACACAGTATCATTCAAATTGATCATCTGAAATCACATGTTCAAAACACTGTCCAAATAGATCATTTTTGAGCAGAAGTGTAAGATAGGCATGCAAATCTGCCCATATACAAGTCGGAGATGCAGTTCCTGAGGTCTTCACGAGTTCACAAGTTCACGAGTTCACGCTTACATATAATTAGCTGAGGTATTTGGCGTGCTGTCCGGGGAAGGGCTCCGAGCTCTGGAATGGCCCGAACCTAGAGTAACCCCCCCTTCCCCATCTTATTATAAAGTGAATTTGAAGTGAGGAGATGGGGTGGAGGAGGGATGCTGATTAACCGTCAATGGATAGAGGAAAGTCAGCGATATTTATACTGTGGGATTGATTACTAGATTGTGGTCCACCTGTGTTGATTAGGGTAAGTATCTGACGCGCTCCTCCAGAATCTTGTTACGAGAACATCATTCATTGAACAATTCAATCAAACTTTTCACCTTGTTGGAAGCACTGTGCATGATTCTCCAAAATGTCTCTTTATTGTTTCAGTAAAATGGCTTAATTGTTCCTGAAAGGAGTCTACTTGAACTATTTCATCAAAATCTTCTTCATAATTGTGTCCTTCTTGTGCAACATCTGTAGCTTAATTTCTTCCATGTATTATATATATATATATATATATATATATATATATATATATTACTTATTTCAGAAAAACAACTATGTACATCTTAAGGAATAACAGCACTTAGGGCATGTGGTTGTACATCCCATCAGACTGCACAAAAGGGCTTACTATGGCTTAAACACCTTGTGAACATTTATTGACCCACTGATGCATACACCTAAAATCATCTTCTCATATTAGGCTTTTGTTTAATTGCATAAAAAATTACATATCTGCATTTGTAACTGTGAAATGTTATAACACAGGTTACATAATCCTTATCACAACTTATTTCTGTATTTCATTCTTAATAAAACTTTTTAAAATTTCATTAGGTTGTATCGCAGTCAATTAATCAATATCCTGCTCATATTTTAAGGTGTCATGGAGTCTTGAAAGGTGCCTAATAAATTGTATTATTATTATTATTATTCAATTTGTAAATTGTATTATTTCCAAATGAGGTCATGCTTATTCAGCTTATATTTTCTGGACAGTCTTCTCTTTCACTTCTGCAAATGCTATATACAAAAATAGAAAGTCAAGATTCTTCATAAATGTGAGCCAGTAGAGTTTTGGAACCGAGTTGACATGTCTGTAAAATCACCAACAACCTCCAGAAACCTGGGGTGATGCTCTGTCAATCTACAGTCCGCAGGAGAATTTGAGACAGAATTACGAAGGCTACATAGCAAGATGCAAGCCTCTGATCAGCACCAAAAATAGGAAGTCAAGATTCTTCATAAATGTGAGCTAGTAGAGTTTTGGAACCGGGTTGATGTACCGATGGGACAAAGATTAACCTTTATCTAACTGACTGGAAAGCAAAAGTGTGGAAAAAAAATTATCCTAAGCATACAACCTCATCTGCAAAGCTTGATGGAGTCATGGCATGGGCATGCATGGCTGTCTCTAGAAAAGGACCTCTTCATTTTAATGATGATAATGTATGATGGAAGTAGTGTCACGGCGCGGTAGAGACAGCGCCGTGGAAAGAGCAAATTCTGGGTCCAAATGCAGGTGAAGAGACACTTTATTATAAAAAGAACAAAAAGGCCAACAAGGCAAAACAAAACTGGCATAAACACGATCACTAGGAAACCAAGCCCTGCCTCCTCTGGGGACTCGTGAATGGCAAGCCCCGCCTCCTCGGGGGACTCGTGAGCGGCAAGCCCCGCCTCCTCCTCGAGGGACTCGTGAGCGGCACCCGCCGCCTCCTCCTCGAGGGACTCGTGAGCGGCACCCGCCGCCTCCTCCTCGGAGGACTCGTGAACGGCAAGCCCCGCCTCCACTGGGAACTCGTGAACGGCACCCGCCGCCTCCTCCTCGAGGGACTCGTGAGCGGCACCCGCCGCCTCCTCCTCGGGGGACTCGTGAACGGCAAGCCCCGCCTCCTCTGGGGACTCGTAAATGGCAAGCCCCGCCGCCTCCTCGGGGGACTCGTGAGCGGCAAGCCCCGCCGCCTCCTCGGGGGACTCGTGAGCGGCAAGCCCCGCCTCCTCGGGGGACTCGTAAATGGCAAGCCCCGCCGCCTCCTCGGGGGACTCGTGAGCGGCAAGCCCCGCCGCCTCCTCGGGGGACTCGTGAGCGGCAAGCCCCGCCTCCTCGGGGGACTCGTGAGCGGCAAGCCCCGCCGCCTCCTCGGGGGACTCGTGACCGGCACCCGCCGCCTCCTCCTCCTCCTCGGGGGACTCGTGAACGGCAAGCCCCGCCTCCACTGGGGACTCGTGAACGGCACCCGCCGCCTCCTCCTCGAGGGACTCGTGAGCGGCACCCGCCGCCTCCTCCTCGGGGGACTCGTGAACGGCAAGCCCCGCCTCCACTGGGGACTCGTGAACGGCACCCGCCGCCTCCTCCTCGAGGGACTCGTGAGCGGCACCCGCCGCCTCCTCCTCGGGGGACTCGTGAACGGCAAGCCCCGCCTCCACTGGGGACTCGTGAACGGCACCCGCCGCCTCCTCCTCGAGGGACTCGTGAGCGGCACCCGCCGCCTCCTCCTCGGGGGACTCGTGAGCGGCAAGCCCCGCCTCCTCGGGGGACTCGTGAATGGCAAGCCCCGCCTCCTCCTCGGGGGACTCGTGACCGGCACCCGCCACCTCCTCCTCGGGGGACTCGTGACCGGCACCCGCCGCCTCCTCCTCCTCGGGGGACTCGTGAACGGCACCCGCCGCCTCCTCCTCGAGGGACTCGTGAGCGGCACCCGCCGTCTCCTCCTCGAGGGACTCGTGAACGGCAAGCCCCGCCTCCACTGGGAACTCGTGAACGGCACCCGCCGCCTCCTCCTCGAGGGACTCGTGAGCGGCACCCGCCGCCTCCTCCTCGGGGGACTCGTGAGCGGCAAGCCCCGCCGCCTCCTCGGGGGACTCGTGAGCGGCACCCGCCGCCTCCTCGGGGGACTCGTGAGCGGCACCCGCCGCCTCCTCGGGGGACTCGTGAGCGGCACCCGCCGCCTCCTCCTCGGGGGACTCGTGACCGGCACCCGCCGCCTCCTCCTCCTCGGGGGACTCGTGAACGGCAAGCCCCGCCTCCACTGGGGACTCGTGAACGGCACCCGCCGCCTCCTCCTCGAGGGACTCGTGAGCGGCACCCGCCGCCTCCTCCTCGGGGGACTCGTGAGCGGCAAGCCCCGCCTCCTCGGGGGACTCGTGAGCGGCAAGCCCCGCCGCCTCCTCGGGGGACTCGTGAGCGGCACCCGCCGCCTCCTCCTCGGGGGACTCGTGACCGGCACCCGCCGCCTCCTCCTCCTCGGGGGACTCGTGAACGGCAAGCCCCGCCTCCACTGGGGACTCGTGAACGGCACCCGCCTCCTCGCCGGGAACTTCCTGGGTCAGCACCCCCACCCTGACAGCTGAGCCACTCAACTCCAGAGCCAGGTTCACATAGTCCTCCAGCGTCTCGTCGGGGTGCCAGTATGGCATGGAAGATTTAAAGGGCTCGGCCAGTCCTCCCCAGAAGAAGACCATTAGACAGGTCTTCTCTGTCGCTGACTGCCGAGCCGACCCCACAAAGTCCCAAGCATAATCCTCAATACTCCGAACTCCCTGGCGGAAATCAAGGATCCTCCCTGCTGGACCCATCTTTGCTGCCTGGATTCTGTCACGGCGCGGTAGAGACAGCGCCGTGGAAAGAGCAAATTCTGGGTCCAAATGCAGGGAAGAGACACTTTATTATAAAAAAAACAAAAAGGCCAACAAGGCAAAACAAAACTGGCATAAACACGATCACTAGGGAACCAAACACAACTCGAGGAACAAACACTATAGAAACACAGATCAACATTTGCAAGTACAATTAATCCAGGCAGGCCGAGTGGTGGGAGAGAGGAGAATATATGTGGGTGAACAAATGGGAATCAGCTGTGTGTGTCTGAGTCAGTGAGTGGATGCAAAACAGGTGTACCGAGTGAACCAGGTGTGTAAATGAATGTGGTAGTGGGTGAAGGTGATGAGTCCGGGAGAATGGAAGTGGTGCCCTCTGTTGGTGAGAGGGAGGACCACCGAGTCCGGACTCATGACAAGTAGCAGAATGAATTTGGAAGGGTACAAAAGAAAATGCCACCAAACTAATTTACATAATTTACTTTATATTTGATCAGGACAATGTAAGGAAATATTAGCTCATTCATTTTGAGAAGAATCAAATCTAAAGATTCAAATTGCTTTAATTGAACTGAGTCCAAATTTATTTAGTTTATACCTATAATACAAACAGAAAGATAATTTATACGCTACAGCCTAGGTAGCACAGGATCTGGGCAAAGTTTAATCTTAAAATACGCCACACAAGACAACACTTCTTTATAAATGAAACAAGAAATGAAATAAGAAATGAAATAAGAATTTATTGAGCTATTCTATAGACTATATGGATCTAAAAATGGAAGCTTTAGCCTAAGTTCTGCCAGGAAGACTCAGTTACTTCGTCACTATTTACCTTCATCATTATCCAATCACGTCTTTATACTTCGGTATAAAAGATCGTACTTACACATGTTTGAGTTTGCAGATGCCAACGCAACAACATGCCGACGCGACAACAAACGCAGATTCCGACGCGATTGTTCCTCGCTCAAGCTATTGCGTTTTATTGATTTACTTGCTATAGTTAAGTTTGCGTCCTGCAAACTATCGCGAGTTTGACGATCCTCTAAAATGCACACGGGATCGTTGGCTTTGCTCCGTGTCGCGGTGATTATCTGCGGTCGTTCATGTTGGATGATATACAAGCTTTTCTCGGCAGAGGATGTGAAACATTGGTGAAGTTCCGTGTGCTTTCCAGGGTTGCCAGGTTTTCTAAAAAAAAAAATAAATAAAAGCCAGTTACTACTAAAAAATAGCCCAATCGCATTTCAAAAGGGGTTTCTCGGTAGAATTCACATTCTAGGGGCTATATATGACACTATTGGGGTCACCTCAAACCCCGGACAGAAATAGCAACCCGCAGCAACCAAAAAAAAAAAAACGGTCTTAGCAACGCCGGTGCTTTCCGAGATGTTGCGTCAGTGCTGCTTGGGTCTCAACACCTGAAAGAACTTTGGTCTCAATCAGCAAATATTTTATCTGTACGCTCACGTGAACCTGCACGAATGAAGTCTCTCCGGACCAGCAGACAGAATCAAGGCTGCCGGTCTCTTTCGGCATCTCGCCTCCATCACTTCATCAGTCTACAGCATTATAAGTATCATTTTTGTTCTATGCACTTGTGGCGCTTGGGCATTAATTTTATTCTCTGCAAAGCTTTATACTCACACGTTCAAAATAAAGCACTGGGCATTTCGTGCTTGTTTATCTGGCAGACTCGCACTGCATAATTAAGATGTTGATCATAGTGCATGCAATGTTCTGAATAACTCCTTCGTAATGAGGCATTTTAAGGCTCGTAATAAAAGCTACAATCTTTTATACTGATAAAGATTGTTCGCATTTCTGTAAAAATATGCTTCGTTTAGCACACTTAAGATTTGTTGTTTTAATCCTATGCTTTAATCTTTGTTTATTCAGTCATTGTTTCATTTGCATCTAAAAAAGTCTGAAATCTGAAAGTCCACGTGACACGGAAGTTGCTGCTGACTTTATTTCAGAGTAGTGACATATCTCCAGTTTAAACCGAATATTAATTAGCAGGCATGGTTTATTTGCACTCCTGGTCTCCGTCTCACTCATAGCAAACTAACGGCTGGAGGGGAGTGTTAAGGAGGTTCTGCACATGCTGTCAAACTGACGTCACCAGAAAAATTATGCATTACAAAGAGGAAATGTTCAGATTTCGATAAAGATTACGAAGACAAACAATGTTTAATTGTTTACATCAAGATTAGCAATGTGTGCTCGTAAGCTTAAGTCAATTAGATTTATGCAGACTTTAAGCTATATCAAGGCTTGTTTATTTCGCGCATCTACTGGTGTTGGTTCATTCTGTCTCTCATACCATCGACTTCAGTCTTACTTGGCTGAGGTGGACAAGGCTACAAGCACGTTCAATGGGTTCGGTCCAAAGTGACATATTTGGGACACATTATAATGCCGGGTCTGAGAGCAATATCAACAGATAGGGCCCAGATGATCAGAAAAAGTAAGTCCACTCGAACTGCCCAACAGCTCCAAAGTTTTTTGGGACTAGTAAACTATTGTAGTTCGTGGATACTTGACTGTGTTGTACATGACAGACACCCGAGAAGCCTGATTGATCATAAAGCTCTGCCTACAATGCTTTTAAACTGGAGTGAAGAGGCAGAACTAGACTTTGTGGCAATGAAACAAACAAGCAATCACCAAAGCCGCAGCTCTGTGCCTACCAGACTATCAAAACAAACAAAAACAAAAAAACATTTCAACAACATTCTCTTGCCTCCTTTGAAGTTGCTGTTAAAAAAAAAATCAATGTGTTGTTTTTACTCCACTGCAGTAACTGTGTTACACTAGTAAGATTGGATTCACTAGAAACATAGCATGCTGAGCTTCAGCAACAAGAACAGAAAAAAAATGAAATACAAAGAAGTTGCACATTTTGTATTTATTTATCTATTTTATATTCCAATATGCTATATAGTATCTATGGAAGGCCAATTCCGCCACTGAATAATAATAATAATAACAGTGTTGAGTACTCGAGACTCGGACTCGGTCTTGGACTCGGTCTCGCAGTGTTGTAGTCGAGACCAGCTCATTCGAGTCCGAGTCCAGATCGAGTCCAGAGAGGGTTGAGTCCGAGTCAAAACCGAGTTCAGAAAGGGTCGAGTCCGAGTCAAGACCGAGACCAGAGAGATTGGGTCTGAGACAAGACCTAAAGAAATCTTCAAGAGTATTTAAAATGTTTGGTGGAAACAATAAAGGGTAAAAGGGCCACATAGTATGTGGTGTAAAGGTTATTTTATTAGAATTATGAATTGTTACTTGTCAGTTTTAAGCACTTGTTTTCACATAACATCGTTGTACCACTATACACATCCATATAACCTTTCTAGTACACATAACATTAGTGTACCACTCTATATTGTAAGTCCACATAACATTTCTAGTACACATAACATTAGTGTACCACTATATCTGTATGTTCAACTGTAACAATTTTTACATAACTTTTAACCTTGAGCTTAAGTGATCTTGTCTACAAAACATTGTTGTACGACTATGTGTGTCCACAAACATTTCTAGTACACAAAACATCAGTGTATCACTCTATACTGTAATTCCACATAACACTTCTAGTGCAAGTGACATTACTGTACCACTATACCTGTAAATGTTCAACTGTAACAGCTTTAACATAAGCTTAACTAATGACTGCTAATATCCTTACAATGTCTTGGATTATGTGCACTTTAGATGTTGTGAAGATTACAGATGGGCATAATTTTCAAAAAAATAAGTGAGGAGACCATCCTGCTACCCAACAGAGCACGATGTGGTCTCATGATCAATCCACCCCGACTAAAAACTCTCTCTACTGGGGCAGAGGAAGCGGGGACTGACAAAAGTTTCACTGCAAGTGCATGCAGCTGGGGATATCTGTCCTTGTTTTTGGACCAGAAGACAAGTGCTGTGTCACTACACGGATCCTGAATGTCACTGAAGTATTTACTCATCTGGTCAGAGATACTGGCTTCCACCGTATGGTTATGCTGGCTTTTGTGTGCTTTGTAGCGGGCTACTAGCCGTTGCAATTTGGCTGGTGGTGGTGGAGAATTGTTTGGTCTGCATTGAGTGCATTCATCTGCTGAGTAGCTTCACCATCTGCCACAGCCATACTCTCTACAGCTGAGATCAAGGTATCTTTAAAAAAAAAAAAACAGCACAATACAATATTGCATTAGCATTAGGGTGAGTTTTACTCAAGTCATCATTAAGAAAAAAACATTTTTTAAAACATTTTACATTTTTAACTATCACATTGAATTAAATGGCAATTTAAAGATTTTGCAATATATTTGTGACCCCGTCTATGAAATCCAGACCAAAGTCTCATAATCAAATTATGAAATTATATAGATTTTAAGTGCATCAAACTTAATTTCACTATGGTTTTAACATTTGACATGGCCTTACACAGTCAGTGTTGAAATACCAAGGATATATTTTTACAGAATGTTTTTTACCTTATGTGTTTTGTGTAGAAAGAATTAGCCTAAATCACAAAATAATGTATTATTTATATATAATTATTTATTAATAATTTATAATGTTAAAGTGGAATTAAAATATAGTGGAATGGGGGGAAAACTTCTTTAAATCTTCTCTGAACTTCTTTAGTGATGAAGCATCACTGTTGGTAACGTCCAAGTCAATCCAGTTCAGACCAAATTGTGGATCCAGCATTGTAGAAAGAAAGTACACATCTTGGTAAAAAGGCATGGGTGTTTCACAAATATTTAGCCTTCACAAATATTCCTGAAAATCTTCTTTGTAGAGATGTGTGAAGGGCCTTAATTAAAGGCTGGCACTGGCATCTTGTCTCACCCATTTTCAGAAGATGTGTTTTTAGGTCTAAAACAGTAGGAACTACCATGCTTATGGTTACAGACTTTTCACCTTGTGTTAGATCAGTTGCTTCTGAAAATGGTCCAAGAATTACACTCAGCTCTTGAAGTTGGTTCCATTCACGGGGTGTAAACACCACATTTTCGAACTCTTTACCACAGACCTCTGCCAGATTTCTGTGGTCAAGACTTGTGATTGCCTGCACCTGCTTGAATGTTGAATTCCAGCGTGTAACATTCGACCCTGGTATTGACTTCCCACTGCCAAAAGTAGCTTCGAAGCGGTTCTTGGAAGTAGTCCTGCTATACAGTAGAGAAGTGAGTTTAGTTGCTTTTGCTATGGCCAGGGATATGAATTTGGCTTCCTTCAGCCCATCACCAATCACCAGCTGAAGCGAGTGGGCAAAGCATGACAATCGCTGTCTTGACCTGGCCATGTCTATCAAGGTTTCTTGGTTGTTGTCTAAATCCTCCCACAGCTCCTCATCATCCAAGTTATCCATTTCTTCCTCATTGTCATCTGCAGGGTCAACAGATTGCTGAGGTAACTTCACTTTAAAGGCACATTTCATGTTTGCCTCGTTATCCGTTATGATGTAATCAATCTTGCTTGTAATCCCATACTGCTCTGTTATGTCATCAAATGCCATTGAGATGTTTTCACCAGTCTGTCTAATAGGGAAATGTTTACAATCTAAAAGAAATGAATCCAGCTTGTAAACATCCTCACTAGTATATTGCAAACATGTGCAGTAATTCCAAGGAATGAGCGCAAAGTGCGGTCTGACCATATGTCAACTGTTACTGAGATGGAGCTGTGTTTCTTCAAGGTTTCACAAATATGCTTTTTAGCATTTTCAACTAAATCTGGGATACATTTCTCAGCAACTGTCGTTCTTGAAATGGGCACATACTTCATATCCAATGTGTGAAGAAAGTGTCGGAAGTGTTCATTCTCAATTATAGATAACGGCAAGGAACAACCAATTATCAAGTCATTGATGATTGCTTGTTTGATTGCTCTTTGGCGGCTTGAGCCAGGACTGTGTCACGGTTGGTAAACCGTGATCTCGGGTTGTTTACACTTTGTGGTGAATTCTGTGTGTTCTGCGTCTGCACTGATTAGTTGTGGGCGTCTCCGTTAATTGTATCAGCAACAGCTGCCACTCATTACTCATCTCCTATATAATGGTTTGTCTCACGTCTTGTGTTTGTGAGATCGTTGTTTCATGTCGTTGTGTTACCCCCGTCTGGCTTTAGTGTTAGTTTGCGTTGGATGTCTGTGTTTTCCCTAGAACCTCATCCACTCTCCGCACGATCACTCAGCCACGGACACTTACCTTCGGCTCTATTCCCCGCAGTTCCTGTGCCACTCTCTCCTGCTGCCTCACGCCACCAAGACCCGGACTTCCCACCTACACTCCACTACCGGCTGGATTTCTCACCTTCCACCGTCTCCCTGGAGTGTCATCGTCTTTGTGTGTCGTTGTATTGTTTATCTTCATCTCATTAAATCCTGTTAACTCGCATTTGTTTCCGGACTGTCTTTCACCAGCCGTCACAGACTGTAATGCTGAGCAGTGCAAAATGATGATTCTATAATTTGTTGTGGTGCACTTCTGTTAGATTCTGTATGTGTGCCTCTCTTGTACTCTGTAAGCCTTGAAAGAAAAAAACAACAATAACAGTTATTTTCTTTTTATGAAACATAATTTACATACAGATATTGCTGTCATTATGTTTTAAAAAGTATTAATGCAGATCACACTCATTTGACTGTTATTTTATTGATAACGTTAAAGTTATGAACAGAAGGAAATTACGGGGCACTTTGCAAACTGAATGTCTGTTTATTCTGAGCTAAACCACTACAGGCCTAAGTATAATTTTAAAGATATATATATTCATATTAATCCGCGCATCCGCGCGCAGTGTGAAAGCTCTATAATACGGAGCCCGGGAATCAGGTGTATAAGATTAAAAAACCCGAGGCCCCTCCGTATATTCACCAGGCCCACCTATTAATGACGTTCTGTATCCGCCACTGGTCTCACGTCACAAGAAAATCACCAGTCATTGGATGTGTCAATCATACATCAATTATACAGTTATAATAATCATGAAATATTTTGATTGGGACTCGAGTGGACTCGGGCATAAGTCCGATTCCTAATATGTTCGAGTCCATGACAAGACCGAGACCATTAAAATACGGTCTCGAGACCGAGTCCAAGACCGAGTCCGAGTCTTGAGTACTCAACACTGGTTAAAAATTTAAAATGTTTTAAAAAATGTTTTTTCTTAATGATGACTTGAGTAAAACTCACCCTAATGCTAATGCAATATTGTATTGTGCTGTTTTTTTTTTTTAAAGATACCTTGATCTCAGCTGTAGAGAGTATGGCTGTGGCAGATGGTGAAGCTACTCAGCAGATGAATGCACTCAATGCAGATGATTCTTCATCAAACAATTCTCCACCACCAAATTGCCACGGCTAGTAGCCCGCTACAAAGCACACAAAAGCCAGCATAACCATACGGTGGAGGCCAGTATCTCTGACCAGATGAGTAAATACTTCAGTGACATTCAGGATCCGTGTAGTGACACAGCACTTGTCTTCTGGTCCAAAAACAAGGACAGATATCCCCAACTGCATGCACTTGCAGTGAAACTTTTGTCAGTCCCCGCTTCCTCTGCCCCAGTAGAGAGAGTTTTTAGTCGGGGTGGATTGATCATGAGACCACATCCTGCTCTGTTGGGTAGCAGGATGGTCTCCTCACTTATTTTTTTGAAAAGTAATTATGCCCATCTGTAATCTTCACAACATCTAAAGTGCACATAATCCAAGACATTGTAAGGATATTAGCAGTCATTAGTTAAGCTTCAAGGTTAAAAGTTATGTAAAAGCTGTTACAGTTGAACATTTACAGGTATAGTGGTACAGTAATGTCACTTGTACTAGAAGTGCTATGTGGAATTACAGTATAGAGTGATACACTGATGTTTTGTGTACTAGAAATGTTTGTGGACACACATAGTCGTACAACAATGTTTTGTAGACAAGAGCACTTAAGCTTAAGGTTAAAAGTTATGTAAAAATTGTTACAGTTGAACATACAGATATAGTGGTACACTAATGTTATGTGTACTAGAAATGTCATGTGGACTTACAATATAGAGTGGTACAGTAATGTTATGTGTACTAGAAAGGTTATATGGATGTGTATAGTGGTACAACGATGTTATGTGAAAACGAGCGCTTAATACTGACAAGTAACAATTCATAATTCTAATAAAATAACCTTTACACCACATACTATGTGGCCCTTTTACCCTTTATTGTTTCCACCAAACATTTTAAATACTCTTGAATATTTCTTTAGGTCTTGTCTCAGATACAATCTCTCTGGTCCCGGGTTTTGACTCGGACTCGACCCTTTCTGAACTCGGTTTTGACTCGGACTCAAATGAGCTGGTCTCGACTACAACACTGAATAATAATAAAAAAAAGATAATTGTGAGTTTTTATGTCAAAACTCTGACTTTTTTCTCACCATTGTAGGATATAAACTTGCAATTACATATAGAGTCAGAATTGTGAGTTATATAATTACCTATATATTTAGCTATAAAGTGTTATATTATTAGCAATTCTGACTTCTGGCCAATGCAAGTTTGTATCTCATAATTCTGACTTTTTAACATGTGATTGCAAATTTATAATTTAGAGAAAACAAATTGATTCATGATTCATGTGTAAAGTTGATATATTTATTTATTTATAATGGATATTGCTAACAAGAAGTGGATCACCTAAGCATATATATATATATATATATATATATATATATATATATATATATATATATATATATATTAAAGGAGCTTCCACTTAATGTTACATACTGTAACAAACTGATTTTTCTAGGTCCTTTCCACGGAAATGACGCATTATATACTGTGACAGTAGAAAGGTCTCATCAGCCAAAATCACATGGGGAATTGTTTTTGAGAATCCAGGCTGTGGTCTTAGTTGAGATTGCCAAGTTATGATTTTTTTTTTTTTTTATTGTTTTCCCTGAAGGACCAAGAGCAAAGAGTCTTTCATCACTGTTGGAGTTATGGCCAGCAACATCTGCAAGCTCTAATGACTTGATGGAATTGCTGATGGATGCCAAGAAAGGTGGAAGTTCCCAAACTGCACTGGAGCTGTTGGTTTCTTTATTTTTGGATTGTACTGTTGACACCAGACATTAATTTACCATAATGGGCAAGTACTGAGGCTGCAGGGTTTTTTATTTTGTATTTTTACATTTACATTTAATCATTTAGCAGACGCTTTTATCCAAAGCGACTTACAAATGAGATCAACAGAAGCAATCAGACCAACAAGAGAACAACAACAGTATACAAGTGCCATGACAAATCTCAGTCTAGCACAGAGCACATAACCAGGGTTTTTTTTTTTTTTTTTACACAAGAATGTGCTAGACAAGAAAAATATGATAAACTGTAATCTACAAACATCATTCTTACCAGGGGCGTTTCCTCTGAGTGGGCAAGGGAGAGAGTGTCTCTTAAAAATTAAATGTGATATTACAAATCGATATTACAAAAAATAAAATAATGCAAATATTACTTAATATGTCATTAAAGGTAAAAAAGTCATCAACAGCAACACCCATGGGTAAAGTTACAGTGGAAGCTTGCCTCCCTTCATGCCACTTACTTTTAATAGAGACCCCATAGCGTGCTGTGGGTTTAGTTTACTTAATTAAAAATGAATGGGTGAAAGTCCCAAGAGAGGAGGGAGTGCCTTCGATATGATATGATTGGATATGACTAGTTATGTTTGGCTGTGATTGGTTCATGGGATAAATGTGTCCATGAATCAGTATAAATGAACAATATAATGGTGTTAATGGGAAGACTAATTTTAAAAAGTAAGTTATCAGCTCACACATAGATATAACCACGTTGTTAGATAAAAAATAAAGTTAAATAGCCTGAAAATATGTTTTCAGACTGCAACACAGTGTTGGCCCACATCTGGCCTGGATCTGACTCTGGTTGCTGTCAGTTTGATTACATTTCTAAGAAATCTCTGTGTCTGTGGCCTATTTACCAAGCTTTGAAGATGAAAGAGCCGAAAAAACAATAAATAGTTAAAAGTTCACAAATAAGATATGTTGGTTACTACATTGAGTTATTGTTTTGGAATATATGTAAAATTCTTAAAAACACTTGCTTGATGCAATTCATGGCTTTCAATAGAATATTAATTATATTTTTTAAGTAAAAAAAGTATTAACCTATAGATTCTAACATACTCTATTCTCTGATGAACCAAAAATCAAAACATTTGATAAAGATGGGTGTCAGAGCAACAGGCCACCAGTTGTTCAATCACAAGAATTTAGTTTTCTTTGGTATGGCACAATGGTGGATTTTTTAAAGCACGAGGGAAACACAGACAAAGAGAGAGAAAGGTTGAAGATGTGTGTGAAAACCCCAGCTAGTTGGCCATACAAGCTCAGAGTACATGACCTGTGATGAAATCTAGACTGCAGGCGTCAAGGATCCGGTTACATCCACGACACAGACAGAAGTATACTAACCCTTTCTACATCAGCTCTCTGTGTGGGTGGTGCTGTGAGTTTCAAAATAAACATCTGGGAACTGAAGGCATCTTGGAAAGAAGAGTAGCATTCCAAAACAACCACTATGTGTTGCTTAATTGTTATGTGCAAGTATTTTGCATATATTCGGATATGCGCTTGTCTTTCTCGAGTGCCTGTTCTGTGTTGGGCTGAGAGTTAACAGCTGTGATTATGAACTCTGTAAATTCCCTCGGTATGCAGAATGGAAACAAGTTAGGAGATTCCTGACCACAGTTTGTTGTCAGAGGGTGTATAAAATATTTAACAATTTTACTCAAGTGAAAGTACAAGTATCTGGCCAAAATCATACTTGAGTAAAAGTAAAATGTACAACTTTAAATTGTACTCAAGTATTTAAAAAAAATACAGGGAAAGGGAGTAAAATAAACTCAGTCATTTCCACTCTCGTGCCACCCTATATGACTTTCATTTATCAGATGAACACAAACTAAGTTAAATAATTCTCTTTATATAATAAAAGTGTATGGGACATCTAAAAATGACACTTCAAAAACTATACACAAAGACAATATGACAGTAACTCATGCAACCCCTGTTAATGAATCACTGTCTTCTTAAGTGAAACGGCATATGTAAGAAAAATACAAATACCAATACATGTTCACTTTGTGTGGTTTCTGAAGTGGTCCTGTCCCCTTGCATGAACTAAAAATCTCTGCTTGTGTTCATGTGAAGAAAGAAAGTCATAAACATCTGGGGTTCCGGAAATGGTGAGAGAATTTTCATTTTTGGGTGAATTATCCCTTTGAAGAGCAAGGTGTGATGGAGAGGCTAGAAATATATTCCAGACAGAATACAAGAATGTGTTGAATTAATTAGGGCAGTCATAGAACTAAAAGATTCAAACAGCAACTTCATTTGTTTCACGGTCTAAAATTACAACTAATCTTTTAAATGTTTATTTGGGGAATTTAGAGTTTTTTTCTTAACAAATATTGATAACTAATTATTTGTGACTAATTAGATTAATGAGAAAAGCATGTAATTATTAAGATAAAAAAATATTAAATGACAATCCTAATTCCTACTTAATGATTATTTGTGATGATTCGTGTACCAGAGAGACACAGGAGAGAGTAGATTCAATTGCAGATGTTTATTGTACAAGGGTAATCCAAATCGTGGTTGAACAAGCCAAGGTCAAAGCCAAACAGACAGTCCAAAATAAACAAACAAAGGAGGGAACAGGAAAGGGAACTCGGAAGACGAAGGAGAATCTCGGATGACGAGAAGACTGATAACACGAAGGGTAAGGACTCCATACAAACAACAGGAAAAGACTGGTCCCCAGAACTGCCATTGTCCAATCACACATCATAGCAACTGTTACTATGTGAGCAGTTCCGACAAACATTGACTCCAAACAAGATGGTGAAGCGGTGCGCCCACAGCGTTTGTAAATCGGACACTAGATACCCCGAGAGATTGTCTGGAGGAGTTGTGTTCTTTCCATTCCCAAAGCCGAAAACACAATGTGAGCGGTGTCACAGTGTCTGGGTTGTGTTCCCTGGGTGTCCACTCTTTTCCCACGGTGTCTGTCACTTCATTAATCACATTCCTCACATCCCTGCTTAAAGAGCGAGTAAGATGAAAATTCTAAGCTTCCTATCACTGTTTATAAGTCCTGTACAATAGGTTTAAATCCATCCAAGGTAAAAAAAAAAAACATTGTCATTTTGTCAAAATATCATTTTAAAATTACCTCAATTCTCAGAGATCCCCAAACGGTTCGCGCGAAGCTGTTCAAAAGATTCAGTTTCATTTAACCCCACCTTTTGGTAGCATACTGTGTTCTGATTGGTCAACTGACATAGTCAGTTTTGATTGGTTGTTCTGCACACAACTTCACGGTAATCTGTATCACCGATCGTGACAGAAGGACTCCGTCACTGAAAGAGCCTGCGGGATGTCTTTTTCCCGTTCCCCAGCCAGGATAGCGGAGCGGAGAGCAAGGTATCTCCGGTTAATCGCCCTCCGCCAAGAAGGCAATGAGGTGGGTGCCCTGGCACAGGTGTTCTGGTCCCTGGCCGAGGGCATGGGGTACAATTATGCGGCTTTGAAGGACTATTTCAATGGCGGGCTGGATGATCCAGTGTCTCAGGAGGAGATGGCACATTTAGAGACACTGGAATTCTGAGAGTTTGTGCACTATTTGCAGCATAGGCTTCCATGGGATGCCCCAGCCACTCCTGTCTCTTCGGGTGGGATGGCCGCCGGTCCAGCGCCACTGCCCAAGAAGTCGGCCAGCCCAGAGCCACAGTCCAGGATGGCCGCCGGTCCAGCGCCACTGCCCAAAATGGCCACCGGTCCAGCGCCACAGCCCAAGATGGCCGCCAGCCCAGCGCCACAACACCAGGTGGTTGCCAGACCAGTACCACAACACAAGATGGCCGCTAACCCAGCACCAATGCCAATGGCACAAGATGGCTGCTTGCCCAGCGCCGCTGCACGGGATTGCAGTCACAGCTGACCCTCCAGAGTTGAGTCAGGTGCCAGTGAACTCTCCAGAGTCGAGTCAGGTTCCAGTGAACTCTCTAGAGTCGAGTCAGGTTCCTATTGACCCTCCAGAGTCGAGTCAGGTGTTCGTGGACCCATCAGAGTCAGGATTAGTCTACGATGACCCTCCAGAGTCAGGGCTAGTCACCGATGACCCTCCAGAGTCAGGGCCAGTCACCGATGACCCTCCAGAGTCAGGGCCAGCCACCGATGACCCTCCAGAGTCAGGGCCAGTCACCGATGACCCTCCAGAGTCAGGGCCAGTCACAGATGACCCTCCAGAGTCAGGGCTAGTCACCACTGACCCTCCAGAGTCAGGGCTAGTCACCGCTGACCTTCCAGAGTCAGGGCTAGTCACCGCTGACCTTCCAGAGTCAGGGCTAGTCACCGATGACCTTCCTGAGCCAGGGCTAGGTACCATGGACTTTCCAGAGACAAGGCTAGTCACCGTTGACCTTTCAGAGTCAAGTCAAGTCACTGGTGATCTTCAAGGACAGAGTCAAGTCACTGGTGATCTTCAAGGACTGAGTCAAGTCACCGGTGATCTTCATGAACAAAGGCAAGTCACCACTGATCTTCATGAACAAAGGCAAGTCATCATTGATCTTCATGAGCAAATACAAGTCACCAATGATCTTCATGTACAAATACAAGTCACCAACGATCTTCATGTATAAATACAAGTCACCAAGAATCTTCATGAGCAGTGTCGGGTCAGCACCGATCTTCTGGAGTCCAGTATGTACACCATGGGATTGCCAGAGTTTCGTTCTCTCGTTTGTCCGACCACACGGTTGTGGTGGTCTTCTGCTCCACCCTGGGGGCCTTCGGCCTCGACCACAAGGATGTGGTGGTCTTCTGCTATGCCCTGGGGGGCTTCCGCCTTGACCACAAGGATGTGGTGGTCTTCTGCTCCACCCTGGGGGACTTCGGCCTTGACCACAAAGAGGTGGTGGTCTTCTGTTCCGCCCTGGGGGGCATCCGTCTCGACCACATGGTTGTGGTGGTCTTCTGCTCCGCCCTGGGAAGCGTCCGCCCTGACCACACGGTTGTGGTGGTCTTCTGCTCCGCCCTGAGGAGCGTCCGCCCTGACCACACGGTTGTGGTGGTCTTCTGCTCCGCCCTGGAGGGCTTCTGCCTTGACCACAGGGGTGTGGTGGTCTTCTGTTCCGCCCTGGAGGGCTTCCGCCTTGACCACAGCGGTTAAAGTGGTCTTCTGTTCCGCCCTGGTGGGCGCCACATGATGTCCTTTTTGGACTTATGTTTTGTGTTTCTTGTTTTCTGATATGTTTTCTGTCTGTTCCCCTCAGTGAGCCTCCCCCTGGACCTCCTCCGGTCGTCCTCCGTCCTGGTCTCTCTGTTTTGTGTCTACACTCCTGGTATCTGTTCCCCATGATTTTTTTTCTGGCCCTCCGTCCCTCCCCCTGAGACTCCACCTGTCCACCTCCCTCCTGGTCTCTGTGTTGTGTCTTGTCGTGAAGGGTCTGGGAGGCGCTCCGTAGAGGGGGGGTATTGTCACAGTGTCTGGGTTGTGTTTCCTGGGTGTCCACTCTTTTCCCACGGTGTCTGTCACTTCATTAATCACATTCCTCACGTCCCTGCTTTATTATTGCACCCAGCTTTCACTAATTACTAATCATCACACTCTGTCAGTTTCCCATTAGCGTTTGCCTCTCCTTGTGTATTTAACCCGGTCTGTCTTCATATGTGTCACGGAGTCCTTGTTAATTCATGTCCATCTTCTAGTCGTGCCCTTACCTTGTCTTCTTGTTTTGTTTATGTTTTGGATGGATGTTTCCTTTGACCCCTTCCTGGACTGTTTATGCTTTTTGGATGACCCCTTAAATAAAGACTTACCTGCAATTGGTTCTCTCTCCATGGTTTCCTGTATCACCGATCGTGACAAGCGGTGCCTACAATAGATAAAACAGTGTGGACAGCCCCACTCCCAGTTAAATGCATCGAACATTACAGATAATAAAAAAAAAATGGATATCTGAATGACTTCTATTTTATTTTATGTAATTAATTTTATTATTTTAACTGTTATGCACCTTTTAAGCAAAAGCAATTTTCTATTTGTGAACTCTGTTCTTCAACAATGGAAATAAAACATTCTGATCCTGATTCTCAAAACAACATGAGAAATGTTTGTTAGCTTTGAATGGCTTTGACACAAATGTAGGTTTAGATAGCTAACATACCCTTGTATTTAAACAAAATCGCTACTCGCAATAGACAATTATAGACCATAACATATGAAAGAGAATGACCAGCATGACTGGTCCACAGAGCGGTGCTGGTTGCATTTGAGGTACAGGTCATGGGGTTTCCCAGATCTCGCTTGAGACCGGTAACGTTAAGCATTAGCCTCGATAGTAGTCGTGTCTCCTTCATTGCGTATTTTTATATTTTGAATGTATCCCTCCACTGCATACTGTAACCCCTTTTGCCTCGATCTGGAGGATATCGCGGAGGTATTGCTCCAAAAAAGGTCACTGACTCGCACTGGTCTACCTCATTCCCGTCATGGCAATATGTCGCGCTGGTCGTGTTTGACCATTTGTTTGTCGGAGGTAGCAACAGTAACTAAGGGGGCGGGCTCAGCGAAAGGCTAATTAACAGGAGTGCAATTACTGTGAAGACAGGACCAGACTAGAGGAATTCTAGTGCCTACGGTGAAGTGCCTAAGGGGAAGTGAGCCCACTAGTGCACACCCAGGGAAACAGAGACTAGACAGCGTGACATTAATATAATGACATATTGTAAATAAAACGTATCCACCACCTGCTAAAAACATCACTAAACATGAATTACAATTTATTTAGCATATAATGTTTATTTTCACACGTTTTTTGTATCATGATTTGTATCATTTAATAAAAAAAATCCCACAAAATATTAATTGTATTTCAATTCTCATCACTGATTTTATTTGCACTCAATTTTGTGCATTCAGCTAATATATTACATAGCTATTGGCTCTATCAAAACAGAACAAATAATGAATAAACTTTTTTTTGAGCAGGAAAACGCAACTTTGCTACCTCAATATGCTTCCTCAGATTTGATGGTTAACTTTTGAAGCCGGCATTTACCTGATGAAAGTCATAACTGAAGCATAAATGTGTGTGTTTGATGCATGTAAACAATGATCATTAGTTCTTATGTCTGGCACGCACATTTGTGCTTCTGTTTACCATATTTAATGTCCATAAGATAAAGTAAAAAAATAATGCAAAAATATAATGTAGTTTTCAAGATGAAATAAAATTGTAAGGAGTAAAAAGTACTGTTTTTTTCTTCAGAAATGTAATCGAGTAAAAATACAAGTAGTCAGTTTAAATTGTACTTGAGTAAAGTAAAAATAATACTTAAGTACAGTAATCAAGTAAAATTACTCAAGTATTTTACACCTCTGTTTGTTGTCCAGTGACTGAACGTTATTCCGCAGAATGGTTATGAAAAGGAGATTGGTGGGGACAGCATCTGGTGAGGAAATCTCTTCTTCCTTTTCCAGATGAGTTTCCTGTGGTCACGACTGTGTGGCCAAGAAATGTCTCTGATGCAGTGTGTGTAAACAAAAGCCCTATTCGGACGGGACTAGTTTTACAGGGGGTCGTTAGAGAAATCTGCGTTTCACAGACGTACTTGGTGATTTTAATCCCGTCCGAATCTGCCACGTCTTTGTTTTTCTCACACAACCTCTGTGATAATTCCAGAGCAAATTACCTACCGTTTTTCAGCAAACTCAGTGATCCTCTGAGAAAACTAATCCCGTCCGAATGCGAATGTCTGTGATTGCCCGTGATATTTTATTTCACAACGCGTTTCCTTGTGTGTTTTGGCCAACGTAAATTACCGTAGATGCTCTTACCGCGCGGATGTTTGATATATTTGCTTAGCGGCAAATAAATAATAATAAAAAATAATACAAATAATAAAATCAAGAGCAAGATCGCGTAAACTGTTAATACCGGCTACTGTAATATCAGCATCAGGTAAGATTACTCACGTTCATTTATGTACTCAGTTACATAATGTTTTAATTACATTTAATAAAAAAAAAAAAAAAAAAAAAAAAAAAAAAAGGAAAACAAGTTAATCTAAAGGAACCACACATTAACATGGTTTTGCTATACTAGCCATTTAGTATTTATTGTGTAATAATACTAATGGCAATCATTCTGAATGAATGTAATGCACGCATACAGAGCGCGTGATCTCTGTGACACCCAGATGCACAACTCAGACCCTCCCACCTCTGTAATAAACACGGAGATGTTAGTCCCGTCCGAATTGGTACATGAAAATCACAGACGTCAGGTGGTAAGAATCGAAACTCAAACGTAGTTTAGAAAACTAGTCCCGTCCGAATAGTGCTAAAGTGCCATTGTTCAAGAACTCAAGTGTCTGGTTTGCATGGGTTCCATTAGCACTCACAAAACCAACACTTTCTCACTCCCATGTCGTCAGATATTGAAGCTTTGTCTGCTCACAGTTGTAAAATAGAAAAGATGATGTATGATTTCAGCTTGGCAAAAAGTCTCATGGCCTTGAATACCACTCCAGAGCAGTTTTCCAGACAGTGTGGGGATTAGTGTGTGTTAAGGGCCCTGCACTTTTGATGTTTTCAAGACATTGGAAAGTCTTGCACACTTACTATACTTCCTGTACCTTCCTGTTGCATGCAACTGGCCAAGATCACAAGCGTGACTCACAATGTGGGAAAAGGATGAAGGTGGAACTTCACTGCAAGTGCAACAACATCACAGGCTCCAAACATTTGATTTCAAATGAGGAGTGTTTTTCCCTAATTAAATATTCTTATTTTTAATCCCACTGGATTTTAGTGGAGTTTAGATTCAACCCTAATTAAACACACCTTATCAAAGTAATCAAGTCCTTCAGGATTATTTGAAAGCTACATGGTATGTGTGTAAGAGCAAGGTAAAAAAAAAAATACAAAAATAAAATAATAAAAAACCCTGCATGGCTCCGGCCCTCCGGGAATTGAGTTTGACAACCATGATCTAGAGGAAAATGTCAAGCTTTTTCAAGGTCATGTTGATAATTTACGTTAAACATTTCAGTGGCAACATACAGCTTGGTTGTGCCATGGGCGTCCTGAGTTCGAACCCTGGCTGGAGGACCCTTCCCAATCCAGCCCCTTGGCTCTCTTCTACTTTGCTTCCTGTCAGCTCTAAACTATCCTATCACAACAAATAAAGGCAAAAAAAGAAAATGAATAATGAAAAAAAAAAAAAAAATCTTTAAAGCACATGAGCTTGATTTGTTTTGCCAAAAGGATGTGTTCAAGTAAATAAGAAAAATCCAGGGTGCCATATATTCATATTTAAAAGGTTATAGGTTGCAGATTTAATGATATCATTTATATATCATTAAATCTATTATTTCAAATAATAATAACAACAATCAGTGGCAGTTTGGTCGATATGTCATTAAGACCACTAGATGGCCAGATTCTACAAGACCAGTATTAACCAAAGCAGCCTAAACAGGAACTAAACACAAGAAGGATGTAAAAAGATGTGATTTGGACACATTAAATTTGTCTCTGACAATCAAAAACTTAAATTTACTTTATAAGTTGGACAAGAGGAGAAAGAAGACTTTAGACGAGTCATTAGAAACAATTATTATGTCTAAATTGGCCAGTATAAACAACAGAAATCACTGGATTTAAAATGTATGCAAGAACATATTATATATATTAATGCACACAGAGTGCATAAGACTTTCAATGCACAAACTATTTAATATATATTTATATATTAGGTGAAGAAAATGTAAGAGGTATAATCTTGCTAGCACATCCTGACCTAAGGTGAGACTTTGTGGTTTCTTATTTGAACATAGTGCAAAGTCAGTGAAACATTTCAGAGCTTCTCAACACTTTATTTAAAGCAAACTATTCCAAACTAATTTATTAATTACTGAGTGCAAAATGTGCATTACGAAAAAATGTAATACATAAACTAAAATGCAGCACCATATTCAAGTGATTTTATTATCATTTCAAACACACAAAGTTGTCATGGTGACCAGATTACAAAGGAATTTCCTGTAAAAGCAGCTCTGAATTTATTTTTGCTGCGATATCGTAACTTCGGACACATTACAAACACGTTTATACAATCTTTTACAAAGTATGCTATGTAAATCAAAAATGTTCACAAACAGACATATGTTGAGTGTTAACCCCTTTACTGTCACTCAGGTTTTTGAAGATAGACTTGAATGTGCATGATACAAACCTACATTTTTATAATTCATGACTGAAAACATTTTGTAGCATGATATTGATGTACCGTTTACATGGTAATGAAATGTCTGATTTTAAAATGGGTTGTAAAGGATGAATTTTGAGATTTTAAGTTTTCAGTCGATATATAATTTCTGATGATTTCTATAATTTGATAGAGAAAAAGGCAACGAAGAAGTCTTTTTTTTTTAAACAAAGGTCAAAACTCGAGACGGGGTGACAGTTAACTATGCAAACATTTATTATTCAGTAAACCCAAGAAAAAGTTATGTTCTTAAATGTATGTTGGGCTTCTGTTCTATGTAAATTGATCCCAGGGACCCTTATAGCTGAAGCTGGGACATATTTAATTTTTTTTCCAGTTGTTTGGAAACCTCCCAAAAGAGACATCAGCTCAGCGTATCCAGGATCTATCAGTTAAGCTGCAGAAGGTCAGTTTCTTCGTCGTTGTGGTTGTTTGTTACTGCAACCAGCAAAAAACATACAAAGGCCTAAGAATGCTAAGAAAAAAAAAATATTAAAAAGAATCTCAACACATTAAGAACAAAATAATCAATGCTATTGCAGTAGATATAATGCCAATAAGGTATAACTTCAACTCACCTTTGACCCCAAATACCAGAACAACACTCATCAGAGCAAGTATGACAGTAACCATCTGCCACAATGTCGGCTCTGTGGGCTGCACTACTACAGTGTGATTCTGACACTCTGAAGGTTGATTTGGGACTGTAAAGAAAATAGAAATATAAACCAATGCTGGTGTGTTTGTATATTAGAGTAAGCAATTGCTTTTTTGAGCAACATATTTTTATGAGGAAACAGGTGAATCATCACTCACCAGTGATCGGTGTGATCCATGGGGTCTGGACAAGTCTGCTGCGGTTGCTGAATTTTGCAGTTTTGACTATGTTTGTACAGTAATAATCTCCTAACTCATGAATACTGACATTATTTATGAACAGATTGTGTTTAGGCTGCACTGAATATTTATGTCTGAATATATTATTGAAGTAAAACGTTGCTGCTGGGTTTGAAAAGGAGCGTAATAATTATCATAACCATGTCACCTCCTTTAAATCAAGACCACAGTTTATGGTCACACCTTGACCTTAATCTGTTAAAATCTCTGCAACTTGACACCATGCTTGTAGATCTGAGAAAAAAAAAGGAGTATTCCAATTAAAACAACTAAAATGTTTACAATCAAAAATCCATTTATTCATAACACATATGCATGTGAAAAGATTTTCATAAGTTCCACTCACAGAGCTGAAGCGGGAAGATCTTCAACATGATGCAGTCTTGCTTCACACTGTTCTTGGCATAAAACAAATAAGAGAGGTCTTTAGGCCACAAAAAGCATAGGAAGTCAAAGACCGCAGTATAAAAATAATTATTCCTGGCAGCATGGCTCTCTAAAGAACCTCTCAGTTATTTTTGTGAAGTGACGTGCCAAACAAGAAATTAAAGAAACGTCTGTGTAATGGAAACGGGTGTGGTACATGTAACATTTAAAGGTGCAGCGTGTAAATTTTAGCAGCATCTAGCGGTGAGGTTGCGAATTGCAACCTACGGCTCAGTCCACCGCTCATCCCTCCCTTTAGAGAAGCTACTGTGGCCGACACAGGAAAAGATGTCATTGGTAAAGATAGCATGATAGTTCTTCATACACCTCTGAAAACAGTTATGTATATTGTATTGCATTTCTGTAAATGGATCGTTGTAAATATTACACTTTGCACCTTTAAGTACTCATAATTACACTTTAGTTACTAATACGTACTTTTAAGGTACTGATATGCAACCTTCAGGGATAAATATGTTGACACTAGCCGCGTTTCCACTGCCGGGCCTAAAGCGGGCATGCGAGTGTGTGCCAGGACCAGTTTCGTTTCCAATGTCGGGCCTAATACGGGCGTGCGAGTGTGTGCCAGGACCAGTTGCGTTTCCACTGTCGGGCCTAATGCGGGTGTGCGAGTGTGTGCCAGGACCAGTTGCGTTTCCACTGTCGGGCCTAATGCGGGTGTGCGAGTGTGTGCCAGGACCAGTTGCGTTTCCACTGTCATTTCCGGTGCTTGATCATGCCTTGTCAGGGCTTCCTCGGGGCCAATGGCTCAGGTTTTTTGGCCTGACGAAAACCTTTGGACAAAGCGGGCCAGCTTGGGCTAGAGGAGGGGTTATGAAAAAAGGCGGAGTTTCTCTGCGTCTGGAGAGCTCAGTGCTGCGGATCATTTCAGAAAGATAACAGCTATAACACCAGTATTAAATAATTTATAAAATAAGTTTAGCTCACAACTCACTTTCAGTCAGCAGCGAGTGTTTGAAAAAACTTGATCCGATGTGGATTATATTCAGCCTACAAGGCAGAAATATTTATAAGCGATGCAAAAGACTATGAATGCTAGAATTAATGTTACCATAATAAACATGGTCAATATGACCGCTTAAAGAAATCAGACGTCAGCTTTTTATCAAATAATTCCTTATGTTGAAGACACCTGGAACTTCTTTCTCTCAGAGGTACTTTTAGTCATTGATAAACATGCACCTTGGACATCTGTAAAGGTCAAGGGTAGTCATTTACCTTGGATAGATGGTGATTTAATATATTTATTTAAACAACGTGATAAAGCCTGAGTCAGATTCCGCAAGACAAAGGAAGCTGCTGATTGGTCTGATTATAAGAAATTAAGAAGTGCTTGTACAACTAAAACAAGGAATGCAAAATCAAATTACTATAAGCACTCTTCATCAGATGACATCAAAAACAATAAGCAATTTTGGAAGAGACTTAACTCTTTAATTAACAAAACCAAGACAAGTCCTCCTTCTAAACTTAGTGTGAGGGAATTACTACTGGACCCAAAATTACAGACAGACACAAGTGAATAAATCTTTGAAAGTTTATTTTCAGTTTCTTTAATAACAATGTTCTCAGGATGCTGACAGGTCCTATCCAGGCCAGAAGGTGGCTACAGTTGAATAAGCAATGGGAGTATAAGTTCAGAGGAAGATCTGGAGGTTAGCAAGTCAGCTAAGTGATTCCAGGCAGGAACAGAGTGAATCAGCTTACAGACATTGCATGGCTTAGTGTAGCTAACAGGATTTAGTTGGTCTTCTGAGATGGGTGGGGTGATCTGCTTGGGAATCGAACCCTGGTCTACCACGTGACAGGCAGAGACACAGTCCACTGTACCACACATGAGAGTCTACCAGTGTTTGCTAGAAGGCATTCTGAGAAGTAAGAGGAGTAGAGAACAAACAAAGACAATGCAATCCAATTTCCTTTATCCTCTTCCAATCCAAATCAATTCCACAATCCAAATCCAAATCCAGAATGAACTGACAATCCAAATCCAGAGAAGCAAATTTACTAGTCAATCAAAATACTACCTCTTGATAAAGGTTCAGGCAGAGAGAGACAATTCAGGTTCCAGGCAGGGTAGAGTTCACACAGGCTTCAAGAATCTGATTTAGGAACTGGCTGGAATGTTCACCAATGAGCTGATGAGACAATCTGGCAAGGAGGTAAGAGCAAGATTGACTTATATAGTTAGTGAGACAGGTGAAACCAATGAGGGAAATTAAAGAGGAGTTACAAGGCCAGGAACAGGAAGCTAGTTGTCAAAATAAAAGTCTAACAGGAACTGGTGACAGAATCATGACATTACTCCCCACCATAAGGGACGGCTCATGACGTCCCACCAGGCTGATCAGGATGATCATGATGAAACTGATCAATGAGTGAGGGATCCAAAATATACCTTGCCGGAACCCAGGATCGTTCCTCTGGGCCATAGCCCTCCCAGTCAACCAAATACTGCAGCCCCCTCCCTCGTCTACGAGATCTTAGGAGCCGTCGGACTGTATAAGCTGGGCCCCCATCAATGAGCCGGGCGGGTGGAGGGGGTCTGGAGGAGGGTACAAGTGGACTCTGTCTAAATGGCTTAACACGGGAAACATGGAAAGTAGGGTGGATGCGAAGTGGTCTGGGGAGTCGCAATCTTACTGCCTCCGGGTTGACAACCTTAGTGATGGGGAAAGGTCCCACAAAGCGAGGAGCCAACTTTCTATTCTCCAGTTGAAGGGGCAGATCTTTAGAAGCCAGCCAAACTCGCTGTCCCATTCGATACTGAGGTGCAGGTGAGCGGTGTTTATCTGCCCACTTCTTATAGTTAGCAGAGGAATGGAGGAGTGCCTGCCTGGCTCTTCTCCAAGCCAGGTGACAACGCCTCACCAGAGCAAATGCAGATGGAACTGTAACTTCAGATTCTTGAGATGAGAATAGAGGTGGTTGATACCCATAGACGGTTTGGAAAGGGGTCAAGCCCGTAGCAGAGGAAGGAAGTGAATTGTGAGCATACTCAACCCATACCATGTTCTTAGCCCATGAGGCTGGGTCCCGAGCACACAGGAGCCGAAGTCCAGTCTCTAACTCCTGATTGAAGCGTTCTGTCTGGCCATTTGTTTGGGGGTGGAAACCCGAGGAGAGGCTTACTGAGATGCCAAGCTGTTTACAAAACTCCTTCCAGAAACGGGCTGTAAATTGTGGACCACGATCTGAAACAATGTTGCGGGGGAGGCCATGGAGACGGAAAACATGTTGAACCATAATTTCAGCGGTTTCCTTTGCTGAGGGCAGTTTGGGTAGTGGAATGAAATTAACCATCTTTGAAAACCGGTCCACAACAGTCAAGACAGCTGTATTTCCAGAGGATAAGGGAAAACCAGTGACAAAATCAATGGAAATATGAGACCAGGGGCGTCTTGGTATGGATAGTGGATGGAGAAGTCCACTGGGGGGTTTTCGAGAGGTTTTAGACCGTGCACAATCAGGGCAAGCAGCAACAAACTCCCGGACATCCTCTCTTAAAGATGGCCATCAGAAGCGCTGTTCCACTACAAATGTGGTCCGGGTAATACCAGGATGACAGGAAAAGTGTGAGGAGTGACACCACTGCAGAATTCTTGGTCGGAGGGCATCAGGTACGTATAATTTATTGTCAGGACAGGCTGATGGAGCAGGAGAATTTCGGAGGCTGTTAATTACCTCCTCTTCAACATCAAGGAGAGCTGTAGCAAGACGGGCAGAAACAGGCAAAATGAAGTCAAGATCCTCACCCTCCTCCTCTTGAGAGTCAAATTGCCGAGAGAGGGCATCAGCCTTTTGATTCTTAGATCCAGGACGATAGGACAGTGTAAAATTAAATCTGTTAAAAAACAGAGCCCAGCGAGCCTGGCGGGGGTTCAGCCGTTTTGCAGCACGAAGATACTCTAGATTCTTGTGATCAGTCAAAACCAGAAATGGATGTTCAGAGCCCTCCAACCAGTGGCGCCACTCTTCCAGTGCAAGTTTTATTGCTAGGAGCTCTCTGTTGCCTATATCATAATTTTTCTCAGCAGGAGATAGTCGTCGCGAGAAAAAGGCACAAGGATGGATCTTGTTGTCATGCTCTGCTCTCTGGGACAGAATGGCTCCAACCCCTGAACTGGATGCATCAACCTCCATAATGAACTGCCTCTTAGTGTCAGGAAGCATCAGTATAGGTGCAGTAGTGAACAGTTCCTTTAGGGTGGAAAAAACCTTGTCAGCAGTTGGGGACCAATCAAACTTTTGTTTTATCGAGGTGAGTTGGTGTAAAGGTGCTGCCACTGAACTATAGCCTTTTATGAACTTACGATAAAAATTAGCAAAGCCTAGAAAACGCTGCAGTTGTTTACGGTTCTCAGGTACAGGCCAGGCTTTAACAGCTTCCACCTTCTCTGGATCCATTCTGATGTTGCCAGCTGACAAAATGAAGCCAAGAAATGAGACTGTGCTAGAATGGAATTCACACTTCTCTGCTTTCACAAACAGCTTATTTTGCAAAAGTCTTTGGAGAACCGCCCTGACATGCTGTACATGCTCGGTCTCAGATTTGGAGAAAATCAGAATGTCATCAAGATATACGAAGACAAATCTGTTTAGCATGTCTCCTAGCACATCATTGACCAAATTCTGGAATACAGCTGGAGAATTGGTGAGCCCGAAGGGCATAACAAGGTACTCAAAATGACCAGAAGGGGTGTTAAATGCAGTTTTCCCATCATCTCCTTCGCGAATTCTGACCAGATGGTAAGCGTTTCTCAGGTCCAGTTTGGTGAATATCACTGCTCCCTGTAACAGTTCAAAAGCAGAGGAGATGAGTGGCAGAGGATAACGGTTCTTGATAGTAATTTGATTCAGACCTCTATAATCTATGCACGGCCTCAATCCACCGTCCTTTTTGCTGACAAAGAAGAAACCTGCACCAGCAGGAGATGAAGAGGGGCGGATGAGACCAGCAGACAAGGCTTCGGAGATGTATTCTTGCATTGCCTCAGATTCAGGACCAGAGAGAGAGTACAATCTACCCCGTGGGGGTGTAGTCCCGGGAAGCAAATTGATAGCACAATCATAGAGGCGATGAGGTGGCAGAGAAGTAGCTTGTGTCTTATTAAATACTTCTTTCAAATCATGATATAAATTGGGTACCCTAGATATATCTGGATAAGATTGATTATCTGGGTCAATTTCAATTACTGTTTTGTTAGCGGCAGAACGAAGGCAGGAAGTCATACATTTCATAGACCAACCTAATACCTTGGCTGACCCCCAATCAATATGTGGGTTATGATTGTTTAACCAGGTAAATCCTAGAACCACAGGATATTCAGACGTCTGAATTAAATAAAACGAAATATGCTCCTGATGATTATCTATGGCCATCTTTAAGGGTTTGGTCCTTAGGGTAACTCTGTGCAAAAGTTCATTATTTAAAGACCGCACAATCAGGGGTTCTAACAGTTCTTCAAGCTGAAAACCATGCTTCATAGCAAACTGAATATCCATGAAGTTAGTGTCTGCCCCAGAGTCAATGAGAACGCTCACCTCAATTTTCAAAGACGATGACATCAGAAGAGCCTTACAGAGTGGACGGGAGGGCAAGGGATCAATGAGTGAGTGGCTCAGCAGAATCCTCCCCTTTTCTGCTGAGCCGATTCTTTTACCGGGCACTGATTCACTCGGTGGCCTGTACCTCCACAATATAGACACAAGTTCTCCTTAAACCTTCTCTCTCGTTCCTCCTTGGACAGACCTCCACGTCCAAGCTGCATAGGTTCTGGAACATCAGAGGACTTGTTAGATGAATATGTATTCTCCTTAATTCTCATCGATAGAGGGGAAGTCCAGGGGTGTGGTGTGCGTGTAGTCAGCCGACTTTC
The DNA here is from genome assembly GCF_023724105.1 of Carassius gibelio. Lineage (NCBI taxonomy): Eukaryota > Metazoa > Chordata > Actinopteri > Cypriniformes > Cyprinidae > Carassius > Carassius gibelio. The sequence continues at coordinate 32,266,753 of NC_068417.1, forward strand.
GTGAATCTTTTCCTGTTGACGTTCCTTATAACGTCGATCCAACCTAATAACTAAATCAATGAGTTCATCAAGATTCTTGGGGAGATCCACTGTAGCCAGAGTGTCTTTCAGTCTGCTGCAGAGGCCCCGATAAAAGGCATCATATAGAGCAGACTTGTTCCAGGTGCAATCTGCAGCGAGAGAGCGAAAATCAATTATATAATCAATCACCGGCCGATTTCCTTGAGACAAACTTAACAGGTTATTCAAAGTTTCATGTTCAGATTTCACAGGGTCAAAAACTCTCCTCATCTCCCTGCTAAAACGCTCAAAGGAGTCACAACACTCAGTCCTCCTCTTCCACTCTGCTGACCCCCAGGTTCGAGCTCTGCCAACCAATAATGAAAGTACATACCCAACCTTAGCTCTTTCAGATGGGAATGATGATGGCTGCATTTCAAACTGCAGCTCACATTGCATCAAAAAGGCAGCACAATCTCCTGATTCACCACTATACTTCTCTGGGGGAGCCACTTTTGATTCTTGATGCATTGTAGGTGGAGAAGTGGCCATTTGTGCTTGATCCATTTCAGGTTCTCTAATCTTGAGCAGGTCTGCTAAATGAGAAAATTGTTGATTAAGTGCTTGAATACTAGTAGTTATTGCACCAAAGTTCTCCTCATGTTTAGTTAACACATTCTCAACACTCTCCTTCCAACCCTGCCCACTTGTGCCTGTCGGGTCCATCGTGGCCAGATTGTACTGTGAGGGAATTACTACTGGACCCAAAATTACAGACAGACACAAGTGAATAAATCTTTGAAAGTTTATTTTCAGTTTCTTTAATAACAATGTTCTCAGGATGCTGACAGGTCCCATCCAGGCCAGAAGGTGGCTACAGTTGAATAAGCAATGGGAGTATAAGTTCAGAGGAAGATCTGGAGGTTAGCAAGTCAGCTAAGTGATTCCAGGCAGGAACAGAGTGAATCAGCTTACAGACATTGCATGGCTTAGTGTAGCTAACAGGATTTAGTTGGTCTTCTGAGATGGGTGGGGTGATCTGCTTGGGAATCGAACCCTGGTCTACCACGTGACAGGCAGAGACACAGTCCACTGTACCACACATGAGAGTCTACCAGTGTTTGCTAGAAGGCATTCTGAGAAGTAAGAGGAGTAGAGAACAAACAAAGACAATGCAATCCAATTTCCTTTATCCTCTTCCAATCCAAATCAATTCCACAATCCAAATCCAAATCCAGAATGAACTGACAATCCAAATCCAGAGAAGCAAATTTACTAGTCAATCAAAATACTACCTCTTGATAAAGGTTCAGGCAGAGAGAGACAATTCAGGTTCCAGGCAGGGTAGAGTTCACACAGGCTTCAAGAATCTGATTTAGGAACTGGCTGGAATGTTCACCAATGAGCTGATGAGACAATCTGGCAAGGAGGTAAGAGCAAGATTGACTTATATAGTTAGTGAGACAGGTGAAACCAATGAGGGAAATTAAAGAGGAGTTACAAGGCCAGGAACAGGAAGCTAGTTGTCAAAATAAAAGTCTAACAGGAACTGGTGACAGAATCATGACACTTAGAGTGAATAATAACATTATCACTGACCCTATTTTAATGGCTAATGCCCTCAATCAACACTTTGCTTCTATTGGTAGTTCACAATTATCTGACCTCTCTTATTCTACCACAACAAATATTGTGAACAATATCTCTTTCTCATTTTCAACAATTTATCCCTCTGAAGTCCTACAGGCTATCTAAAATATAAATGGCTAATAAAATCTTCTAATGGTGCTGTTCCTGATGGTCTGGACATGAAGTTTATCAAACTTTCTTCTCATGTACTAGCAGTTCCACTATGTGACTTATTTAATTTATCACTTTCCACCTGTGTAATTCCATTAATGTGGAAATTTGGGAAGGTAATACCATTGCACAAAGGGGGTGATTCACTTGAAGTCAATAATTATAGACCAATTTCCATAATCAGTAATGTAGCTAAGATATTTGAAAAGCTGATTTTTAGGCAATTGTAAAAGTATATTAATGACTTTTCCCTCCTAACTCCAAATCAATCTGGATTTAGACCTCATCACTTAACAACAACAGCCCTTACATTATTTACCAATGATATTTTTTCGGCACATGATAATAACAGGTCTACTGGTGCAATCTTCAGGGCCGTTTGAAGGAATTTGGGGGCCCCAAGCAAAATGGATATAGAGGCCCCCCGACAAACCGCCCCCCCCGCAGGCAAAGCCTACAGGAACCACAGCATAGCCATACAGTTTAAGTTCACCCGCACTTTATATAAATTAAAAAAAGTTTACAGTAAATACTGCTTGAAAAAATAGTTTGGTGGGAATTCAATAGTGATTTGCACTGTTTTTTTTTTTTCTTCTAATAATATGACAGCACATACTTAGTTTAAACTCTGGGCTGTGCAGGATATCAGCTATAATTATAGAGCTTGTGGTACCTTGTTCTTTATAGAGGAAACATCAGCACTGAGAAGTGATGCATCTGTTGATGTTGAGGATGAAGTTGATGGTGTAGCTGGGAAATAATTGAAACAAAAATCTGAAATTACCTGTGAAGTACGTTTTACCATTTCACTGTTAGCATATTGAAAGAGGTCGCTATTACCAGCTCAGGGGTGCGTTAAATGAAGTTTCCTTTCCTAAGTTTCCTTTTTTAGATTTTTTTTTAAATGCATAGAATGCAATGCATACATAAAAAAAAACATTTAATTATTAATAATTGTTTCTCTGTCTGTACTTGTACTTTGAACAATGACAATAAAGTTGACAGATGAATTAAGTGCATTTAAGTGCCATTCAGGTGGGTTTTTAAATAAAGCATTTTCTGAGATGCACATTAAACACCAAACATTAATTTGTCTTTTAATTATTGAAAATTAGGCAAACTAAAGTTTTTGTTAAGAGCAGTTCTGTAGATGTTGTTCATGTGTTCACATCCTTATTTAGTGAGACATCAGACGCGAGACTGAAATCACCGCGAGCGTCACGCGCGCTTCAGTGCGTCTTCAAGGAAGATGCGCTTCTGCTCCTTTCATTAACAGAGACACGCAGAACATGCAGGATTCATATTTAAACAGATTGTTCCTGCTTAATATTTACAGATATTAGTCCGTATCGTGGTTTGATGTAAGCGCAATAACCTATTTTTCATTCATTCATTAAAAATTTGGCAAATTACGTGTCATTCTGCGTTAAACTGTAAATTCCGTTTTTATGACTGGATTCCGCGATTCTTGCAATCGAAACGCCACGACGTTCTCTTTATGTTTGCCTGAGCCCTCAAATCAAAACACTGCTGACTCCTTGCAGTCTGCGATTTCTGATCTGCGTTTTCCTTATCCCGTTAAAAAAAAAAAAAACATATTACAGTAACCATATTCCTTCCGTTCGAAAAAAAAAAAAAAGCAGAGATCACTTGACTTGGTTGGCTGGCTGCTTTCAGCGACTACTGAGAGGGGCCCCCTTGAGGGGGATCCCGATAACAGTGTCATTACACGTTACTGCATTGACGATCAAAGGGGCGCTCACACAGTGTCGTTGCATTTTATTCTTAACCAGTCGTTGTCTTGGGGCCCCAGGTCAGCTCGGGGCCCCAAGCAATTGCTTGGTTTGCCTGCCTTGTTGCGACGGGCCTGGCAATCTTTATTGACCTCACTAAGGCATTTGACATGGTCAATCATTATATTCTTCTCGACAAACTATATGCTATTGGTCTTTACAAATCAGCTGTTCTCTGGTTTAATTCATATCTGCATTACAGATGTCAAAGTGTGTCTTTTAATGATGTTCTCTCCCAGACTACAATAATTGAAACAGGTGAAACAGGTGTCAAGGTTCTTCCTTAGGGCCTCTTTTATTTTCCATTTTTCATAAATGATCTTCCACAATTATGCTCAGAATGTCAGATTCATCTATATGCAGATGACACAGTTATGTATACATCCAGCTACGATATATCTAAGATTCAAACCTCCCTTCAATTTGATTTTAATCTTATTCAAACATGGTTTTCTTCTAATTTACTTCTGCTGAATATAAACAAGTCTTATAGTATGCTTTTTGCAACTAGAACTGCACTACATAAGCAAAATAATTCTCTTCATGTTAAATTTGTGGATGGTACACCTCTAAAGAATGTTGAGGAGTTTAAATATCTAGGCCTTTGGCTCGACTCCCGACTTACCTTTAGAACTCATATAGATTCTATTGTAAAAAACATAAATTGTAGTTTAAGAATATTATACCGCTCAATTAATTGTTTTACAAAACAGGTTAGATTAAAAATTATTACTCAACTTATCAATCTCAAACCTTTGAATGTGATTTATAATAGTATCTGCAGATTTGTTTTGAGGTGTCCATTTAGAACACATCACTGCCAAATGTATCAGTCATAGAATCTTCATCATTGAATCTTCATCAGTCATCTAAACTCTAGACGGCAGTTTCACTGGTTGCAGTTTGTTTACAAATGCATTTTTTCAAACTATCCATCTTATTTGAAACAATATTTGATTCCATACCAAACATCTTATAGCCTAAGAGACACGGACCATCTTTTCTTTTCTGTACCAAAGATATCCAAGGAAAGTGGGAAGAGAGCATTTAAATTTAAAGCCCCTTCTGATTGGAATGCTTTAGATCAATTTCCTCCTTCTACCAGTTTAATATGTCTCTTCTTAATCATTTGGATACCAGTTGCAACTGTTTTGCAGGTTGAATTGGAGATGAAATGGGTGGTTTTGATGTGATGGAGAGCTTTTGTCTTTGTTTTGTTGGTATGTAGGCTATATATGTATGTGAAGTATGTTTTGTTTTTGTTTTGTTTTTTGAGGTCCCCTCGAAAACGAGATGTTACATCTCAAGGGGTTTTCCTCTTTACAATAAATTGACACAATATCTGTATGATTGTGATCTAAAGCCCCTCTGTAATGCGCACTCACGTTTTGTTGATTATTTTTCTTTACTGAAGTTTATTTTTAATATCTGTAATTTTCTCTTTGCTGCCGCACGCTGGGTCATGTGCTGCACGAGTCCTCATATTTCCATTTGTGTAATACAGAATAAACGAGGATCTGCTGGCAAGAATTTTCGTAGTCTGTCTTTCGTTTAAACACAACGCAGAAAACACCGCTACACTTTTATAAAAATATAGATTATCATTCTTTCAAAATGTATATAGGCTATATGTATATGTATAATTCTCAATCCTGATAAATTAATTCATTATTAATTCATCACCGTATTATAGTAAAACATAAATGTTTTGGAGTTAAATATTTAACAAAGCATGCAAACAAACTATCGCTTTTATCATGTTCATTTTGTGATCACGCTATTTCCACTGACTTATTTCTTATTTTTCGAAATAACTTCTCTTTGTTGGTGAAATAAAGTTGTATGACGTTGTCAACAATTCACTTTTCTATTGAAGATTTAGAGATGTCATTATTTATAATAACTTTAAATTCATTTAAAAAGAACAAACACTACTGCTACGGCAAAAGTGTGAGAAGGCAGCAGAAAGAAAGTAGATGTCTATATATTCTGCCCTCGCTGTTTGATTCAGACACAGCTATGCAGATAGATAAACTCCTCGACAATTGACAGGTGTGATGTCCTTTTATTGACGTATCCTTCAATTACCGACAGAGTGAAACTACAAAGGAAACGAATAAACAGCATGTAAACTGTATTCTAATGTATGTTCACATGTATCTATGCAAAGTCTGGCTAACATTCAGCAAAACTAAAACTATTAAATATAATCTTGTTTAACATAAATGTTCACAAATATTGTCTCCAAGACTCATATTAAACATAAAATACTCACAAGCAATGCTTTCTGTAAGACAACAAAGAAGGATGAATGTAGATCACATCAGAAGTGGATTCTGCTGTCAGCATACTTCAACATGTGCTGCATTTCTAACTCTCATGCTAGTAAAGGTTAAACATAACACTCTTAACAAATACAACGCCTCCTACTGGAGGGAGAAGAAACTACTCCAGCACACTCCCCGCCTGACGTCCATAGGATGTCACCCTTAATTCTTAGGACCGCTGGCTACATTCATTGGAGTTGCGCAGCAGAAGTACAGTCTCCGTAACTGGTCTCAAGAAAGTTTTGCACGTACCCCCAGAAGCAACTTTTATTTCTACCTTCCTGACTTTTCCATCTCGACTAGGGAAGGTATTGACCACAACTCCCATGGGCCATTGACATCTTTTGGCTTGGTTTTCTTTTAGAAGTACAAGATCTCCTACTTGTAGATTTGGCCTGTTCGTCTGCCATTTTCTTCGATCTTGTAATGTTGGCAAGTATTGAGTTCTCCACCGGTGCCAAAAGACATTAGAAAGATGCTGCACCCATCTCCACTGGTGTCCGTACAAGTCTGACTCACCAAAGCTTCCAGGAGGGATAGGTGGAGATCCTGTCTTCTGGGTTAGAAGTGTAGCAGGTGTAAGAATGAAGGGACAGTCGGGATCAGATGAGACAGGAATGAGAGGTCGAGAGTTTACGATGGCTGTTACTTCTGCAAGAAGGGTAACGAGAACTTCATGGGTCAGCAACTGAACTGAGTTGGTAGTCAACATTGAGTCGAGAATACGCTTCACAATCCCAATCATACGCTCCCAACTTCCTCCCATGTAAGGGGCATGAGGTGGGTTAAAGACCCATGTGCATTCATTCTTGTCCAAGAAATCTTGTATCTCCGGGTTATCACACTGGTTTGAGGTTATACCAAGCTCCTTGCATGCACCCAGGAAGTTGGTTCCGCAATCAGACCTGAGTTGCTTTACTGGTCCACAAATGGAAATGAACCGTCGTAAGGCGTTGATGAAACTGGATGACTCCATTGACTCGATAACCTCGATATGGATGGCCCTGGTACTCAAGCAGGTAAAAATGACAGCCCAGCGCTTACTATTGGCAAGACCTCCACGTGTTCGACGAGAACTGATAGTCCAGGGTCCGAATACATCGACGCCAACGTAAGTAAATGGTGGGCAGACAGTTACACGATCAATTGGTAGGTCAGACATCTTTTGGGTTTCTGTGTTCCATCTCAGTTTGTGACATTTGATGCAGTGGTGGATGATGGAGCTGATGCGATGTTTTCCGCCAACAATCCATAATCCGGCCATTCTTACCGCGCCCTCTGTGAAATGGCGTCCCTGATGCTGTACTTGTTGGTGATAGTGCTGTACCAGTAGTGTACTCACGTGGTGCTTTCCTGGGATGATGAAAGGATGTACTTCATCATTTTGCATGTCGGCTTGTGAAAGACGACCTCCAACTCTAAGGCAGTCAGCGTCATCTTTGTATGGCGATAGGTTTCTGAGTGGATTTTGCTTTGGTATCTCTTTCTGGGCTTCGATGCATGCAAAGACTTCAGGATAAGTCTTGTGTTGAAGACAGCTCAGAATAACGCTTTTTGCTTTCCCATAGTCCTCTGGGGCGATGTTTTTGCAAATATGCCAACCTCGACACTTGCTTCCATAAGCATTTCCCTTGAAGCATCTGGTTATATGAACGAGTCTTGCTATTGCTCTAAGCAGTGATGTCCAAGTTGAGAAGGACTCAAAGCGACTTGGATCTAGGAAAGAGTCTATGAGACGAGTTGCAAAGGCCATCACCGTAGGGCGAATCTCCGGGTCAGAGTCTGGACTGAGTAACTCAAAACAGCACTTGGTTTCTTTCGCGTGCGCTCGTAGCAGGAAATCTGGTCCTTTGAGCCACATGCTGGACATCAAAGTGTTTGCTGGAATGGACCTGGAAGCTACATCGGCTGGGTTTAAATCTGTCTGCACGTAATTCCATTGTTCTGGGCTGGATGATTTTCTAATCCTTTGAACTCGGTTACACACGTAGACATAGAATCTCCTGGATTCATTTTGTATGTATCCAAGTACTACCTTGCTGTCTGTGAAGAACCTTGTACAATGGAATGGAACATCAATCTCCTCTGCAATCAAGTCTGCAATCTCGATGGCAAGAACAGCTGCACATAGTTCCAGCCTCGGGATAGTTATGTCTTGTTGTGGGGCAAGTTTAGCTTTGCCAAACACAAATCCAAGCTCGCTCTTGCCTTCTGTATCTGTGATCTTTACATAAGCTACGGCAGCAATAGCTTTGGTGGACGCGTCACAGAATATACAGAGCTCCCTTTTGGCTGCACCACAGAAGGATATGGATGTGTACATTCTTGGTATTCGCACTTGTTCAAGATGCTTCAGGGATTCCTTCCATGTACTCCATTCTTCTTGCATTCGTTCTGGAAGTGGGTCGTCCCATCCACCTGCATCCATTGAAATCTCTCTCAAAAGGGCCCTGCCTTTGATGCTGACCGGAGCTGCGAAACCTAGAGGGTCATACAAACTGTTAATGATGGAAAGTACCCCTCTACGAGTGTAGGGCTTCTCAGCGGTAGACACTTGGAAGGTGAACTCATCTGTTGCAATGTCCCAGCTTATTCCAAGACTCCTTTGCATAGGTGGACTGTCTGCTCCTAGGTCGAGATCTTTCAGACCCTTTGCAAGATCCTCCTTGGAGAATGCTTTCATTACTGTGATGTCATTAGAGGCGATCTTATGCAGCCTCAAGTTAGATGAGGCCAAGGTTTCTTGAGCCTTTTGAATGACAGAGATGGCCTCGGTACTTGATGGCAGGGAGACAAGCCCGTCATCGACATAAAAATGATGTTCCACAAGATGTTTTGTTGTATTGTCTCTTTTCTCTTGATCTTCTGATGCCCTCCTAAGTCCATAGGTCGCTACTGCAGGCGATGGGCTGTTGCCGAAGACGTGTACCGTCATTCGCTACTCCACGATTGGTTGTTCCATGTCGTTGTTCTGGTGCCAGAGAAAACGCAAAAAGTTCCGATGGTCCTCCCTGACCTCAAAGCAATGGAACATTTGCTTAATATCAGCTGTTACAGCTACCTTCTCTTCACGGAGCTGCATGAGCACTCCCAGAGCACTCACTCTTGTTGAGATTCGGACCGGTAAGAAGGACGTCATTGAGGGACACTCCTTCAAATCGCGCGCTAGAGTCGAAGACAACCCTTATTTGGGCCGGCTTGCGGGGGTGATAAACGCCGAAGAAGGGAAGGTACCAACACTCTTCTTGTCCAGTAAGGGGTGGTGCTATTTCTGCATGACCGTTATCAAAAAGGGTTTGCATGAATTCCTGGAAGTGACTTTTCATGTGAGGACGTTTGTTCAGCATATGACGAACTGAAGCTAGGCGCTGGACAGCTTGCTGCTTGTTGTTAGAAAGGCGTGGCCTAGGTGAGCGAAAGGGCAGCGGAGCAACCCAACTATTTGTATTGTCCTGATAGACTTCCTTATTCATTATCTGCAGGAAGGCCACTTCTTCTTGAGAGTAACCAGGTCTCTCATCCAAACTTGTTTGTTGGAACACGGTTTCTCCGATGGACGTGTACTTGGTATGATTTGGGAGACTGACCTTGTTGTGGCTTTGTGGGATGATGCGTTCCTTTACTTGGATGAAGTTCTTGCATGGAAGGAAATGACTCGGGCGGCCATTGTCCAAAATGTTTGTCTTGAAAACGCTGGCCTGTATGGGTTTGTGAGCTCCACCCAAGCAAATGTTTCCAATAATCACCCATCCCAGAGCTAGCTTCTGAGCAAAGGGTGCATTTGGAGGTCCATTGCGTTGGTCAAGAACCTTGTGTGCTTGAGTAACATCCCTACCAATGAGAAGCAGGATCTTAGTGTCATGATCAACATCTGGAATGTCGGATGCAATGTCTTGGAGGTGAGAATGGTTACGAGCAGCTTCAGGTCTAGGAATCTCATTGCGATTGTCCGGCAGCATGTTACATTTGATAAGTGTTTGGAGCTTTAGGCGTGACTTGCTATCCACAGATTCGACGATGAAGTTGTATGCTCTCCTCCCCGTAGCTTCCTCAAGGCCTGCACAGGTTCTCAGCTTGTACGGGAAGCAGCCTTTGGTAATGCCAAACGTATCGAAGATTGAAGATCTGGCAAGTGACCTGTTGCTTTGGTCATCCAAAATAGCGTAGGTTTTGAGTTTCTTCTCAGGGGACCCCTGTGGATAAATGAATACAGGACTGATCTTGCTACATGAGTGACTTTCAACTTCACTCCCACAGACTTGCGTACATGTAGACGTGGCCGTAGGTAAAACTATATTGCACTCCCCGCCGTTGTCGGAAGCAGGCTCTGTGGTGTTTGCCCAAGGCGCAGGACCAGGATGAAGAGCAGTAATGTGTGAGTTGGAGTTACATTCTGCACAAAGGGTCTCGGCTTTACATATTTTTGCCTGATGATTAGTGGATGCGCAACATCGGAAACATATCAGATTCCTCTTCAAATAGGCCTTACGCTCCTCCAAAGGCATTTCTCTGAAAGCTCTGCATTTTTTAAGTGCGTGAGGTTTCTTGTGGATTGGGCATTCTTTATTTGGGTCGTGGATGTTTGTTCCTGCAGTTGGATTTGGCTCGGTACTGACCACTTCGGTCCGGATGACTGAGATTGCTTCTCTCTTACTCTGCTTGTCCTGAAACCTCATTTTAGTGGGTACAAGACTGGGTTGCACTGAATGCTTAAAGCTTGGGTCATTGCGCATTTTTGATTCCCTGCTAATGAAGGCGACAAATGCTGAGAATGGTGGAAAGGATATATATATATGCAAAGGAATCAACTGAATTTAAATATTTATTTTTTTATTATTTGTATGTATCTATATTTAATAAAATTTAAATGCAATGCTTAAAATTAATTGCCACTTCATATACAAACACAATTCCAAAAAAAACTGGGACACTGTACAAATTGTGAGTAGAAAAAGGAATAGAATAATTTACAAATCTCATAAACTTTTTTATATTTTTATTCACAATAGAATAGATAACATATCAAATGTTGAAAGTGAGACATTTTGAAATGTCATGCCAAATATTGGCTCATTTGGGATTTCATGAGAGCTACACATTCCAAAACAAGATTTAATATGGTGACACGATCCTCAAATGTTGTGAAGGTTGGTCATGTAATGCACAAGAACATTGAGAGTTGATGTCAATTGACATTTAAGGTTTGTGTCACCATTATTTGATTTAGTTTGTGTATGCATTTAGTGATCAATGTTTTGGTTTGACTCAAGAGTGAAACTTTAAGCTGTTCAATTTACTAAATTATTTATAAACATTGATGTACAGTAAACAGTAATTCAAAAATGTATGTGAAATTATTACCAGTACTGTACAAAAGCACTGTATTCTAATTTCTAATGTTCCTCATAAAAAGTTTGGCTATGCAGGATATTTATTTTATTTTGGCAGAATATAAATGCTCATGATCTAAAAATATAAAGTGTAAATGAGTTAAAAAAAAAAAGTTACCTCATGAGATTTCCAGATGAGATTCTTTTGTGGTCTGCCATTCCGGCAACAACAAATTACGTTCTATAACAGCAGCCGTATATTCCCAGACAAATCTTCAAATCTCAGACTCAGACATTCCATCTGCTAGCAGTCCACTACTATAAATGTAAATGCATGCACATCATAAAAAACATTTTATTCATTACGAGAATTGCCAGCGAGACTGTGCCCTCATGGCCTCAGACGTGGATGTAGATGAAAACTCTGCACTTCCCTGGAAAACTGTGTTCAATAAAGGAAGACATAAATCAAATCAATTTTAACACCATGGTTTTACAAATATTTAACCCTAAAAAAGGATGATAATCCATAGAGTTCCTGAGAATATAAAATCTGGACTGAATTGCTTTTATTAAGTTTTGCCTTTAGATATTCAGACATGCATGTTATTGTTCTACTGGTATAATACATTCTTACAACGATATGCTTGTCAGTTCAGTTTGCAATATGTAGTTTGAATAACTTCATTTTTTACCTGAACCATTTACCTCAGAATAGAATAGAATAGAATAGAATAGAATAGAATAGAATAGAATAGAATAGAATTATTAGACTGGACATTCTGTTCCTCTCACTTCTGAAATTACCTCAGAAGACTTTGAAATGTAAAAGAAAAAAGTTATACTATTTGTCCTTTTTGGAGCTTGACAGCTCTACTCACAGCCCACAAATGCATCTCTCATGAAATATCAGTCCACAGTCCACATTACAGGTTTGGAATGAGACAGTGGGTGTATAATGTATATGAGTTTTCATTTTAGGTGAATTGTCTCTTTAACTATCTGCCTCTGTTTAAGCACAGACCTGACAAGAACACAATGAAATGGTTGCAGTTCATGGACGCTGCTCCTGTTTTGTCCAAAACAACAAATTAAAGTTGTAAATTATTAAAGAACTCTATATATTATATAAAAAATGCATTAATCTATTTGCAAAATTTTTATTTTAGTACGTGACAATGTCTTAACCATGACATCAAAAGTGCCATAGAATGCAAAAATCACTTTTATAAGGTGTTTGAACTTTGTGTGGCTGCAGTGTGTGAAAACAGCCAGCCTATGATGGTAAAAATCCACCCACTCATTGTTTTATAATCCCAATAATTCATAAACTGTCTCTCCACATGAGCAGTTCCAGGTTTCTCACAACTATGATGACATATTCGGTGAAAGTCCCTCCCATTTGCGACACTCTCTGCCCTACACAGCCCTGAGTGAGAAGCTGCAGTCCTGCTTTCTTGCTGTAGCTGCTGTAGATACAATGTCACCACCAAAGAGCCATGAAAAGTGTCATGTGTTTGGATGCACCAATGAACAAAGGAGTCTCCATAGACCGCTGAGGACACGGTGGTTGCGAAATGATTAAAGTGTACTGAATTGCATTTGATTTATTGATAAAAATTTTGGCAATTTCCATGACATTGTGCAGCAATTTGAATGTACAAAAATTAAAGGGTTTGTTTAATTTTCATTGGGAATGAAAAATTCATTTTTTTTTCTTCATCAGAAAAATTTCAATACACAACACAGAATTTCTTAAAAATAAGTAAATAAAATAAAAATTAAAAATTTGTATTTAATTAAATTCACTCCTGTACTTTCCCTGAGATTCCCAAATCACTAAATCCGCCCCTGATTATATATATATATATATAAATATATTATAACAAATAAAGCACTTGCATCACTTCATAAAATGAAGGTTAAACCATTGGAGTTACATATCTGAACTAAAGATCTTAATTTCTGTTCCAAAGATTAACTAAGGTCTTACTAGAATTGAATGACACAAGGTTGAGTAATTAATGACAGAATTTTATTATTTTGTGCAGAACTACATTTTTAAGATCATTTGAGTTAAATGATGATGAATGTAGTAAAATTAACTCAAATGAAAAGTTTCATGAAATATTATTCTTCAATAAATTTTAGCCTTTTATTCACAAATGTTATCTATTGCGTTTGAAAATAATGGGAGTTCTGCCATTTCAACAATAGCATTTGCTGTCTCGCAGCTTGCTCTTGCTGCTTTTAATATAGCATCTCCCACAGAGTCAGATTCTACTGACGCTTGATATCCAGTAATTGCTCCTCCAACACATCCTGAGAGAGCCGCAGCTCCGAGAACACCGGCAGTGATTCCTGAACCCATTGCTGCTCCAATGCCAGCACCTGCAGCCACTTCAACCCCAATGGCTTTCAACGCTGAAGCAAACTTTGCTGCTTTGAGTAAAGCCACAACAGTTCCCACTGCAATGCCGATGCCCAGGAAAGCACCGACCAGTGTCCCTGTGGTCACTCCGGCAAGCCTAATGAGAAGTTTTTTATAAACGTTATCTTTAGCTTTTCCTTTTTTCCCTTCTGCATGCAAATTGTCCTCTATATTTTTAATCTCTTCTTGGATTTCTTCCTCCACCATCTGAAGCAGCTCATTGTTAAAGCAGCCTTTCTCTCTTCCTTTCAGATTCTTCTCGAAGGTCCTCAACAGCTTTTTCACCTGAACTCTGTTGCTCCTATAACCCCAGCAGCATTCACTCCAGTGTTTGTTGTCAATAACATAACAGCGACCTCCACAGTTTTCAACAAGCTGCTGTAGTTTTGGACTCTCCTTCACAAATTCCTCAATGGTTCGACCTTCTAGATCTTCACCGTGAGTGAATAAAACTGATATGTGTTTAAGGATATCACCATGCTGCTCAAAATATGAATTCATAATATCCACAATCTCCATTTCTTGTTTGGTGTACCTTGAAACCTTTAGAATCATTACTATCATGTCAGGACTTGGGCCCATTTCAGTGATGGATTTAATGATTTCAGCTCTGATGGCATCCTCGGAAACAACTGTGTCAAAAATCCCAGGTGTGTCAATAACAGTGATTTTTCTTCCAAAAACCATCCCATTTCCACTCACACAGTCTGCAGTCATCGATGTAGGTGAAGCTTTACTCTTGAATATTCGTTTTTTAAGGATTGTATTCCCGGCGCTACTCTTGCCAACTCCTGTCTTCCCAAAAAGGACAATCCTTCTCTCAGGTCTAGATTCTTTACCTTTTGGAAGAAAAAACAAGTGTTTTGTTATGAAACAGTTAGAAAATAAGTTGCTGCCTTAAATATTTAATTCCCATCAACTTAAAATTAATTTATAAAATAAATTTTTACTTAAATTACGTTAAACTGACTTTAAAAATGAGTTCATGTAATTTACAGTGCAAAACAGGCACTTAGAGTTATTTCATGCCATTATTTCTTACCTCCCATTATTCTTGTCCTTTAATGAACCTCTGTAATCTGTGAAACAAGGTGTGTTGCATTAATACATTTTTTAAATGAGCATTGCTCTGAATTCAAAACAAAAACTGAATCAAAAAGTCTTAAGACACATGAAAGATTTTGTTTCTCATCATCTTAAAAACATTTTGATTTCAAAGACTATTGCTAAAGTTCTTAAAATTAGTTTTGTAGACAAAAATCAACATAATTTCATTAAAGAAACAAAAAGGACATGTTCCTCCTTCAGTAATGTTTATAAAATGCACCTGATGTTGAATTAATGAATCACGCTGAATCCAGAGTGAGAAAAGCTGAAATCTAGACAAAGAAGAAGCTTAAATATGGTGTCACGTGTTTTACTCACCACATTACCATACTTCCTTAAGGGTTTATATGACTTTAATATGTAGATTTGTTCAAACCTTTGTCTGTTATAACTGATATAATTCGATATTCAACATATTGAATAATAAAATATACCATGCAGTTGTCTTCTAGTGAAGAGAAGCTGGATTGTAATTGTTTTAGTTTGGGAACAAGCAAAATCAGTGTAAGCACAGAAAACAAGTAATTTTTTCTGATTTTTTTCATTTATGGGACTGTAGTTACAGAATCATCCGTACGGTTTTGATCTGCACTCATAATGGCTGGAGAGAGCTGCATTCAATCTCCAATCAACAATGAATTTGAAAATCTCAATAATTAAGGTTTAGTTGCTTAAGGAAGAGTATAGTGAAATTGAATTTGTAATAAAGGTTACTTTATAAAATCACATTTCATGAATAAGAATTTCACAACAACAACAAAAAAAAATTATTACTAAGGTATCATTTTAAAACAAAGCATCAAGTTTATACAAAAGTGGTACAGTATATACAGTAAATTATACATGAAAACACTTTTGTTACAATAATTGTAGAACTTCCTCATTAAAAACCACTTTTTTGTCATGTAAGTTGTAAACTTCCTCACTAATGTTCTGCTTTCAGTGGTGGGATAGTTCTCAAAAATATCAGTTTTCATGTATATTTTGGGTTTGTATTACACTGTTCCCCTTGTTCTCACTTATCGCGTGTTTGATAGGCCTGTCTCCTATTTTTGACATTCATATTACAATGAACAATAACATATTACATGAACAAAGATGGATTATGTTCTGCCATTTTAACCTGAATCATTTTCTCAAGCAGTTCATTCAGAAGAATTGATTCATTTACGAAATAAGTCTATTTATGAGTGAGTTGTTCAATCATACACTACAGAGATTCATTCAAATACAATGATTATTTCGGAAAAGAAACACTAATTTGTGATTTTTGGAGACCACACCTTATATCATAGTTCACATCACAACTACATTGAACAAGTTATAAATGCAACAATTTTGCTCTTGCGCCCGTTTTTCATGAGCTGATCTCAAAGGTCTAAGACTTTATCTATGTACACAAAAGGCCTATTTCTCTCAAAAACTGTTCACAAATCTGTCTAAATCTGTGTTAGTGAGCAATTCTCCTTTGCTGAGATAATCAATCCACCTCACAGGTGTGGTATATCAAGGTGCAATATCAAGGCATATCAAATGAATGGTGAAATTATAATTCATGGCCCCAAAGATCTGTACACAATTCCTGGAAGCTGAAAAGATCCCAGTTCTAGCATGGCCAGTATACTCACCGGACATATCACCCATTGAGCATGTTTGGAATGCTCTGGATCGGTGTATATGACAACGTGTTCCAGTTCCTAACAATATCCAGCAACTTTACACAGCCATTGAAGAGGAGTGGACCAACATTACACAGGCCACAATCAACAACCTGATCAACTCTGTGTGAAGGAGATGTGTTGCACTGCGTGAGGCAAATGGTTGTCACACCAGATACTGACTAGTTTTTGGACCCCCTAATACAGTAAAACTGCCTAAGGCACACCTGTGCAATAATCATGCTGTCTAATCAGCATCTTAATATGCCACTCCTGTTAGGTGGATCGATTATCTCTGCAAAGGAGAAGTGCTCACTAACACAGATTTAGATTATTATTTGTGAATTATATTTGAGAAAAATAGGCCTTTTGTGTACATAGAAAATTTCTAATTTTTCAGCTCATGAGCAGAAGTGTTGCATTTATAATTTTGTTCAGTGTTACGGTATGATAGAGAGGAAGGAAAAAAGTGGAGTGTTACACTAAATGTGGATTTTGCAGTGTAATTTTAAAAAGTAATTAATTCACACGTAGAAATAACCACGTTATTACATAAAAAAAGACGTAAAATGGCCTGAAAACATGATCTGTGGGAGTTTCAGACAGCAACACTGGTTGCTGTCAGCTTGGTTACATTTGTAGTAAATCTATGTGTCTGTGACCAATAGCCTATTTATCGAGTGATTGTGACGGCTGGTGAAAGGACAGTCTGGAAACAATAGCGAGTTATAGTTTTAATGAGAATATATGGTGATGGTACATAAACAAACAATGACGATGAGACAGCGATACTCCGAGGGGATGGTGAAGCGGTGAGAAGTCCAGACGGTGGTGGAGAGAAGGTGAGTAATCCGGATGTAGACGGCGTGAGGCAGCAGGAGAGAGTGGCACAGGAACTGCGGGGAATAGAGCCAAAGGTAAGTGTCCGTGGCTGAGTGAACGTGCGAAGAGTGGATGAGGTTCTGGGGAAACACAGACATCCAAACGCAAAACAACACTGAAGCCAGACGGGGGGTTATCACATCAAACATAGAACAACGATCTCTCAAACACAAGACGTGGCAGCTGTTGCTGATACAATTAACGGAGACGCCCACAACTAATCAGTGCAGACACGGAACACACAGAATTCAACACAAAGTGTAAACATCCCGAGATCACGGTTTACCAACCGTGAAAGTACCCCCCCTCTAAGAACTCCTCCTGGGGTTCCCAGAAGGGCCTACCTGCTGATTGTATTCATCAATAAGGGAGTGATCCAATATGTCCCTAGCAGGTACCCAACTCCTCTCCTCCGGACCGTAACCTTCCCAGTCCACCAGATACTGGAATCCTTGTCCCCTCCGTCTCAAGTCCAGAATACGATTAACCAAATATGTTGGTTCCCCATCTACGAGACGCAGCGGCGGGGGAACCGGAGTAGGCGGATTAATACGTGCATAAAACACTGGTTTAATTTTGGACACATGAAAGGCGGGGTGTATCCTCTTGTACGCAGGAGGTAGTTTGAGGTGGACTGTCACCGGACTAATGATCTTGATGATAGTAAACGGGCCGATAAATTTGGGAGCTAATTTATTAGAAACAGATCGCAGAGAAATGTTACTGGTAGAAAGCCACACCTTTTCACCCACGACGTAGACAGGAGGCTTTGACCGTTGTCAAAACTACGGTCTCCTTGGCTGTCGGTAATTTGGGCAAGGGAATGAAATGTGCTGCCTTCGAGAACCGGTCCACTACGGTCAAAACCACCGTCATGCCATTAGATGGTAACAAAATCTAGAGCGATATGGGACCAGGGTCTCGAAGGGACAGACAGCGGTTGAAGGAGCCCATCAGGAGGTCAGTTAGATGACTTACCACTGGCACAAACTGAGCAAGCCAAAACAAAATTGCGGACATTGCGAGCCATACGTGGCCACCAGAATCGTTGTCTAACCAAACCATTAGTTCTACTTAAATTCAAAACGACCGAAAAAAGTGCCCACCGAGCCTGCCTGGAATTGAGTCTTTTGGCAGTTCTGATGTATTCTAAATTCTTGTGATCGGTCCAAACAATAAACGGAACCCCTGAACCCTCTAACCAGTGGCGCCACTCCTCCAATGCTAATTTGACCGCCAACAACTCTCTATTGCCAATGTCATAATTACGTTCAGCAGGAGATAATCGATGTGAAAAGAACGCGCAAGGGTGTACCTTTTCGTCCGAAGCAGCACATTGGGACAACACTGCTCCTACCCCCACCTCTGATGCGTCGACCTCCACCACGAACTGCCATGTGGGATCAGGGGCCACAAGGATGGGAGCCGAAACGAAGTGGTTCTTGAGGTTACTGAACGCAGCCTCAGCTGCGTCCAACCACCTGAACGGAGTACTTGGGGAGGTCAAGGCTGTCAGAGGTGAGACTAGTTGGCTGAAATTACGAATGAAACGTCGATAGAAATTGGCGAACCCCAGAAACTGCTGTAGGGCCTTACGGGAATCTGGAGATGGCCAATCTATCACAGCCTTAACTTTGTCAGGGTCCATACGTATTCCCTCGGACGAAATGATATACCCTAGGAAGGGAACAGACTGTGCATGGAATACGCATTTCTCCGCCTTGACAAAAAGCCCATTCTCAAGTAACCTCTGGAGCACTCGTCTGACGTGTTGAACGTGTTCCTGGAGAGATGAAGAAAAAATCAGTATGTCATCCAGGTAAACATATATAAACTGATCTACCATATCTCTCAACACGTCATTCACGAGTGCTTGGAAAACCCCAGGCAAGTTGGAGAGCCCGAACGGCATCACCATGTACTCAAAGTGCCCTCTAGGGGTATTGAAGGCGGTTATCCATTCATCCCCCTTCCTGATGCGGACCAAATGATAAGCGTTACGTAAATCCAATTTTGTGAATATGGATGCTCCCTGCAACCTCTTGAAAGCTGAAGACATGAGTGGTAAAGGATAAGTATTCTTAATAGTAATGTTGTTCAGCTCTCGGTAATCAATGCAAGGTCGCAGAGAACCATCCTTCCTACCCACAAAAAAGAACCCCGCCCCCGCTGGAGAAGAGGAAGGACGGATGAACCCAGAGGCTAAGGAATCAGAAATGTATTTCTCCATGGCCTCCCTCTATAGAAAGAGATAGATAACTTGCCCTTAGGCGGAGACTTACCTGACACTAAGTCTATGGCACAGTCGTAGGGACGATGCGGAGGGAGAGAAGCAGCACGGGACTTACTGAACACTTCCTTCAGGTCCAGATACTCAACGGGGACGTTTGGCAAAACCATGGTCTCCTTCTGAAAGACAGAAACAGGGACAACAGGACAAGCAGAAACCAGACAAGACTCATGACATCTTTCAATCCACAATGTGACATTGTTAGAACCCCATTCCACTCGTGGATTATGTTTGGACAACCATGGGTGACCTAATACAATGGGAGCAACAGGGGAGTCCATGAGAAAAAAGGATATGGTTTCTTGATGGTTGCCAGAAGTAACCAGAGTGATGGGTTCTGTATGGTGCGTGACGTGAGGCAGTTCCTGGCCGTTGAGTGCGGTGACATGGATGGGGAGAGACACAGGAAGGACAGGAATGTTCAAGTGATGTGCCAGTGAAGAATCCATTTTTGTGAATGGATGGAAGGAGGGTCGATGATGTAGATGAGGACTTCTCAGCGGAGATCCCACCCGATAGTAGCCTCAAGTTTAACCCCCACTACATGTAACCTAATTGTGATGTGCAAGTATTTTGAAGATAAATCTACTGTTACAATAAACACTGCATTACGATATGCGCTTTCCTTATCGCCTGTCTTCGTTGAGTGACTGTTCTATCTTGGGTTGAGAGGGTATGTTAACAGCTGTGATTATGAACACTGTAAATTCCCTCATTATGCAGAATGGATAAAAGTTAGGAGATGCATGTTGTCCAGTGACTGAACGTTATTCAGCAGAATGGTTGGGGAGAGGAGGTTGGAGGGGACACCGTCTGACGAGGTTTCAGACAACAGAGCCTTTACTACTGCTGCTGCGTCCTGTTTGGACATTGGGAAGACCTCTACCCATTTGGACCACATGTCCACAAATACCAAACAATTTTTCTTCCCTTCACATGGGGACAGATCAATGAAATCCATCTGTAAATATTCGAAGGGCCTCATCGGTGCTGTCTGGGATACCTGAGGCATTTTTATGCCTCTTGCCACATTATGTGTATTACAAATGACACATCTTTTGCAAAAATGTTCTGCATAAATTGTGAACCCCTTTGTAAACCACAATTCTTTCATTCGCATAATCATTCCCCCTTTCAATGCGTGGTCTTTCCCATGCATCGACTTAGCATAGTGAGTAAAGAAGTGTTTAGGTAATCAAGGCTTGCCATCTCTGCTTCATCCATACTCCATTCACCACCTTACAGCAACACTGTTTCCATTTCTCTCTCTCCTGTCCTGTCGCAAATGTCTGCATGCCCTGTAAAGATGAAGAAATGTCAGGGTTATTTTCAGATAACAAAGTACACTCTGATGATTTTGTCTGCTGAGATGCCACAGCCTTAGCCGCTGCGTCTACTCTGACATTTCCTGTAGATACAGAATCTTTGTTATTAGTATGCGCTGCGCATTTACAAATCACTATCTTTTCTGGCAGCAAAATAGCGTTGAGCAAATCTGACACGAGGGGTGCATTTAATATTGGTCGCTCATCTGACTTTAAAAACTTTCTGTGTTTCCACAGCGCCCCAAAATCATGAGTAACCCCAAATGCATAGCGTGAATCTGTGTAAATCGTTACACATTTGTTTGTCATAAGTTTTCATGCTTCTGTTAATGCCACAAGCTCAGCTGCTTGTGCTGAATAATTGGCCACAATGTCAAATTCAGTTGTTATCGCATAACCAACTTTATTCAGGCCTGTTTTTTGATCTTTAAAAGCTGAGCCATCCACAAAGAGAACATTTTCACAATTTTCGAATGGCACGTCAGGTCTGGACGTGGCGTACACACTTGTTCAAGCGCTGTTAAACAACAATGATGCTCTTCCCCATCCTCTTCTGTTGGAAGGAGAGTAGCAGCATTCAAGGTTGTGCATCGCTTAACAGTGATGTTAGGCATGTCAATCAGAATATTATGCTATCTTAACCATCGAGCTGTTGATAAGTGTGATGTTTTCTGTTCCTGCAAAATCATGGACACTGCGTGAGGCACCATCAATGTCAGATCAGAGTACGAATTCAGCAGCTGCCACCGCCCTCAGACATTGTGGCAGGCCTGCTGCAACTGGGTCTAATTTGCTGGAAAAATATGTCACAGGTCTCAATTTGTCTCCATGATGCTGCAACAATACAGAAGTCATAAATCCATTTTTCTCATCAACTGTCTGAACCAAGGGTTTATTTGGGGCCGGCAAGCCTAGAGTTGGTGCAACAGACAGCTGAACTTTCATGTTCAGAAATGCCTCTTCTGCCTTTTCTGTCCACTTTAACCCCCTTTCTGTTGTTAGGCCCCTCAAGGGCTGTTCATGAATTGCATAATTTGGAATAAATGTTCTACAGTATGAACACATCCCCAAAAATGATAGCATTTGTTTCTTTGTCAGTGGTTTTGGGACCTCTTTTATCGCTTTAACCCTTTTTTCAGAAAGTGATTTGCTATTCGGTGTTATTACATGCCCCAGGAATGTAATCTGTTGTTTTACGAACTGCAATTTTGTCAGGCTGACTTTATGGCCCTCCCGAGCCAGATGGTTCAAGAGGGTCACAGTGTCAGTCACACATGTAAGCTCATGATGAGCACACAAGCAAAGATCATCCACATACTGCAACAGAGCTGTACCTGCTGTCAGGGTCAAAGGTTCCAAACTCCTACTGTTTTTATACCAAGAATTGCTTCTAGTTTTAGAGGGTATTGACGTCTGTCATCAGATTTTGGGGTGACCACAACTGGTTCACATCCTTTAATTAAACCAACATCGTATTTGTGTTTCGCCCATAACTCTGATGGCATTTCTGCTATTGCTGGATGTATATCTGAGGCACAAATAATTGTCATGCAATGATTTTTCCTTTTGCCAATGGGTACCACAACTCTCTCTGTCTCAATGTCATGCTTGCAATCAGACATAAACGCTCCCAGACTCTGACTGTGTTTCACCCCCCCCTCCTATCGGTCTCCAGTCTTTGGCATAAACACAGCTTTTCACAAACAGTTCTAATCTGGGCCCTGTCTGGCTCCTGTCCTCGGAAAGTGAAGTGAGGCACAGAATCTTCTGCCATTAAGTAAAACTGAAGCTGTTTTTCTGTCAGGCAAACTGAAACTGTACACACATTTTCTGTCCAAAACATTTTATCAAAATGTAAGGTTTCTCCTTCTTAAACCTCAAACCAGTCTTTTTCATACTGGTTATCTGGTTGTACTACAACATGTGACGTGCAATGCAATTTGTCAGGCAGCATGATTTCTCTATCAAATGGTTTTGTTCTATCTTTAGCCAGTTCACACATCATTCCAGCTCAATCAGAATTTATGATGTGCCATTCATATGCCCATTTTGGTTCTGCTTGCAGACAGCAAATCTGCTCTTTCTCTGCCACTCGGACACCCCCAGAGTCTGCAATCAGTGTCAAATTTAGTTTGCACAATAAATCTCTCCCCATCAAAGGCACTGGACATGCAGGGGTGTAGAGAAAAGCATATATATATATATTTTTTTTTTTTTTTTGATTGATGATGTTTATTCTAATTTTCTCACAAATCAACATAACAGGCAACATAACAGACAAATTCTACAAGTGCATGGTATGAATATATATATATATATATATATATATATATATATATATATATATATATATATATATATATATATAAATTTATCACCTGCTTCGTCAGGGCTCGGCAAGTGAGCCATCGCTTCTTTCATGTCCGTTATAGTCCATGGTCTAAAGACCATAACAGGCCCGTCAGGACCTGAAACTTCAATCAATGGAGCTGTTATTCTCACATTTTCTTCTTTCGCTGTTTATCTGGTTTTTCTTTTCTTTGTCGGGGTTGCTCTGCGCAGTATTTCCTCTTCAATTTCTCTGTTGGGGGTTTCAGGAATGATTTCTGGTTCTTCCTCTGTCTCCATTCTGGATCTGGCCACGGTGCTGTTGGTGTTCTCGGTGGAGAGCAGCCGAGGTCAGGGTCCATTTTCGCGGCTTGCATCTCAATCACGGGAAAGTGTGTTTAGGGCGGAGGTACATGTTTAGAAACACAAACATAAAAGCGGTTAGTAGGTTTATGTGAGGCATTTACATTTTCTTCACATTCTTCAACTTTCTTTTCCTCCTTTCTACTTGCTAATTCTTTCTGCATAGTTGTCCTTTCTCTCCTATCTGCTTCCGCTATCCAACAATTCACAGTTCGTTCACATTTCTCACACATGTGTCTGCCACAACAAGCTTTCTGTCTCTCGCTTCCCTCTTCTACTGATTCCTTCACAGCTTTTAATTTCTACACTCAACGTTCCCTCTTTTGGAAAACCATGGTATTTTATTAATTTCCCCATATCTTGCATGCATTTTTGGCCATACACTTTTTTCATTTTCCTAAACACCGGTGTATCATATTCAACGAGCTTGCTCTGAGACTTTCCCATATCTGCTGGTTTCCTTCTCTGTGGAGATTCTCTTCGGCGCGGCTATAATCTGTCAGACGTAGACGTCTCCAGCAGATCCGACTTTTTCTCGGCCAAGTCGACAGGCAATACTCGCACAGTCTCACTGTCCCTCTTAGAAATATGTTAACTGCTTGCACGTGATCTCAGCTTATCGCTTTGAAATATCTGGATCGCTTTGATCTCAATTTCTAACTCAATTTACGATCACGCCAGTTGCAGCCATTTTAATTCCCCCACTAGAAATGTATTAACTGTGCCTCAGTATTCTCACAATCGGATTCCCTCAGAATCCTCTTGATTGTGTTCCCATAGAGAAGGTCCCACCGCTATGGTTCGTCCCTCTTCTAATTTAAATTCCAATCCTTATTTCTAAAAACCCAAAATTTTGAATACCATGAACTGTCTCTTACCAGAGATTTCTATTGCCACTCAGGTTCTTTTCTGATTCCAGTGGTGTCCCCTCCGGGCCTCGGTGGTCGGTCCCTCTCTCCCTCAAACCTAATCAGGGTTAGGGCTGAACTTCTATAGTCCAGGATGAACAGTCAACGTCCACTCACAGGTCCAGAGGACACATCCAAGGAATCCAACGTTCGCAAAATTTTAATCAACTCTCATCAGCATAAGAGACAGACTCACTCTCAGGTATAATTAAAAAGAAAGCTTTTATTCTTTGCAAAGAAGGTCAGACAATCATACAGCAACACTGAGTTCCTGCAGAGTAAAACCGACCCAGGAAGAGGGCAGTACTCCACCTTATATCCCTTTGATGCGTCAAGGTTACAAAGTCTTAACAGCTGTAAATTTCCACACATAACAAGGAACACTCTCTATGGGCCGTTTCTCTCACATTTAGGACTTAGCAGTTCAGTTCATATGTATGAACCCTGTATGAACTGCTGTATGAACCCTTCAGTTCATCCTCAGGCATTGTTCACCCACTATATGGCCCAATGACCCTCTCAGGTCATTCTCAGACATCTGCCCCCCCAGGTGCCACCCTTCTGAACCCACACAGCAATTCTAAGAAAAGACATGCAAATATAGGTATACAGAAGCAATGTTAAATGAATTTTTCCACCACATAGCCTAGCTAAAGTGGACGAGAATGCTAAGTAACTTTACCAATCTCCCTGCAAAACTCTCATGGCAGCCAAGGAGATCATGATTGCACTGATAAGTCAACCATGCAAAAACGCAACACGTTTTTATTTTATTGTATGTTTTTTTATTAATGATCTTCAGTATTCACGGACCATTGCGAGGTTTAACCAGACGGTTACAAGAGCTCCACCAGATGCATCACTGTGGGATTGTGGGATTGTTCAGGATTGTGGGTAATGAAGTACTTAGCCAAGACATCACGAATCAAAGGGATTTATCTCAAAACAAGATTAGTGCCCCATGAACCTTTGGCGTTTATATGAGCATATACTATCGCTTAGTACAGCCGTAGCTGGTTTTAAGTCTACCATGTATGGTCACGTTTTTATGGCTTTTAACCCAACTGTCAATGCAGAAATTGTATTGAATTTTTACTTCCCGCACCGGCTGTGGGCGGGATTGTGATGCTCTATACACCAAAATAAAAAAAACAGACCCTGTAGTAAAAAATAAATAAATAAAAAAATAATAATAATCGGTTTTATTCTAGCTTAAATCATTCTTTTTTAAATCAGCTCTTCTCAAAATTTTAATGTGCTCCCTCAGGTTATCAAAAATTTCTGTAAGTGTTAGTCTTTCCTTGTTTTTTCCTATGTCTTCCTTAGCCTCCACAAATCCCCTCTAAGGATTGCTATTTTCTACACCTGTATGTTTTCCTTTGGCTGAACGTATGTTTTAACCTTGGCTCTATCTTTACAAAGCAATCAGCACCTATGCTGCAAATAATGGAAGCCATATCCTTGAGCTTCCTCCCCACAACTCCTGCCAAAGCTATTTCTAGCATCCACATCATGATCAAACTTCTCCCACTCCGTCCTTGCCACTTCACCAGGCGAATTCATGAATTCTTTCTGACCTCTCCTAATCCTATATCCTGTCCAAGTTGTCTACTGCCATGTGTACCGTCCGCTTCTGCCTGCTGCTTCATGTCCTCTGACCAGTGTTTGGAATAACGGCGTTTAAAAGAACGGCGTTAGGTAATGACGTTATTTTTTCAGTAACGCGGTAATCTAACTAATTACTTTTCCCGTCGTTACAACGCCGTTAACGTTACTGAACGTTAAATGCGGTTCGTTACTATGCATTGATTTAATAAACTATGCAATCCGAGCGCACCCCTGGCTCACACAGCGAGTGAGCAGGTGGGTTAATGACGAGATAAGCGGTTGTGATTGGCAAAGGCAGAGTCATGTGTTTCATGGTAGCCAATCAGAGCCAGTGTTTTTACACACATGCCGGCACACCCGGCAAAGATAATACTTGGAAGTGCAGGATAAAACTCTTGCTGTCTGTTGACGTGCAATAAATATTGAAAGTTATGTACTTGTCTGTTCTACTCATTTCAACTGACTTCTGAAAACTGCAAAAAAAAAAGTACAAATTCTCTGACATGTAGCAACCTTTTTTTTTCTTTTTTTTTTTACAGTAACACAAATAGTTACTTTCCCTGGTAACGAGTTACTTTTATTATAGAGTAATTCAGTTACTAACTCAGTTACTTTTTGGAACAAGTAGTGAGTAACTATAACTAATTACTTTTTTAAAGTAACGTTCCCAACACTGATCATCATCAGTGATGCTGTTCCTGCTCCCATCTTCATCATGTGCCTGGAGATTCTGGGGATTCTGGTTTGCTTCCTGCCCCAGCCTCTCCTCTGTCTCACCAGGTTTCCCTGTGCATTGCACGATATGTTCAGGTTGCAAGCACTTCATCTTTGAATGATGTATCTTTGAGTGTACTGTTTGAGTGCATGCATTACTCCGGGATATTGGTTTGTTTGAACTCAGAGGGAGTGTCAGCCACATTAAAAAAAGTGAACAGCTTAAGTCATTTGTGGATTAATGCGTATTAGAGATGCGAGCCGTTTAAAACGATTCAGTTCGATTTGATGAACTTAATGATTCGTTTGTGAACCGGATATCCAAACTGCTTTGATTTGAACTCTCTCTCACACAGAAACAGAAGAGAAGACAATGCTGTATAAAGTCGTCGTTTTTGCTATTTTTGGACCAAAATGTATTTTAGATGCTTCAACAAATTCTAACTGACCCTCTGATGTCACATGGACTACTTTGATGATGTTTTTCTTACCTTTCTGGACATGGACAGTATACCGTACACATAGTTTCAATGGAGGGACTGAGAGCTCTCAGACTAAATCTAAAATATCTTAAACTGTGTTCCAAAGATAAAAGGAGGTCTTACATGTTTGGAACAGCATAAGGGTGAGTTATTAATGACATAATTTTCATTTTTGGGTGAACTAACCCTTTAATTGAGCAGACACAACTTTTTATAAAATTGTAGACATAAATGGAAGATTTGAAATGGGCCTTTAATTTTCCATTTCACTAGGATCTAGTTGTGGTTTCTTAATAAATGCCAGCTTGAATGGTTTTGGGACGTGATGTAAATATAACTAAGAGTTAATAATGTTGAGAATCGGTTCTTCTGCTACAGGTAACAACTCTTTCGGTGATTTAGTGGATACAGGATCTAATAAATATATTGTTGGTTTAGATACATTGTTTGTCACAATCTCGGTGGGGTCTTAGGCTTTTATTGCCGTAGAGCACCTGGCTTTTTGTTTTGATGGCTCGCCAGGTGTGTCAGTCCGTAAGCAATTGTGTCAGTCCGTAAGCATTGTTAGAAGCGCTAATCTTCTCCTTGCCTTCCGAGTTTTTTGACCCTGCTTAATTCATTTGTTTTTTCCCTGTCTTTTCAGTATGGTGTCCCTGTTTTTGACCTTTCTGTCTGCCTGGCACCTCTAGGACTCTGGGGAGCTTTTTGTCTGTGTTGTATCTCTCGCTTGCTGAGGCCAGCATCCACTAAACAGCCGATTCTACTCACCCCTCTCCCGGTCTTGACGTTAGCTGTCGGCGGGCTCGTCACTTCCCCTCGCTGCTGTCTAGCAGATTCCAGGTTAAGTTTCCCCGCTGGTCTTCCTCACGGAGTGCTGGCGGTCTTGTTATCCTTCTGACTAGTCCTCAGCATAAATAAACTCATTCATCTGCTGTTGAATCCTGGTCTTGTTTTCACATTGATACATTTATTTAGCTCTTCCTGTCCTATAGTTGTAAAGTGCTGCAGTTTATCTTTGAGTGCGATGGATGACACTGAAGTATTAGATGCTGTAGAATCTACATTTGTTATTGTATTTCTGATATTATCTATTTTATCAGTGCAGAAATTCATAAAGTCATTACTATTAAACATTGATGGCATATTAGAATCAGCTGGTGTCTGGTTATTCGTTAATCTAACCTTCTGTTCTAAATAAAAACCTTGGATTTTTTTGGTTATTTTCAATGAGTTTGTGGATATTCTCGGCCCTGGCAGTTTTTAGAGCCTGTCTATAGCTGGACATACTGTTTTTCCACGGAATTCTAAAAACTTTCAGGTTAGTTTTTCTCCATTTGCACCAAGGACCTTCCTCTCCGGGTGGCTTCTCACAAGTTAGCCCCCAGGTTCATGGGGCCATATCAGATCACCAAGGTATTGAGTCCTGTGGCGGTAAAGTTCAAGTTACCTCCCATACTTGGTCGGGTACACCCAGTCTTTCATGTTTCTCGGGTCAAGCCTGTGTTTCATTCTCGCCTTAACCCATCTGCTACTAACCCTCCCCCTCCCCCTCCCCGTCTAGTGGATGGTTCCCCAGCCTTCACTGTCAGGAGGTTGTTGGATGTCAGACATCGAGGTCAGGGATTTCAGTATCTGGTGGACTGGGAGGGATATGGTCCGGATGAGAGGATTTGGGTCCCAGCTCGGGATATTCTGGATCGGTCGCTGATCGAGGACTTCAACCGGCAGCATGGTGGTACCTTCCCTGGCCAGGGGGCGCTCCTGGGGAGGGGGGTAATGTCACGTCCCCGGGCTGATCTGTCTGTTTTTCCCTATAGTGTGTGTTGTTGTTTACACTTACCATGTGCTTCTGTGTCACCGTGGTGCCCGTCTCCGCCCTCTTGTTTCATTATTATATTGTTATTGGTCACCATCACCTGCTCTGCATCATCACAATCACTCCTTCTCTATTTAGTCTCCTCATGTGTGCTGTCTGTTGTCAGATCATCGTGTTGATCTTGTTCATGTCTCAGCCTTGTCCTCACCTCTTGTTTAGCCTGCACAGAGATCGTGCCCGTTTTGTTTTCATCCTCTAGTTTTGTTTTTTCCCTCTTCCTCCTGCTTTCAGGCAGCGCTATTCTTCAGCCTCCCAGGCTTGCGATAACCGACCGCTGTAACTCTTCTTCTTCACCGCGCTGCAGCGAGCCACCAGTTCCCCGCCTCAACAGCGCCCCCGCCTCCCTGTCAGTTTATCTGGGCATTGCATCAGTGGATTTCCAAGTGGAATTCGTCCAGGAGGCTCTTTTGGATCTGCTCCAGACTGCCCTGTTCCTGGATTGTTTTTGTTTGTTAATTTTTATTTTTTCAGTCCTTTGAAATTAAAGCCCATATAATATACTAATATCTAATAAACTGACCCTTTTTGAGCACCTGCAACTGAGTCCCAGTCTCGCTTTGACAGAGTGAGTATTACTATTAAACCATGGCACAGTACGCTTTTCTCTAAACTTTTTCAATTTGATGGGGACAACAGCTTTTAATGTATTAGAGAAAATAGTGCCCATGTTGCCAGTCATTTCGTCTAGTTCATGTGTATTTATGGGTACACATAGCAGTTGAGATAAATCAGGCAGGTTATTTGTGAATTTGTCTTTGGTGACTGGATCAATTGTTCTGCCCAGATGGTAATGCTGAGCCATATAGTTAATATCAGTGATACGCAGCATGCATGATACAAGGAAATGATTGGTAACAACATCACTTTGAGGAACGACATCTATATCAGTAAGATCGATTCCATGCAATATAATTAAATCTAGTGTATGATTAAAATGATGAGTGGGCCCAGTGACATTTTGCTTGACTCCAAAAGAGTTTATCAGTTCAGTAAACGCAATTCCTAATGCATCATTTGTATTATCAACGTGAATATTACAATCTCCGACAATTAGCACTTTATCAAATGTAACCAAAAGATCTGAGAGGAAATCTGCAAATTATTTTAAGAATTCTGTATACGGCCCTGGTGGTCTATACACAGTAGCCAGAGCAAGAGACACAATAGATTTATTTTTCATATCTGACAATGTAACATTAAAGGAGGGGGTGAAATGCTCGTTTTCACTCAATATCCTGTTAATCTTGAGTACATATAGAGTAGTACTGCATCCTTCATAAATCCAAAAAGTCTTTAGTTTTATTATATTCATAAGAGAAATATAGTCTGTACCGATTTTTCCCGGAAAAACACGACCGGCTGGAGGCGTGACGTGTGGGCGGAGCTAAAGAATCACGAGCGCGAATAGGCTTTTGTGTTGAGAGCATGTGGAAGCTGTGACATTCCCGTGAGGGAAAACCCATTATCCAAAACAAACCATGGCTTACAGTCAGATTCAGACGTTTATTTATTTAATCCAGAATCAGATCCCGAGGCTGAAACTGAACGAAAGCAGCAGCAGCAACGACTCGCTCCAAGCGGGGCTCGAACCCGCGTCTCTGGCATGGGAGGGGACGCACTAACAAGGAGGCAGAGATATTTGAAGCAGTTTTACTCACCGCCTGCGGTTCCAACACACGATCGTGACCCTTTTTCCTTGGGATTGCATCATCCTTAAGAAATAAACGATACGCAAATCCGTCGTCAAACTGGGCCTTGTGAACAAGCATCTTCGAAATGCAGAGCCCCTTGACTCTCTTGCGCTTTGCTTCCTGTCAGCTCTAAACTATCTAACTATCACAACAAATAAAGGCAAAAATTATAATGATTCAAAATAAAAGTTTGAAAACATATAATGTTTACAATCAAGCATTTATATTAATTTGTATTTGCATTTGTATTGTGTTTATTTAGAGAATATGGGTTGGCACACAACAAACAAACAAAAGCCCGTATGGCATGTGCCATTGGTCATAGATTTTTATCACGAGGGACTGAATACAAAGTGAAGAGTTACATTCAACACTGAAATGCCAAGGCTTATGTAAAGATTTTTTTTTTTTTTTTTTTTTTTTTTACTTTAAAGTACAAAAGCTTGTTTTTATTTTTTTTTGATAAAAGGATGTGTTCAAGTAAATAAGAAAAATCCAGGGTGCCATATATTCATATTCAAAAGGTTATAGGTTGCAGATTTAATGCTATCATTTATATATCATTAAATATATTATTTCAAATAATAATAACAACAATCAGTGGCAGTTTGGTCGATATGTCATTAAGACCACTAGATGGCCAGATTCTACAAGACCAGTATTAACCAAAGCAGCCTAAACAGGAAATAAACACAAGAAGGACGTAAAAAGATGTGATGTGGTCACATTAAATTTGTCTCTGATAATCAAATCTTTAAATTGACATTATAAGTTGGACAAGATGAGAAAGACGACTTTAAGAGAGTCATTTAAAAATTATTATGTGGGCAGTGGTCCTGACACGGTGATCGTTGCTGGATTTAAAATGTATGCAAGAACAAATTATAGTCCAATTAATGCACACAGAGTGCATAAGACTTTCAATGCACAAAACAATTATATATATATATATATATATATAGGTGAAGGTGAAGAAAATGTACGAGGTACAATCTTGCTAGCACATCCTGTCCTAAGGTGAGAATTTTGTGGTTTCTTATTTGCACATAGTGCAAAGCGAAACACTTTATTTAAAGCAAACTATTCCAAGCTAACTTATTAATAACAGAGCACAAAATGTGCATTACGAAGAAATGTAATAAATAAACTAAAATGCAGCACCATATTCAAGTGATTTTATTATCATTTCAAACACATAAAGCTGTCATGGTGATCAGATTGCAAAGGAATTTCCTGTAAAAGCAGCTCTGAATTTATTTTTGCTGCGATAACGTAGCATCGGACACGACTGGTTGAAAATGCATTACAAACATGTCTATACAATCTTTTACAAAGTATGCTATTAAGCAGTATGAAATCATGTCTACTCATACTCTGTTCATAAAGAGGCATCTGTTGAGTGTTAAGCTAACTATGCAAGCATTATTATTCAGTAAACCCAAGAAAATTGTCAATTATATTCTAAAATGTATGTTGGGCTTCTGTTCTATGTAAATTGATCCCAGAGAACCTTATAGCTGAAGCTGGGACATATTTAATTTTTTTGCCAGTTGTCTGGACACCTCCCAAAAGAGACATCAGCTCAGCGTATCCAGGATCTATCAGTTAAGCTGCAGAAGGTCAGTTTCTTCGTCGTTGTGGGTGTTTGTTACTGCGACCAGCAAAAAACATAAAAAAGCCAAAGGATGCTAAGAAAAAAAAGAGAATCTCATCACACCATTGCAGTACATATAATGGTAACAAGGTAGAACTTCAACTCACCTATGAACCCAAATACCAGAACAACACTCATCAGAGCAAGTATGACAGTAACCATCTGCCACAATGTCGGCTCTGTGGGCTGCACTACTACAGTGTGATTCTGACACTCTGAAGGTTGAGTTGGGACTGTAAAGAAAATAGAAATATAAACCAATGCTGGTGTGTTTGTATATTAGAGTAAGCAATTGCTTTTTTGGAGGAAACAGGTGAAGTATCACTCACCAGTGATCGGTGTGATCCATGGGGTCTGGACAAGTCTCCTGCGTTTGCTGAATTTTGCAGTTCTGTCTATTTTTGTACAGTAATAATCTCCTAACTCATGAATACTGACATTATTTATGAACAGATTGTGTTTAGGCTGCACTGAATATTTCTGTCTGAATGTCTCATTGAAGTAAAATGTTGCTGCTGGGTTTGAAAAGGAGCGTAATATCAGGATCGGAGGATGTTTTGAATTTATTATCAACCATGTCACCTCATTTAAATCAAGATCACAGTTTATGGTCACATTTTGACCCAAAGCTGTTATATGATCTGTTGAAATCTCTGCAACTTGACACCATGTTAGTAGATCTGTGAGAAAAAAATAATAATAATAATTAGGAGTATTTAAATGAAAATTACTAAAATGTTAACAAAAATCCATTTACTCATAACACATATGCATGTGAAAAGGTTTTTGTAAATGCCACTCACAGAGCTGAAGCGGGAAGATCTTCAACATGATGCAGTCGTGCTTCACACTGTCTTCTCTTGAGATGAAACTGATACAAGAGAGGTGTTTAGGCCACGACAAGCAGAGGAAGTCAGAGACAGCAGTATAAAAATAACTATCCCTGGCAGCATGGCTCTCTTAAGAACCTCTCAGTTATTTTTGTGAAGTGACGAACCAAACAAGAAATTAAAGAAACTTCTGTGAAGTGGAAAAGCTTTCACTGGGCTGGTACTTGTAACACAGGGATATTATGATAGTAAGGGGAAGACCAGAGGAAGCACAGTTGCTTCAGATAAGATTAGAGTGGGACAGAACATTATTCCTGCCTGTTATTGGGTCAGTTCGTTTATGGGGTCAACTTTCGAGACTGTTTAATAATAAATGGAATGTTTTATCATGAGTGACCAGCTGACACACGTGGGTTTAAGGTCAGTTTGCCTCTTTCCAATACAAACAGCATCTGGAGGAAATGTAAAATAGTTTGCAATCATCCCAAGCGTACTTGGCTACTGTCCACCACTGGAGAGATATAGTCACTGAATGGATATTAATGCCAAAGAAGCAACAATGATCCACAGTTTATCCAACATAGTCACATGTAAAAAAAAGCGACCCAAAAACCATCTGCCTTTACTAGTGCATATAGTTGAGTAGTGAATTAGCAAAGTAACCAGTCTTAGTGTTAACACATGACATGCGAGTTAGAGTTTTTTAATGTAACTAATAAGAGAACTTTCTTCTCCTGCATCCTATTTTGTCATGCGTTCCGTAGCTGAAAGATTTGTTTGAGCTGCGTGGCCCTCTACTGTATAGACAGGTAATTACGTTTCCTTCAGCTTAATTCTTATTCATTTCACTTTTGGTGTGAAGGGCTTTTGCATTTGCCAAAATTATCATCTCAAAATCTCCATTTCCTTTGCTGATCCCACTTCCCTTCTCTCCACCATAATTTTTTTCCCATAAAAATAACGTTAAAAAAAATAAAATATATTAATATTTTACTATTAAGGCAATATCATAACATCACCCAGATGCATCATATTGCATAAAGTTATAGTGCTTTAAAAAACACACACAATACAATCCACAATCCGCATTCATAGCTGTATTTATTTGTTCTTTTAATTTCAGATTTTTCATAATTATTATTTAACAACAGTAGGTATTTAAATTGTAAGTAACATACAATGGCTAATAAGGCACACATCTGTAACTCTTTAGCAAAGTGCTACACAAAACAGAAGTGTTAACACTCCTCAGTGAACAGTATGTTTTAACATTTTCTGTGAGAAGTGCAACAACGGAACATATGTACACAATCAGCTCCATAAACTGCAGCATAAGTGCTCCATCTACAGGGGTGCTTGAAAAGGCCATGCCCACCCTGCTCAAAACAGGAAATATAAAATTGCAAACCCAATATACATTGGATAAAATTAATAACACCATGAATAAAAATTAAAAAAAATAGAGAGCACTTCTCCATCACATACATTGTTAGTGTTATGAAGGAATGATTTAATTTGAGACAAAGTATAAAGTGTTTTTATAGTTTTAGTGTATGTGAGTGTGAAAATAGCAGCTGTGCCAAACTGAAATTTGCTGCTTCTGAGAACTGTGTGGAGAGTTTTGAGAAAGTGCCTCAATTATTGTGAAATGTGTCCTTTTCCACATCCCATGAAGCCTGGGACTGGTTTGCATTAAAACATTTTCATAGACTTGTGTATATATATATATATATATATATATATATATATATATATATATATATATATATATATATATCTCAAAATACTGTAACACAAGAACCAGAACTCATCATTGGCTTCTCCTCCACCACAGAAGGTAATCTATAATAGAGATTTTACTTGTCAATGCTTGCTGGCATCTGCATGACTGAAGAAAAAGTTTTGATTGGTTCAGTAGATTTAATGAGGATGTGAACAACAACAAATTAATATCTACAGGACCATACAGACATTCCCAGGAAGCTGTGCAGATGATGTCGAGTCAAAGTGAGCGATGACTAAAATCCCTTAAAAACACGCTGTGACAGAGTTCTGTAAAACAATGTTACAGCATTTAGTTAGAGGCTGTCACTTAAAGGGATACTCCACCGTGTATTCATATTAAACTATGTTTTTCCCTTAACTAAGACGGGTTGATACATACCTCTCTCGTCTCAGTGCGTGCACTCAATCGCTTTGGCGCGAATACCATGGCAAGTGCTTGTAAGCACTTCGTCTTGGCACAGTAATATCTTCACTCGTGAAAAATCCTCTCACCGGCCCCCGCTCCCTCTAGTGAAGATATTACTGCACCAAGACGAAGTGCTTACAAGCACTTGCCATGGTATTCCGCCATACAATATAGTTATCAATTTTACACGCTTAGAAAAGCGCAACGTTTTGTTTTGTGTTACCGTCCTAGGTCGAGTTACACTACGCGAGTAACTGTATTTAAATAGGGAAAACGTGGAGGTGTTTGGTAGCTTCTCTGCTTGGCCCATATTGAATGAATGGGCTAAAGGCGGGCGTACACGGTGTGATTTTTGCTGTCGTACGAGTTCGCATGCGATTTTTTTCAATCGTGTGGAAATCGCGTATTCTCGTATGGTCGCGGCTCGTATCATTTGCGATGAATTACGAGCCGAGCAGAGTGGCTTACGAGCACTTCCCGACCTCCCGATCATTTTTAAACATGTCTAAAAAGTTTGTGAGCTATCGGTTTGAATTCGTGCCATTTGTGCGGTTGAACGAGCCGATTTGTTGATTTATCTGAAGTTGACCAATCACGAACTAGGAAAACCACAGAAGAAGAAAGACGAAGACGGCAGCTGAAGTCTGTCAGGAACAGCGAGCGCTGTATGATGTTTCTAGCAACGTATTCCAATGGCTTTTTAGTTCTCTCTCTCTCCCTCTCTCCCTCTCTCTCGCTCACACACGCATATGTAGTTTACAGGGACTCTCCATAAACGTAACGGTATTCTATACTGTATATCCCCATACACTACCTCTATCATCACGAAAAATGCATGTTTAAAATTTCTATTAAACACCGTATAGTATTTTTTAAAAAGCCATTTGGTTTACGAGGGCACAGTCCTCACAAACCATGTTTACATTTTAATACCCATTTCAGAAATTTATATACCATATACAAGAACACACACACAGGGTAACCAAACGTCCCGGTTTCCTATTGCTGAAAAATAACCTGTACGTGTAGGAAACAGTCACGGCTCGTATCAATATTTTATTTGCAGTTATGGCAGAGGAAGAGCAGTTATATTAGGCGCGTTCCACTTGAAGCACCGCTGCACGCACAGAATGATCACCTGTATGACATCAAAGTACCGCGAGAGCAATTCGAATGCGTTGGATATGTGCGCTCTCATATCGCTCTCGCGGTAATGTCATACAGTGATCCTTCTGTGCGTGCAGCGCTGCTTCAAGTCGAACGCGTCTATCAACTTCGTGCGATTGCTTCTGGAATTCGCAGGTTGTAAAATCGTGTCGTATATCGTCTCGTCCGTACGATTTTCAGATAAACTCCCTCGTGCCGTGTGCGTGGACATACGATCTTCCGACCATCCGAATTCACACTGTGTACGCCCGCCTTAAGCTAAGTGCTTTCAAAGTGTCACCGTGCGCCAAAGCGATTGAGTGCACGCACTGAGACGAGAGAGGTATGTATCAACTCGTCTTAGGTAAGGGAAAAACATAGTTTAATATGAAAACACGGTGGAGTATCCCTTTAATTACAATATGAAGTACATGTTAATTATGATTGATGAATGAACTTACAGTCAATGAAAATATAATGCCAATACACAGAACATAAATGATCATTATGATCACATCTGGTCTTGGTTTGGTTCCTTCATCTGGGATTTGTATTGCTTTTCTCTCTGGAAGACAAAACAATTATAAAAGATGGGAGAAAAACACAGTTAAACATGAGTGCATACGTTTATTAAGTCTATGCAAAAGAACAAAGCCTGAAATGTAAATATGTTGTCAACCATGTGGTTTCATACACCTTTAGTCAAAAGTTCAACTTTTATTCTTCTGTTGTGTACTGATTCTTCTATGATGTAGCACCAGTATTCTCCTGTATCAGTGTGTTGAAGATTGTTGAGTTTGATGGAGAAGTTTCCTCTCAGATACTCCTCGGGGAAGCTTTCAACTCTGTTCTTGTACACTGGATCCTGTTCTTTCACAGGGACTTGACCATTAATAATGCTATACACATTCTGGCTGCTGTGTCTCCAGAGCACTTCTATGTCTTGAATTGTATTCAGAGGTTCTTCAGAAGAACAAGGTAAAACTGCAGAACCTCCAATAAAACCATCAACAGTCTCCTTCAGAGACACTGAAAACAGACAGAAGTTACAAAAAAATAAATAAAAAATAAGCAGTTTAGCAAACTCAAAAGGTAGAAATTTGCTTCTGAAATAATTGTTCATTTTAGCGCTCACCTTCACTTGTTAAAAGACACAGCGGCAGGAAATAAAATAACCACCATCTGTAAACAGGAATAGTTGACATTTCCCTTTAGCTACAAAAAATTTATCCTACTGAGTTTCATCATTAACATATGCAATGAAGTACATGCAATACTTCTCAAACTCTCCAAAGGTGCAGTCATATAAGAACAATTTCGCAGGCAAAAATGTAAACATTTTCCCTTGTAATGTAGCGATGTATGAAGTAACTTTCAAACCAAGCAGCTTTCAGTTGATCAGCGAGGTGACTCCTTGAGGTGTATATAGTACAAGAATATTCTACTCAAGTAAAAGTACCATTACATTAATGAAATATTACTTAAGTACAAGTAAAAGTACCAGTCTAAAATCTACTCAAATAAAAGTAAACAGTAGCTCATTTAAAATTTATTCAGAGAACAAATTACTCAGTTGCATTTTAACAGTGAGAGGGAGGCAAAAATGGGACAGGCCGAGGGTGTCAAACCCAGTTCCTGGAGGGCCACAGTCATGCACAGTTTAGATATAACCCTAATTAAACACACCTGATCCAGCTAGTCTTTCAGGCTTATTTGAAAATACATGTTATGTGTGTTGAAACAGGGTTAGAACTAAACTCTCTAGGACTGTGGACCTCCAGGAAGTTTGACACCCCTGGGTTAGGCCTATTAATCTCAGACTAGTTGTTTTTAATTAAAGGAATCAGTTAATGAGAATAATAAGCAATTTGTGTTGTTACCAGTCAAATTAAATCAATGTCAACAAAATTCATCTTTGCAATGTGTATATATAAAAAAAACTTTAAAATATGCAATTAAAACCACCAGTAGGTGTCTGCAAGTCACTGTTAATACTGTAAGTGAGTCATTGCGATTGAATCAAATCATTTAAATAGTTATTTAAATGTAAATAATGTTCCTGTAGCTCAGTTGGTAGAGCATAGCCTGAATGCACTGTAAGTCGCTTTGGATAAAAGCATCTGCTAAATGCATGAATTTAATTTAATTTAATTTAATTTAAATGGTTGAGCCATTCAGGAACGTAACACCAGCATGTTGCTCAGAGATGCAGAGAGCAAAAATAAATAAAAAACATTTTTGTAATCATGCTGATTTTTTGAGAGAAAAAAAAAACAAGTGACTCTTCATGTGATATTGATTTACTATATGAAATTATATAAATATATACATTTTCTGCCCCTATATCATCATTTTATTATCATTCTAAATGCTTTTTAACAGACTGAATCACGCAGTGAAAGAACACACTCTAAATGTGCGCACACTAGTCTGACTTCACGACACTCTGTAGAAGTGTTTGGTTTGTTTTTTGGCAAAATACCGATAATGTCAAATCCATATATTTTGCAAAAGACCATCTATAATCACACACCCTGTACCTTTTGGCTAATTTCTTTTCTATTCTTTTGTGGCTAAACTGTCAAAGCTTAATTTTAACCACGAATGCAACGATGCAAGCATTTACTTTACCTACACATGCTTGCGAAGGGTTGATGTTGAGATTTTATAAGCTGCTAGTACCACCTCCCTAGGCAAACACAGCATAATAGAGCATAGGGGTTCACTTCATTTCCTTAGAGTTCAAATTCAACTGAATACAAAGGGGTCTTGTCTGTCTACATCTTTCTTGTGATTTTAACACCAGTTTGCCCTCCTGCCCATTATTTACTGCTGTAGTTTCCAGGGAGTTTTTTTTAGTAAAACTAATGTGTTAACAATACCACAAACTAGGGCTGGACAATTAATCAAAAATTAATAGAATTAATTAATAGAGAACCTCTAACCGACGTTATTTTCCAATGTCGGTTATTTAGTTTTTTTAATCCTGTTAATACTTCCCACTTAAAAACATACTAGCGCGCGTGTAGCCATGTGACTCTGCCCCGTCCAGTCAACATGTAGGTGAATGCCGAGTCAACACAGAGACGGTGCGGGAGCAGTGAGTCTTGTGTCTTCACTAAACTTTTTGCGGTTTATGGTTTATGTGAATTAGCTTACGGTTTGCCAGTTTAGACATTCAAAAGATTATACGAACACATAAACTAGTTGTCAGCCCTGTGCTGTGATTTATCACTAAACAAGCTTAGAAACTCAAAAGTTATTAGAGCTTATATTTTTCTACTTTCGAAGGAACTATTTACAACCCACAGCTTCACAATAAATAGAGAAATGGTATAACTAATTCACACAAGCAATCGCTCTCATTATGTACTGGTACTGTGCTAATTTATCTTTATCTGATTTACAATGAGCAGAAATCTGTAAGAAATGTAATGAACCATAGATAAAATAACTGCTGAAAGTGAGCTGTTATGTCAGATTACTCTTTGAAAAGGAAAAAGTATCTCATCTTCAACAGTTAAGGAAATTTATAGTACAAACCTTGTAAGTTAATTATGAGGGCAAAACAATCGCTCATTAATCGTAATCGAGGTAAAAGGTTTAATTAATCGAGGTTTTGATTTTAGGTCATAATCGCCCAGACCTACTTCAAACTAAATTTACTTAAGTAAAAATTAAATTACAGTTTTACAAAATTAAAATTACATAAAACATTTTATGTAACAAAAAAGTACACAAAAAAGCTATTTAATTACAGTAATGCGAGTAAACGTAATTCATTTCTTTCCACCTCAGAAAGGTGTAAAGGCCCAGTGTCCGACCAGTGTCTGAAAGCCAGTTTGCCGTCCTCACAGCATGTCTGTCGAGACCATCTTCATTTTGCAGACCATGAGAGACATTCCAAGTGGCCAGAGCTGCTACGCAGGCCTGGTCCACCTTGACGCAGAGGCGTCCTAGACACTAGACATGGGACAGAAGTCATGGTTTCAGCCAGTATTGAAGGGGCCGCATGCGAAGCAGGCCCAACTTAAGTACCAGAGACACTGAGACCATGAGGTCCAGCATCCTCTGAAATGATTCGAGAGGGCAAGAGGCTCCGACTTTGAATAAGGCCATGAGCTGCTGAATGGTCAGTTCATGTTGTGGTGTGACTACAGCACTACTTTGGGTAGAGTTGAGAACTGTTCCCAGGAATGATATCTGTTGGCTGGGGGACAGCACGCTCTTGGTAAAATTGACCCTGAGTCCCAGGCATTCTATGTGCCTTAGGAGGAAGGATCTGTGAGATAGTAGCTCATCGTCCGACTGGACCAGCATGAGCCAGTCATCAAGGTAATTCAGAGTGCGGATTCCCATCTGTCTCAGGCGGGATAGAACCGAATTCATGCACTTCGTAAAGTTTGAGGAGCTAGGGACACTCCGAAGGGAAGGACCGTGTATTGATATGCCACTCGCTCAAAGTCGAATCTCAAGAATTGTATGTGGTGGTGGTGGG
Organism: Carassius gibelio; assembly: GCF_023724105.1. Lineage (NCBI taxonomy): Eukaryota > Metazoa > Chordata > Actinopteri > Cypriniformes > Cyprinidae > Carassius > Carassius gibelio. Next base: position 32,307,985 of record NC_068417.1, read on the forward strand.
GGGGGGGGGGGGTTCTTTCTGAATGTGAAAGTAGGCATCTTTCTGATCCAGCGATAAGAACCCGTCCCCTGTAGAAGGCTGACTTGCTCTGAGCTGCCAGTAAATTCATCACCTCCAAGATGGGAACCATGCTGCTGAATCGCAGGGGTTTTCGGACAAATTGAAGTGTATAACCTAATTTAATTATCCACAAAACCCAGTCTGACACTCAAGGGATGGCACGTGTAACAAGGGGTTGGATTGGTTCGCCGCTTTGTGGGAACCCGACACTCATGACAATCCTAAGAGGCAATTTGCTCTCATTTTGAAAACGTATGTTTGTTCGTTTTCCTCTCTGTAACAGCGGCTGGTTGTGTGGGTGCTATTTGGAAGGGCCCAATGTTCACAACCGCAATTACAAAAGCACACTGCCTTTGACACCAGGAATTGAATGGGGTGCTTGGAGGCATAAGAGAGGATGTAATGCGTTGCTGAACTCAATGCTCTAGCAGCAAGAGCAGTCAAACTTACAACATGTCGGGAAACTTACAGCTTGTACAGTATATTATCCTCCAGCAGAGAAAAGTGAGACTAGTGCTCTCAGTAAGAGCAGTCTAACTCATTGAGCGTGCGGTCTCTGTGTGGGCAATACCCAGTCAGGTGACATCCTCACTTTCCTTCTGCATTCTGCAGGATTCACTTGAATATTCCCCACCCATTCTGGAGGGCTTCCTTGCCATAGGCTCATGCAGCTACACTGCCGAGCCATTGGTTCATTTTTAATACACTGAAAGAAATAATGGCCATGCAGTTACACTGCATGATTGAAAAAAAAGGCTTTAGTTCACAAGAAAAAAAAGTCTTTTTTCATAGCATCTTTTAGCAAGATGCAGAAAGATTGAAGTATTGATAGGCAACAGACTTCTGATTGCGCAAATTTATTTTGAATTATAGGAAATCACTCATGGAATTTTGCAAGCAATGTTGAATATGAAAGTAAACTTAATAAGTAGCATTCACAATTGTAACACCAATTGCTATGCAATCTATGTTTTGTAATACTATCAGTTTTGTCCATTAATTGCCAACCTGGTTGGTAAATGCCTCCACAGATTTCAAGACATATGGCAACACAAACCTTAAATGTCATGTGAAAGCATTTTTACAAAGTTTGGTCATATTAAGTGCAAGATAAAATTCAATTTTATGTTATTTGATGTTTTAGATTTGTGTTAATTTGATGTAGTATGGTAATGAGTGCACTGATCTATATTAAAACATAAACTTCAGTCTGTTATTCATACAAAGGAAGGAATCATGTTGCTTCAGGAGTTAATTGCATGCTAATTTTAGTGTGCTTTTTAGAGACCCTTTCTTATTTAAGACTTCTAAAGATTTAATAATATTTAGTAATATTATATAATACAACTTGATATTATAATGTAAATACATTTAGTCTCAGATTGTATAACTGACATTTATATTTACATACATGCATTTGTAAAAATACACTTTGTAAAATGTACATCAGCTGGTCTATGTAGAAACATCAAACTTTACCTTCTGAGATTTCCAGTTTCCCATAAGTCCATGTTGACAACAGTGAATTACTGTGTTTAACACCAGATGTACACGTTCAACTTCCAAAACCAGATGACGTGGTTCATTTAGAAGCAATCATCTTTAGTTTTATTGAAGTAAATGCTGCAATAATAATAATACAAAAAATTCATTACACATTGTTCCAAAACAATGAATGAAGCATCTCACAGCAACAAATTCATGAATGTAAAATTAAGCTTTTTGTATTAAATCAAGGTTGCTCACCACAAACATGCCAAGTATGCTAAGTATATACAGCAAAAAATTGTATCATTAATATTGATCTCATCACGCACAGCCATTTTGTTTAGGACAGCAAACAGCATCGGATCCAATTAGTTTTTTTCTAATTAAAAGCATCAAGTATTACAAATATAAAACTGCATTTATCCAATCCAAGCAACACAATGAACGAATACATTGCACAATTATATTATGTTTTGTAAGTTCACTATATATACATTTACATGCATATCCTGTTAGCTAAAATTTAAATGCACAAATAAATGCACAACTGTCTGCATTTGTTGTCTGCATCCTATATAAGACCAACTTTTATTTTGAAAAACGTTTCACATTTTCAAATTTCACTTTCCCCAGCAACACAACATGAAATACAAATGCCTTGCTTGTGCTGAAGACAAAATTAACTCTTCTGACCTTTACAGGACACGGGTTAACTGGCATGGTTATCAAGAATCCTATTGTATCAGATGCTGTCAAACTCAATGCTACATGTGAATAGCGCAGCATAAAAATAGGGTTTTGCTTCATGTGTCATTACTGATGGGTTTAAAGTGTTAACTACTTTCAGGCATGTCTTGTTTCGTGTCTTTAAATGTTCTGCTACGGAATAGAAAACTATCAGTAGTGTGTAACATAGAACAGGAATTAAAAGCATAGGAACATATATTTTAAGACATTTTAACATCTGAAATTAGCTGGTTAGGCTTCTTCACAGAATTAAAGATTAGTGTTTATGTTTCCTCTATGGTACTGACAGACAAATGTAGCCTACTTCTTGTCTTTAAAAACTAATTGTGATGAAAAAAATTGACTCCTTATATGCATTCTATTTAAAAAAATATAGCCCAAATTTCTAAATCACTAGTTTTTTTGGCAAATTTAAGACTTTTCGTGGGTATGAAGAAAGTCGTCTGTTTAAACAGAGCCCCAAAGATGATGTGATGTCATCAAATTAGTTAGAACTGATAATATTACCTTGGAAAAATGCTGCTCTAGTTTTCTTTAGGGTCATTTAAAGGTTATCATTTGCACATGTAGGTTAGGTACTATATCATTCGCTTTATAAAACAAAGGGCATGCACAATGATTTTTTTCCTATACTTAATATATGCTTCATATGAGAATAAAATTTAAATTCCAGAAATGATAGAAAGAATGCGACAAACCTTCAAAGAAATGAGATGTCATCCGCTTCTCAAAAGAGAAAGTACGAATGTAACCACGGTTCCCTAAATAGGGAATGAGATGCTGCGGTGACATCACCGTATGGGAACAACCTCGGTGTGACGAATGTCTGAAGCCCTATACCATCCCACCAATCCTATTGGCCAAATAGTGTGCATGCGTACGCATCATATACCTGAGTGTCGCACGCTATTTAGCTTAGATTTCATGTACTGGAACGGCCGGGACCGCAGCATCTCGTTCCCTATCCAGGGAACCGTGGTTACATACGTAACCATACGTACATACGTAAGATAAACATCGGGCCACACCGCTAGCGAGAACACGGCAGCTGTGTGAGACGTTATAAACTGGCCGTCTTTGTCAGCCTCTTGTGCCATTTGTCAGCTTAACATGCTCGAGTGGGGTAGAGCGAGCAAGTGGAAAAACTCCAGTGCATCACTGTATTCATAGTCAAATCCACACATATCGCCCCAAACCACCACCTCGTGCGGGGCCTCGGCGACCGCAGCAGCGAAACAGTGGGGGTTAGATGCGAGGCGACCTATAGAAAATATACTCCAGAGTGCGGATTCTTTTTTTTTTACTGTAGCCGTAGGCTATCACGGAGAGAACATGTAGAGAGGCTGCTAACAAACCTATCATGAGTGCCTCCTCGTGATAAACCCATTATACGGCTCTTACCTTTCGTTGACTCATTGCGTCCGCGAAGAGGAGTTGAACACTGCTCAAAGAAAAAAACGCTGAGAATGCGAGATGGTTTCCTAGGGCACAGATGATTCGCTTTCCTGAAGGAATGAAATCTGAGCAAAATAGCACCCGGCACTCAGGTATACGATGCGTACGTATGCGTAGGGCGGTGCCAAGCGCTACTTGGCCAATAGGATTGGCGGGATGGTATAGGACTTCGGACATTCGTCACACCGAGGGGTGTTCCCATACGGTGACGTCACCGCAGCATCAAAGTGACCTATGAAAGGGAACCTAGTTTCTCCTCAGCGCCCTCCGAGGTTCACATTAGATATGGGAATCAATTCCAAAAAGAAGTAGCCTTCCGTTTCAGAAGCACACAAAAAAAAAAAAAGTTCACCACAATTCACCAAAGCATTAATTACAACAGTTGTGAGCTAAAAGATTTTGTTTCAGTGTACAGTTTGTTAATATTGTGCAAAGTATACAAAGTTAACTTCATATTTCAGTTGAACTGTGCACATTTATTTTAGACACTTCATGTGTTATGTAATTGATATTTTTTGGGGGGGATGTTTCGTAACATTTAAGTGAGACACATCTGGCACTGGGGCAAACCATGAAATAAGCTCAGACAACGGGGGGGGGGGGGGGGGGGGGTGAAATAATCAAAGAAATAATCAGAAACAACCCTGATAACTTAACCCCAACCCAACTAATCTAACTATCAAACAGAGAATGTAGAAATAAAACCGCAAGCTTCAGCGTTCATTATTATTTAATTCATACGATGAATGCATGTCCCTGCTGAGCTGGGCTATGAGAAATTTCAGGGGCAAAGCTGACAAAATTAAAAGTTTCGTATTGTCTTTATTATTATTTTTTTCTACAAACAAAGCTTCATATTATAGGACGGATACGTTATACGACCTATCCTGGAGTCATCATGGTGAGATTCTTTCAATTTAAAAAAAAGAAAAAAAAAAGAATTGAAAATAATCGAAAACAACAGTGAGGAATCAATTCTTGGAATCAATTCCAGGACCAAGAATTGGAATCGATTCCGAAAATTTTGAAATCAGACAGCCGTAGTTCACATGCCCTAATGTGGGTGGGATTGTTTCCCAGGGACGTTTTATATAAATGCCCTATGACTTGTTCCGTGTCGCATCACTGTGTGGGCACAGTCGGTGGGGGAAAACAGAGGTGCGACATTTCTCTTCTTTATTAGTGATGGGAAGTTCGATTCTTTTCCGCGAACCGGTTCTTTTGGACGGTTCGATTCAATAAACCGGTTGAAAAAAACGGTTCATCGGTTCTTTCACGCTCAACGTAATGACGTCATTGGCGATGACGTAATGGCGTCACGTCTATCAAACATTCAAATATATAAAGTCAGTAATCATAACTTTAGTCAGTTAAAACCTCATAATCATGAAAAGTTTACATTTGAGTTTTGCAACAACACCTAAATACAGTAACAGCAATAATGTGCATATGAGGATTTAAGTCTTGAAGATATAAAGTAAATAAATTAGGTGTCGTCAGCGCAGAAACCATGATCCACTTACTAAACATAATCCATTGCGATGTATTTGTTATTAAATGAACTTACGTTTCGCCAGATTGCCCTTCATCCAAGCCCTCGAAATTAGAGATCGACCGATATGGGTTTTTCTATAGCCGATGACGATGTTTAGAGGTCAGGGTCAGCCTATGGCCGATATGTGCTGCCGATTTTTAGGGCCGATATCTTGGAGTTTTCCCCTTGATTTGCATGCTAAAATGTCACACTAATAATAAGTGGATGCACAACACATTTTTTCTAAACCTATCATAATTTATTGAGCACTGACTTGAACCATCTCTTCATTCATCTTAATTTAGTGCACTAAAATTAATAAACTGACCAAGTATTAAATATATAAAACAGGTAATATATATATATATATATATATATATATATATATATATATGTCAATAATTTACATAAAAGTTTTAGAGCATTTACATTTATCAAGTAGAATTTTTCAAGTTTGTTGGAACATAAATGTAAACTTAAATATACATTTAAATAAATACAATTTTAGAAATAAAAATCAATTAAACTGAAAAATATTAAAAAAAAAATATATAAAAAATAAATAACAGTAGTGCTGCAAAGACACTAGCAACCAGCAACATTTGTGTTTGGTATAAATGACACAGAACACCTAAAGTGCATTCTAATTTCGAACTTGCATCGCAGTCTGTTCATTATTAAAATAAAGTAGAGTCAACCAAACATTTAAAAAGTTACACTCGTCAGTTTAAATACACCCTATACCGGTCCTCTCTGCTGTTATGCCAAGGACGTTTTTGCTCATGTGAAGAGGATGATTTTTCCGTCTAGTTTACATTAAAAAAATATTATAGTTTAACATTCAGATACATTGCGAATATGGAAACATTTGGATATGTGCAGAACGAGACTTGAGCAATAACCTCCAAATACATCTAGTCAAACCCGCGCTCGCTCGTCCTCGTATGGACTTAGTGCACATGGCATAATATCTTCTTTTTAACATAATAATAAGGACTTCTCATCTCCCAGTCTGCTGTGATGAAGTGAGCAGTTATCATCACAGAGCTCTCCGTCCCCCTGGACGTCCACCCGTCTGTCGTGAGCGCAACAGAGGATGCTCGGGATAGCTCATCCACAACTTTTTTCTTCTCCTGTTCATAAAGATCTGGCACAATCTTTTCACTCTAACCTCTTTCCTTCATCATTATATCTGACAGGGATGCCAAAATGCGCGGGGCGTTCAAGCTCCTCCGCTCGGCATTATCACTGAGTGTGGACTGAACATGCGCAACTTTTTTTTTTTTTTTTCATAAATCAATCCGCGGGTCACGCGTATGCCGAACTGAAGATATTGATCTGAACGGATCACGGACCAATGATGATCCGTTGCACCACTACTATAGTGTAATTTGAAATGCAGTTGCGTTTCAAAATACAACAACGAGCACCACGAAACCATTTAAAGAGGCGCATTCAGCGGTCTCCTTGACAGAAAACATTCAGCAAAGTAAAATGATCTCAAACGTATGGCGCGCTCTCTTCATTTTATCAAACGATCATAATCACATTTATTCATTTTACAGTCCTGCTACTAGCATTTTATTAATACTAAAACCCCTTTAATTCAGGTGAGAAAGCTTTTTTTCCAAGTGGCTTTTGCACATAATAATAATACCGCTGCAGACGCATTTTGCAGCATTAAGATTATTGCTTGACCGTTAATTTAAACGACGATCGATCAGGGAAATTATCAAATATTGACATCCCTAAATACAAATGAGTTGGATGGAAAACTGGTTATTGTCTGCATCAAACCATGCTTCCGAACACATGTGATTCACCGTTCTGGGCAGCTCCAGGACAGCTGTCTCTCCGATCGCGGTGCTGTCTGTGAGCGGGGCGGAGTAACGGAGCCCTCAATCACGCTGCAGTGTTTGTAAGAGCTGACAACTTCTCCACCCCATTTACAGAGTGAAATTCTCTGACTACCTTTATCTCGCAGGTCTGTTGTTGAATCTTCCAAAAGCTTCACATGCAGTGGCTGCAGCAGCACTTCCCACCGCGCCAATAACACGGGGCTGCCCGCCGACGTGCCTGACTTTAAATCGGCGCTACTAAACACGGATATCGGCCGATGCTGATATATTAAAAAATGACAAATATCGGCCCGATATATCGGCCGAGCGATATATCGGTCGACCTCTACTCGAAATACCCGCGCTCATAACATTACTAGTACAGAATCAGAATCAATCACCAAAAGAATCCCTTCGGTTCAGACATGCTGTGAGTCAATAGGCTTCACGCGGAATCACGCATGCGCAGTATCATCAGTTCATCGGTTCTCAATTCGGACGCGTCCGACAGAAAATCCATTTGGCCTATACATTATATACAATATAAAGATTGGAAACATTAATCAAAAAAATAATAATAATAAAAAAAATCAAAAAAATATATAGTTATTTTATCACACTTTCCGATGTTTAACAAAATACTTACAAAATTACACGCATGCGCAATATCATCAGTTCATCGGTTCTCAATTCGAACACGTCCGACAGAAACGATTCTCGGTTCAGTGTACTAGTGATCCGAAAACCGAAGCAACCGGTTCTTGACTCAAGAACGAGAACTGCTCCAGCAGTGGGCGTGTTTGTTCATTATCTGGCTCGGCTCGGTGTTCATCTTCAGTTCGGTCTTCACAGCATTTCATTCAGTGTACTGTTTGAGTAAATGGATTACCCCAGGATATTGGTTTATTCTGACTCAGAGGGAGTGTCAGTCACGTTAAAAAAGTTAACAGCTTAAGTAATTTGTGGATTTATGCTTATTGGAGACGTGAACCGTTTCAAACGATTCAGTTCGATTTGGTGAACTGGTTCAACCGGTTCACTAAGAAGAACCGGTTAAATTGAACGATTCTTTCACGAATCGGCCATCACTATTCTTTATTTTAATTATATATGTATACCCCTTTCCGTTATGTTTTGTTTGCGTGTGTTTTTATTTTTATTTATTTTATTTAATTTTTTATTTTATTTATTTTTTTATTTTTATTTAATGTGTGAATCGAATGCTCATTAATTTCATTGATATGAATGTTACCTTTAATGTTCTTCATGTTTAATGATGCTTTATAATCATTTAGTATATTATTTGTTAAATAAAAAAAAGAAAAAAAAAGAAAACAGAGGTGCATTACATTTGACAGGACACTCCCTATGCAGTGTTCACTGCTCCCTACTCCCTGAGCATGGAATATCAGTTGAAGTGGAATTTCAATGACAATAACCGCTCATTCGGAAAGCCCTGCAAACGTCATCAAAGGAAATTAACGATGGGGTCGCCCAAATATAACATAAATATATACTACATTCATTAAATTTTTATTTACAATCACATTTAAAATATGTACACTATACAATAAAAAACATTGAGTACTATATAATGAAAAACATATGTTTATTATACAGTTAAATTGACTATTAACAGAATTGAAGCCCCTGTAACTGTCATGCAAATATGAAAATGGTATTAAAAAAACGTATTTTTATAATGCCTATAGCTCCGAAAGTTGGACACTTAGAGGAGTGAAACCGGTTTCATCTTCACCAGCTTGATCTGTGAATTTTTTCACAGCAAAGCTCTTGTCCTTAAACCCCTTGGTAAGTCTGCCAGTAAGGAATGTGAAAGAAAGGCATTCTTCATGTTTAACGTCTATTACCAATAAACAAGCTGTTTGATGGAATAAAATAACATTGTTTTAGGTTGAGCTGGATTTGTGAAAACTTTCACAATAGCATTTTATCGCATGGCCATGTTTCTCTTTGCTCTGCCCCCCATTTTTGTCTAAAATTGCCATATGGTTGCTGTTCGAGAACGAGTCAGTCTGTTGTTCATGCCACGGCCACCCCTGTATAAACTCTGGCCACCCCTGTGGCCACCCCTAGGATTATTTGCAGTGGGTAAATTAATTTAAATGCAGAATGTAAATTCACAATAGTTTAAGAAGTGAAAAAAAAGTGCAGCACCTGCTGCAGCCCACAGTTTTGCGTCTCTGAGCAACATTAAAGTGTTACGTTCCTGAATGAATCAACCGTTTAAATGATTCGGTTCAATCGCAATGACTCACTTATTAACAGTGACTCGCTGCAACCTATTGGTGATTTTAATTTCACATTTTAGGTACCTTTTCATTTTTTTAATAATTTCAACATCAGTTTTCAATGTTTTATCTTTAAAATATCAAAATATTATTTATTCATTTGTAACTTCAGGTTAAAATATTCCATGTTCCACGGAGCTGCATTAAAATGTGTGTAAAAACATCTAAATGGCACTTCAGATGCAGCTTCTGTTTTATCTGCATTGCAAAGATCAATTTTGTTGATACTGATTGCATTTGCATATTTAACAGCCCAAATGCAAGTATTTGACCTAAAAGATGGTGCACACTTTTAGAAACAATGGTGTAAAGGAAAAAAAAAAAAAAAAAAAAAAAATCAGGTGTCAGCACAAATAAAAATAAAATATCAGCACAATAACACTCAGCAAAATAGTCTAATTATCGTTATCGATAAAATCCTAGAACTCACAGAGATATAACTTTTTGTCTATATTGCAATTTATATATTTTATTCTATATTTTTTCTTTATTTTAATGTGCCACCCCAAAATTTACTGTGGCCTTATTTGGCCACCCCTGTTAACATTTTCTGGGGGCGACACTGCTCGGCTCGGATCTTCAGTTCTCTCTTCACAGCAGTCCAGTCAGTGTACTGTTTGAGTACATGAATTACTTCGGGATAGTGGTTTGTTTGAACTCAGAGGGAGTGTCAGCCACATTAAAAAAGTTAACCACTTAAGTAATTTGTGGATTAATGTGTATTGGAGACGTGAACCGTTTAAAACGATTCAGTTCGATTTGGTGAACTGGTTCAAAAAGATCCGGTTACATCGAATGATTGGTTCGCGAACTGGATATGACAAACTACTTTGTTTTCTCACAACAGACACGAAAGAGAAGACAATGCTGAATAAAGTCGTAGTATTTGCTATTTTTGGACCAAAATTTATTTTTGATGCTTCAAAAAATTCTAACTGACCCTGATGTCACATGAACTACTTTGATTATGTTTTTCTTACCTTTCTGGACATGGACAGTATACCGTACACAAAGCTTCAATGGAGGGACTGAGAGCTCTCAGACTAAATCTAAAATATCTTAAACTGTGTTCCAAAGATTAACGGAGGTCTTACGGGTTTGGAACAACATGAGGGTAAGTTATTAATGACATAATTTTGCTATTTGGGTGAACTAACCCTTTGAGTGCAGGGCCCATAGGGTAAAAATTGTTTTGAACTTTGTCACTTTGTGTCGGAAACCTTAATGATGTATTCATTGTAGCATTATTTTATTTGCATTTAATTGTTGAAGTATAAAGCTAATTAACTAAAGTGTTGGGAACTTAAACAGCCTATATTATTATGTATGGTTATCTAGTAATGTGAAATGTTTTAGAAACCAACTATAATTTTGAACTTATGGTGTTAAGTTTATAATCAGTGATCAAAGAGAGGTAATCCTGGTTGTGAGCTAAAAGAATAATTGTTTTGCACTTCATCTACTGACAACACATAGCCTACAAATATCCTATCCTTCACACTGTATCCCCTTTGCGTGCAAACATCGCTGACGGCCCCAGTTTATTATTGTTTCACTTTCACAGCACATTAAACATCACTGTCTTACTTCATCTGGACAAACTGTGCATCAATGGAAAGTTTAAAGACTCAAGCTTCGATATTTGACCAATATTTTGATAAAACATTGTTGCAGTGACAGATATTTAGTGATTTATGTCAGGAGTGCAAAATAATAAATCCGTATTATGCCACATTTTGAATAGAAATTCACAACTCACTCATATTCAGTCACGTCAAGAGCGGTTTATTTGTGTTCACATAGACTCACTGAACAGCGTCAATAAGGATTTACAGACCAAAGATGCATATCTGCGGAGATATATGGATATATTTACTGATGTTTACTTCATATTTCTTCAGACAGAATCGTCATTTCTATTCATTTTCCACGGATTTACGCGATCAGATGATAAACAGCCTCTCCCAGCGATCTCTGTGTGCGTGCAGTAGTCACAGCTCGTGCGGTGTGTGACTCAGACTCTGATTGGGTCTTTCAAACATCAATCTTAGAGTTTCATATCTGGACACCGCCCCATCGTGTCACATGCTTCCTGCACACTTCCTGGTAGTTATCTGGCCAAAACAACACTGAAACACCTCTGTACACACAAAATATCCGAATAATAAACCCGCGATTACGATAGTAAAGCTTGGTATGAGAATTTCTTGAGATCTGGGGCGTTTTTATAAAAAAAATCGAAAATGTACATCGGAAATGCTAACTTGTGCAGCGATGAAAAAGGCTACAAATAACATATTTTTACAACAGTAAACGACCAAATTCCACCCCTGATCGCTAAAGGAAGTTATTATAAACACTCGATCGGGGTTTAAAGTGAGTTTTGAGTAAAAGTGTACTAATAATTTCATAAATTGTCAGATGTAGCTTGATGCTAACGTTAGCACCAATGCTACTAATAGCAGGTGCTTTTCTTCTTCATAATGCATTTTTGTCTCAATAATTCACGTAAGGTCGTAAGAAAATGTTTTGTTGTATTTTTATAGTAAGACTTTTGATAAATAAGGGCTAAATGCAAAGAGAGACTGAAGTGAGATCGCTGCTTTGTTGCTTTGTAAAGCCTGAAAAACCACAATCAAGGCTAATAAAGGTGGAATAAAAACAAAAGAATAATGATAAAAGAATAATGCGGATAATGTGTCATACTTGGCGGAGGTGTGAAAGAACCGTTTGGTGAGAACAATACAATCATGATTCGGGCAGTTTTCAACAGTGATACATACACAAAGAGCACAGGAAAGTTTACATGTGAGATCTTACAGAGATGACAAGGGCCATAAATCAATCTGATTAGCCTTCTCTAAAAACACACATGACATGGCCTTAGAAAATATTTCATAAAATTCACAGTTTTACAGATTCGATTATGAAATTTTTTATGAAGTCTTGGAAGACTTGTGGCCTTAGCTACACTGTGTTTTCAAACTCATTTCCTACATCAACATTTTTTTAAATACATTTAAAACATATGTTTTTAATATTTTTATTTTTGTTTTTATGTTTGAGCTTATATATCTCTATTATCATAACAGTCTGAGTGATTCTGATTCCTGAACAGTAAACTTTAAAGTGTCAGCTTTGTGAACAAAGGTTGATTATGTATCTAGTCAGAAAGAATCATGAGCAGAAACCTTTTTATTTTGGGTATGTAATTTCGGTCTCCATGCCAAAAAAGGGGGGTTACTAGTAAGGGGGTATATAATGGCCGATGCTTTGCACCCATCATCAATCCTGGTGGACATTGATATTCCAGATGGGGGGATGGTTCCAGAGGGGATGGTGTCTTCAGGGGCCCAGTATGATCTGCCCTGTCTAGCGTCTTGTGTTTGTCAGAGCGTTGTTAGTTATTCCGTGTCTCATGTTCTGCCTTCCTTGTGTTTGTTTCTCGACGTTGGATTGTCCTGTCTTCCTGGAACCCTGTCCACTCCACCTCATCACTGGATTACACCACTTACCTTCACGGCTCTTCCCCCCGCAGTTCCTGTGTCACACTCTCCTGCTGCCAACTCACCATCGCACCCCAGATCATCTGTGACATTTGCCTCTTCCTGGATTGTGCATCCCCATCAAAAATCACCAGTTCCCCTGTCTTTGTGTTCATTGTTTGTTTGCTATCATTAAATATCATTTTTACTCGCACTTGCTTCCTCCCACTCATTCTACGAATCGTTACAGAAACTGAAACTGAATCATCTCCCCATCCCATTGTTGTATCACCTCCGTGAATGCTGTTGCTGTCAAGAGTGCATTATATCCTTTTTCTGATCCTGAAATTCTAGCTACCTTTAGAACAGTCCTATATGGCACTGCCCGGGATTGGTGGGAAGTTGCCAGAACTGCGATAACTACCTTGGTTTTTGAGTCTTCATTCCTTACTGCTTTTCTTTCTGAAGACTATGAGGATGAACTTGCGGAACATGTCAGAATCAGAACCCAAGGTGAGAGAAAATCTGTAAGAGACTTTGCCTTCACCTAAAGAGAAACTTTGCAAAAGGTGGAAGCCTACCTTAACAGAGTCAGACTTAATCAAAATGATTCTGAATAACATAAAACCTTACCTGGCCAGCCAGCTGCTTGGTCGTGTGTCCACTGTGGAATAATTGGTATGACTTGGACAACAACTTTAGAGGGATCATCTACTACAGTGGCAGTATGACTATTGTTTGAGCTCAAAGCATAGTCAAACTGGGCTTAATGGTCCCAACGTTAACAGACTTGCAGATAAGCCACAAGTTCAGTGCTAGAGGTGTAAAGGCCATCATTCTCCTGGTAACTGCCTACAGTTTACTTTATCCTCACAGCCTTTTCCACCATCAGCCCAACATGCTGTTAACACGAAACCAACCTTTCCTTTGAAATCCAGAAGTAAACTACTGCAAATGCTTTACATGAGAAAGTAAATTCCGCACATGGACCAAAATTTGCTGTTGGACCCCAACAATTAATTGTGCCAGTCAGTATTGGTACCTGGACCAGTAAAGCCATTGTTGACTCAGGGGCAAGTTATACCCTAATTCATGAAAGCTTAGGGAAATACCTAGATCCCTCAGAACAAAGTCTTAGTCCTTGGAGTCTTGGACCATTATATTTGGCCAATGGAAAGACTAAAGTGCCTCTGGGATGGTTCAATGTTTTTCTTAAATTGCATGACCAAATTTGCCGTTTACCTATTGCTGTGCTGACAACCCAAGCTCTTGCTTATTTTATTGTTTTGGGTCTAGACTTTATCTTCTTTAGTGGAATGCAGATAAATGTGTCTCAGGGGAAGTATTCCTTTAACTCTGATCCAGAAGTGGACTACTTCTTCCAACCTATGATGTTCCAATGTCCAAAAAATGTAAAAAAAAAAAAAAAAAAAAAAAAAAAATGGACAACTTTGATTCTGCGTTGACTATCGCAAGTTAAATGCTATAAATTACAGCAACGCATACCCACTGCCAAACCTCACTGAAATTTTGAAGTCACTTTCAGGATCTGCTATCTTCCCCAACCTAGACCTAGTGGGTACTGACAAGTTACTATGGATGCTTCCAGTAAAGCGAAGACTGCCTTTACCAACCCTGCTGGGCTATTTCACTTCATTGTAATGCCCTTTGGACTAAAAAATGCTCCAGCCACTTTTCAATGCCTTATGGAGAATGTCTTGGGAGAGCTACGTGGAAGTATTTGCTTTGTGTATATTGACTATATTATCGTCTATTCCCCATCTATTGCTCAGAATTTCCTTGAAGCTGTTTTCCAGAAATTATAAGAAGCTGGCTTAACCATCAACCTCTGTAAGAGTAAGTTCTGCTTGCCTGAAGTGACATTCCTAGGTCGTGTAATAAATATCCAAGGCATTACCGATGACCCAAGTAAAGTGGAAGCTATTCAAAACTATCCTGTTCAAAGAAATCTGAAGGAAATCCAAAGGTTTCTTGGACTAGCCAGGTGGTACCACCGATTTGTTGCTAACTTTTTCATAATTGCTGAACCACTTAATTCCTTAAAGAAAAAGGGCCGAGTTTTTCAATGGACACCAACGGGCCTTTGAAGAATTGAAAACATGCCTGATGACTCCACCCATCCTCAGACATCCCAATTTCAAGCATCCATTCATTGTGTATACAGACACCAGTGAGACGGGACTGGGTGCAGTGCTGACCCAAAAGAGAGGACAAGGTATGGAAGAGGTAATCGCTTTATCATCAATTTTTCACAGAATTTGTATGAACAACAAAATTGTTTTTATATCATTTAAATCTTACAATCAATATAAATTAAATTTGAATACAATGAATGGGATTTTGTGTCATTTTAAAGCTGCATTCCAAGATTCAAAACAAATCCAGACACAAAAACAACTGGCACAGTCCTCCAAGTTATACAACAGATTTGTTTTATTAATTGACCAAACTTTAAGTGATGTTAATCCTCTCTATGGAGAAGTGATCAGCACAAAAGTATCACTGAGTCAAAATTGACAGGGCTCATTTCCCACGGTCACAAGCAATGTCATTATTAACAACGGTTTTGGGAAACACACCTCATGCAAAATTTCAAAATCCCTGGTAGCCCTTCTGACAGGCATTCTTCAGGTTTTGCTAGCCCAAAATTAATTAAACTAGCCCCCCCAAAAATGTACTGTGAACAAATCAGCATGATGAGCAAAAATCTAGTAGCATATCGGGATGTAATGATTCAATAAACTTTACGATGCGATAACATGCACAATACAGATTATACCATACAATTTGTTTTACAATTAATATTTTTTTTTTTTACAAAATGAGATTTAAGACAAATTATAAATGGAAATGTGTAATTTTATTATTAGACAAAATGCTACATATTTCTTTGTGAAATTAAAATGTTAAATAATAAAACTTCACATTTTAAAACAAATAATAATCAAATAAAAAATCATAAAACTAAAAGAAATATCTAAATTTAATTTGTCTGCGCTCTATTTAAAATCAGAGGAGACCATTTGAATTACTATCCAAAAAAAAAGCTAAATACATATTATTTGGATTGTATAATGAAAAAATTCAATCGAATTTCAATTGAGACTCAAATGTCACTCTCTGACAGCAGGTGCCACTACTGGAACACGAGGTATTTAAAGGCTGCTGCCCCTTTAAGACCGAATGCAAGGATCTAATATAATGCACATGAGATTTATTTCTCCACTGTATACGTTCACTTAAAGCTGCAGTAGGTTACTTTTGTAAAAATGTATTTTTTACATATTTGTTAAACCTGTCATTATGTCCTGACATGTAGAATATGAGACAGATAATCTGTGAAAAAATCAAGCTCCTCTGGCTCCTCCCAGTGGTCCTATTGCCATTTGCAGAAATATACCGCTCCTGTTAAGAAACAACCAATCAGAGCTGCGGTCCGCAATTTTTTCCATGTTTAAAATTTACAAAATGTATATAATAAGCGAGTACACCATGAATCCATTTTCCAAACCATGTTTTTAGCCTGTCCTAATCACTAGGTTACACCTATAAAAAGTGTTTATATTCAGCCTATTTTAGATTGTAGGTACCGCGGCGGAGTAACCAAGTTCCTTTGAGATTCTTCATAGACATAAACAGAGAGAAGTAGCTCCGGCTACAATGTTCTTTCCGCAAGACACAAACAGTTCTGTTTATTAACCGCTTGAGCCTCAAAACTTAAAGAACTGCAGCTTTAAGACATAACCAGCGGTGTTTACGAGAATACTTGCAGAGACAATTATTTTGAAATAATTTTGTGTGTATGTGTTCATTCAGAAGCAAGGATATGATAAGCGCACTGTCTGAAACGCTGCTCTCAGTGCGTGCTTTGAATGAGTGCGGGCAAGCTCCAAATGCATCCGAATGGTTTAAAACATTTGAATCGGCAAGATTTAGAAACAAGTGTAAACGATTAAATACAATCAGTTTCACCCCTACAAGCGAGTAATCAACACAAATCAAGTTAGGAATTTTACATCACTATTCAAGATAGCCCGTTGATCAGAGCGGTGATACATTTTGGAGCCCAACTAGAAAACACAATAGCCCCTGGACGTCAGGCCAATAATTTTTTGAGCTCTGCACTTTAGATCTATCCAGTTTGTGAAACATTGGTTTGCTGATATTTTGGTATGTAACTCCTGCCCCAACTCTGCTGATCTGTCTCTTGCTCTCTCATTGGCTGTCAGTCTTCGCCGATGTAGTTTTCAGTCAGAACACTTTTCACCCAGCATGATTATGAATCACAGACAAGTGCAGATATTTAGCATGTCAAATATCTCACGGGCGTCTGCGACTCGTCTGCAATTCTCTCAGATCGCAATCTTTGCTCATTCACACTGCGTGATTGTCACTCACGTGACACCGATGTGCCTGTGATTTCTGGCATTTGTCTGCGATTTTTCAAAACCTGTCAGCGAGCCAAAAACTGGGCTAAAATCGTGAAGTCTGAACTCGGTTTTAGGCTACAGAGCCAAAGATGATCTATTATTGAACATTTTGAATAAATAAAGACTCCAAGTTCATCTGTAAAGCACATAAAGCTGTCGTTTGACTTGATAATCTTTTTTATTTCATGCATGATTCGTATGGATCTGTTAACTGAATGCAAATTTTTGTGTCATGATGATGAGCATGAGCATGTATGCACGCTGACTAGGAGTTGCTAAATGAACAGCTGCTGCACCCAGTTTTTTTGTTTCAATGGAGATTCAGTCGCGGTATTGGTTAAAATCAACAAACTGTTTACTTAAATATTAAATTAATAGATTACATCAAAATGAAAAGTAAAAGATTCAGTAATTTAAAATACTTTTCAGATCTAACTATAATCTGATGACCCCTTATTTAAAATGTAAATAACGAAATACAGTCATATTTTGTATTTAAAATACGTAACACCATTACATATATTTCATTAATCCCCAGCCCTTAAAAACACGATTCTCCATAACCGAAGAACAGTTGCGTTTTCTGATAGAATATAACTTTTCTACAAGACAAATGGCGGAAATCTTGTGTGTGTCCAGGCAAACTGTGAAACGTCGTTTAAGGTGAGGTTATCTTTCTTAGTTGTTTATGCAATTTCCTTGTGCATTTAAATTGTACAGATAAGTAATGCATCTTAAATTTGAATGCAAAATTCATGGTCATTTTATGTACAGTATCACCTAAAAATCTAGATTTGTATGTACTTGTTATTTAAGTTGCACATAAGCATGATGGCTCAGTGGGTGGCGCTATCACCCTCCGGGTCCTCCAGTTTCCCCCACAATCCAAAGACATGCTACTTAGGGCAACTACAGGTTCAAAATTAATGTCCACTGTATTTCTCCCGCCTATGGCCTGAGATGCTAAGATAGGTCCCAGCTGTCCCATGAGCCTACAAAGCATATGTGGTATTGCACATGAATTTGACAATTATTGAACTGAATTTAATCAGGACTGAAGTGACTTGAGCTGAATATTGACACTATTGGCTTGTTAGAACTGCTTTACAGCAGAATTTGTTTTGAATTTGGTACTATTGTAAAGCTCCAACATGGAAAAAACCTATATAAACATTTATGTTTCAATATAGGTTTTGATATAGGTTTTTAATATATGTGACATATATAATATTGGCTGTTGTCCTATATTATACTTATGTGCATACTTATACCTATATAGGTACATATATGCACGTATATATGCACCTATATGTTCACCTATAATAGTAAAATTAAAATCCATAGCTGCTAGGCAACATAAATAAAAGTCCAGAAGGTGGAAATGTACATTATTTTCTTACTCAAGACCAATCAAATAGTACAAAACAAAAAGTATAGTACAAGAACAAAAATAAGACAAAAAACCTGCTAGGCAACATAAATAAAAGTCCAAAATATAGAAATGTACATTATGTATTTACAAGAACAATCAAATAGTACAAGAACAAAAATAAGACAAAAAACTGAACAGAAAAAAAATGGAATAAAATGGATAAAGTTCCATAGAGAAGTGACGAGACTCTGGTAATCCCATGGTGTTTATACTGGATTCCAGAAGATCGGTGCTGACTTGACTCTGCTTATGAAGATTATTGGTGACTTGCATTTGTTCATGAAGATCATTGGTGACTTGTATTTGTTCATGAAGATCAATGGTGACTTGCCTTTGTTCATGAAGATCACCAGTGACTTGACTCTGTCCTTGAAGATCACCAGTGACTTGACTCTGTCCTTGAAGATCACCAGTGAGTTGACTTGACTCTGAAAGGTCAACGGTGACTAGCCTTGACTCTGGAAAGTCCATGGTAACTAGCCCTGACTCTGGAAGGTCATTGGTGACTAGTCCTGACTCTGGGAGGTCGACGGTGACTAACCCTGTCTCTGGAAGGTCAACGGTGACTAGCCCTGACTCTGGAGGGTCCATGAGCACCTGACTTGACTCTGGAGGGTTCATGAGCACCTGATTCAACTTTGGAGGGTCAACCGGAACCTGACTCAACTCTGGAAAGTCAACAGGCACCTGACTCGACTTTCGATGGTCAACCGGAACCTGACTCAACTCTGGAAAGTCAACGAGCACCTGACTCGACTCTGGAAGGTCAACAGGAATCTGACTTGATTCAGGAGGATCAACTGGAATGTGACTCAACTCTGGATAGTCAACTGGAACTTGACTCGACTCTGGAAGGTCAACAGGAACTTGCCCTGACTCTGGAAGGTCAGCGGTGACTAACCATGACTCTGGAGGGTCCATGAGCACCTGACTCGACTCTGGAGGGTCCACGAGCACCTGACTCAACTTTGGAGGGTCAACCGGTCCGGAACCTGACTCAACTCTGGAGGGTCAACAGGAATATGACTCGACTCGGAAGGTCAACCGTAACCTGACTCAACTCTGGAGGGTCAACAGGAATATGACTCGACTCTGGAAGGTCAACCGTAACCTGACTCAACACTGGAGAGTCAACGGGAACCTGACTGTCATTGGACTGAATGTTTAGTGACTAATGACACTTCATTTCAGTAAAAATACAATCTTTAGCCTTGGAGTCAAAGCAGCAGCAAAGTGTTCCAATGCTGATAAAACCTCAGGTTCCTTAAATATCTGTTCAACAGTTCAGTTTGGGGTTGGCCAGATTTTGTAATGGTTTTGAAGTCTGATGCTCGCCAAGCCTTGTAGGAACCAATATTGTAAATTGTAAAAATATTTTACAATAACTATTTTCTATTCATATATTTTAATAAATTTACTTCTGTAATGGCAAAGCTGAATTTTCAGCTTATAGTGTTCAGTGTCACATGATCCTTCAGAAATCACTCTAATATTTTTGATTTGATGCTCAAGAAACCTTAATCAAAACAGTGGTTGCTTCATATTTACACATTTTATATATTTATATTTGGTGGTAGATAAAATTTAGCTTTTAGTTTAATTTTGGCATTTAAAAGGAACACATAATTAAAAAAAATAAAAAGTAGCATTTATTTGGCCTCTTGCCATCCCTTTGGGCTTAAACTTTCTAGTCAGAATTCATTTGCATGGCATAGACCTACAGAGCTAAGAACTTGTTCTTGAAACTTTTGCATCTGTTTTAACATGAGAAATAAACTTATATACTACATCTAAGATGGCATGAGGGAAGTAAATGAAGAGACCATTTTATTTTTGGGGTCATCTATTACTTTAATGGCAGAAGTACAGATATACTTTGTGATTCTTGTGTATCTACCAGGTTATGCTGGGAAGCGCAGACAAGACCAGCTGCCTGGATCTATTTAGTGATTAGTGAGTGAAGTGACATTCAGCCAAGTATGGTGAGCCATACTCAGAATTCGTGCTCTGCATTTAACCCATCCAAAGTGCACACACACAGAGCAGTGAACACACATACACACTGTGAACACACACCCGGAGCAGTGGGCAGCCATTTATGCTGCAGCGCCCGGGGAGCAGTTGGAGGAACGGTGCCTTGCTCAAAGACACCTAAGTCATGGTATTGAAGGTGGAGAGAGAACTGTACATGCACTCCCCCCACCTACAATTCCTGCTGACCCGAGTCCGACTCTCTAACCATTAGGCCACGACTTCCCCATAGGGGCCTTTCATACAGGATTTTGCAGTGTCTCATGAATGCAAGGCAAATATACTAATTAGTGGTTAAAATATACAAAGATAACTTATTGCACCATTCATCAGTATGGACTACAGAATGTTGAATTTTTCTCTAAGTGACTTGTACATGATGTAATTATTATGAGTGGTGTGGAGTGTTACCTGTGATTGAGTTGGAGATAAAAACAAGTTGGTGTTTTAAGTTGGACCGTGGTGCAATTAATATTTTCCACTTCAGTCTAGAATTTTTTTTTTTAAGTTAATGCATGCTTGTATTATATTTATTATTATTATTATTATTATTATTAAATGTTTATTTGTTAAATTTTCTTCCATGTGTGGCCTCCCCTTTGTAATGTTGCTTCATCTAGAGCCAGGTGGTTGCAACAATCTAAACAAAATAATTCACTCTCAGATTTCAAACTTGCAATTTGTGTAATTGTAGCGGGTCCCGGCTAGGTCTCTGCTGGCAGATATATAGATAATCCTCTGATAGGAGTGCTCTGGAAATATTAGAAATATTACAGAGAAATCAGTGACGCAGGACAACAGTTGCTCGTTCTCCATTCACTTGGATTATATTTATTTTCAACTTCATTTTAACTTTGTATCTGCAATCATGAATTATTTTCTGTTATTTTTGTCTGCTTTGCATTAAAGCACAGGTTATATCCACATTTGGATTACATGAAGTAATATAATCTTCAACTGTCTGTTTTCACATAAATGTATCCTCACATATTTTTCCAAACATGAACTTAAAGTTTGTATGAAACCAAGAACAAACGCTTTCCCTTTAAATCCCATGTTTGGTCTATCATCAATCATGTCTAAACTTCTTCATTTAAACACCTGGCATCTTTGTCCTCTTATCAAAAGAGTATTTTTGTAAATAAATGTACATTTTTATAAGTGTTCACTTTATACAACAGAATAATTCTCCTTTGCAGTTAGACTGTATTACATTTACACTATAAGAACACAGACTTCAATGATAAACATATCTGCCTCATAACTTGGCACTCAGTTCTATAAACTAAATTTGTATCATTGTAATATTAACGTGCATGTGCCCTTAAACAAGGCCGCAGCCGTAACTGGTCTTACGCTGTACATTCACATTAACTTTTAACCCTTTTAACATTGTACTACACACATTGCTTTTTTCCACACACACTGAAATAACTCACAAATGCATCGGAGCCGTAAGGTAAAAATAAAATAATCAATCTGCGGATGTCGGCCGCCATTTTCTCACCTGCGTACTATCAAACTTAACGGTTTACACATTTGACATACTTTTAGCTTACAGAGCACACATCACTGGGAATTCCTATTAGCTTATAAACATTTGTAGTCACATACAAGGTGTGTAACTAACCTGGAAATATTAGAAATATTACAGAGAAATCAGTGACGCAGGACAACAGTTACTCGTTCTCCATTCAGTTGGATTATGAGCTCATCTTGCTCTGCGCATCGCTAAATGACCCAGTATGACGCTACTAATGGCTAATGCCACCCAGTGTCTGTTTTAAGGAATACATGTCATTATGTGCTTTTTCTGTAGTCTCTCATTAATATTTAATTATACAATTTAAAATAAAATAAAATACTATTTCAATAAAAGGAAAGAAAGCAAAAAGTAATAATCTCAACAAAACTCATTTTGTGAGTGTCACATAATTTTGTAAAGTCCAGCCCACTTGTGTCAAAAGCTCCACCCACTTGGAGGTCTCCGGGCTGCAGCTATACCTGCTTGGATTTACTTGACAATTTATTCTTGACTTTGACTTCCTCTGCTTGGTGTGGCCAAGAGTCCTCCTAAAAAGACCCGAGGTCTGATTTCATGTAAAAAGCAGCGTGAACCAACCATCATGTTGAAGATCTTAAAGCTCCACCTCTGTGAGTTTATTCATGAAAATCTTTTTATACATGTGTTATAATGAGTACATAATTTTTTTTGTTCTGGTTTAAATGAAAATTCTAAGCAAAATACTCCTAATTATTTTTCTCGTAGATCTGCTTTTATGGTGTCAAGCTGCAGAGACTTTAACAGATCAACTAACAGATTTGGGTCAAAATGTGACTATAAACTGTGATCTTGATTCTGAGGAGGCCACATGGTTTTTGCTGAATTTACCAAATCGTCCGTTTGCGATATTACAGTCATTCTTAAAGCCACCCGAAACAATTTACTACAAAAAAAACTTCAGGCTCAAATATTCAGTGCAACCTAAACATTGTCTTTCCATAACTAACATCACTTTAAATGAGTTAGGAGTTTATTATTGCATGAACACAGAAACAGATGTAGAATTCAGCAATGGCATCAGACTACACATCAGCATACACACTGGTGAGTGATACTACTTCAGTTATGTGTTTATACTAATGTATACACTGCCTTTATTTTATATATATATATAGAGAGAGACACACACACACACACACACACACACAGAAATATATTTGAGCACATTTTTTTACAGACCCAACTGCACCTGCAGAGTTCACACAGCATCAGAATCACACTGAAGTGTTGCTAAATGAGCAGACAACATGGATGAATCTTCTTGCTCTAATATTTTGCATGATCAGTGTTTTACTGATCATTGGGATGATAGGTGAGTTGCTTTCCTAACTTATTAAATGTATAGTAGCATAACAACTCCTGTAAAAATATGAAGCTATTTTTCGGAAGGTCAATTAAGTTCTTATTTTATTATTGTTTAAGCAATCCTGTTAAAATGTTCATCTGATGGATGTGACCAAAATCCACAACAACATATGGACCAACAGTAGTATCAAGTTACAGATCTTGGGGTGACCAGACTCCCAACTCTCTTAAAATTGTAAATAGCCTGCTCCGGTCTTTTCCCTTGAAATTGTTTTATATCCTTTTTGTTCCATATTTTGTATTGGGGGAAAAAATCAGCTTCTCTGCCATTAAATTAGTGGGCATTATGTGCCATAAAGTGTGCGCATAGAAAGTACAGGCTGCCGCTTTCTATAGGTAGCTCACTATGTTGAGTATTTCTTTTAATAATGAGCTTAAATTATGAAATGTTTATTGGTAGTTTTAAGAAATGACAAACGTGATGTATTGTAATGCATTTCAACCTGTCTTGTTTATTTAAATATAATTTAGTTAATTAGTCAAAGGAAGTCTCTGAGCAGCTTTTGGGTATCCTCAAATTTGGTCATGAAACTGAAAGCATCTGTTGTCATAATAAAATGACTTGCATATATAGACTTGCATTTTATTTTATGTTTCACATGTAAATTTTGTTAAATTATTTGTTGAAATAACTAGACTATATATGTCTGCACTATCACTATGCCTGTACTTGCATTTTGTCTGTACTTTCTTCTGCACTGGAAGCTCCTGCCATCAAGTCAAATTCATTTTTGTGTGTAAACATACATGGTAATAAAGTTCCTTCTGACTAAATTAGTATTATTCAGAAACTATATGGATTTTTTACATCATTTTTATTACACTTAAACTTAACAGTGCCTGTGTGACACTATTTGATCTGCTTTTTGTGCTTAACTACAATTCAAATTTTTAATTTACAAATGTTTCTCGGTGGCAACAATAAATATTATGGGCCCTATATCATACAGCTGGCGCAATGCTGCGATGCATGTGTTTTTTGTAAGTTTCAGCTCAATGCAGTTGTCATTTTCACATCTTGCACCACGTTGTATAAATAGCAAATGCATTTGCCCCTATTTGTGCATCAGTGAGCGTGCTGGTCTGAAAACAATATGTGTTCAGACGCATTGCTGGAGCGTTGCTATATTGAGGCCACTGAAATAAACTGCACAATAGACCAACAAAATCCTGATCTGAAGTCAAAGGTGAAGTAGTTTTTTTTAAGAGAGCGCTAGTAGAGGTAGCTCCACAGAGCACATAGCTCTGCTGATTACACAAACAAGGAAGCACAGCAGCACACAAACTTGCCAAATATAAAAAAAATTAAAGGATTGCAATGAAAAAGATTATTATTGTGTAGGCTACATAAATATAAAAATGCCTACATATCATAATGTATAGTCATTGCATGTATCAGAATTAGGCTATCATCTCTGGAGACAAGTCTTTGCACTTGCAAAGCCGGAAAACTGCTGAAACTAACAATTCCAGTTCAGACATTAGCATATAGTTGCCATGTAGGAGATTATTATTTTCTCTAGTTTGAATGCCCTTTAATTTGATGATCCTTTCTAAATACTGCCAAAGGTTTCAGTGCCTCCCTTCAGATAAAATCGAGAACAATCCATTTGTGAGGAAATTTTCATTTGATCCACAGTTTTTTACCTTCAGTCTGAAAAACTGTTTTGCTATAGTGGTACAAAAAGACTGAAACACAGGTCTAATTTTACACAGAGGAACAGACTAAAAAACATTTGATGACAAGAAAACAAACCCTAACAAAATTTAGAAACCAATGCAGAATTTTAAACTGCATGTTAGAATACCACATGGCAGAAATAGTGAGAATATGCTAATATCCAACCAAACCACAGGAGATGTGACAATAGAAAATAATTATAAGCTATCAAAATAAGTCCAAAAACTGCTTTATGAATCTTTAATATATATATATATATATATATATATATATATATATATATATATATATATATATATATATAAATATATATATATATATATATATATATATATATATATATATATATATATAATTTATTTATTAATTTGCTTTTTTTTTCACTTTCCAAGTCATGTGATTTCATGTGATTGTTGTGGCCTCCAGATGCTATGTTGAGGGAACAACATAATTTTCTTGTGCCCACGAGTTTAATGCATAAATAAACCTGCGTAACCAGAACAAACCTGGGTTTAAAAGAGATGGGTTAATTAATATTTAAAAATATATTTAATAATATAATAAATTGCTACAGTCTTGTAAATCCATTAACTGATCGTCTCCAAAATACTTTTGTAAATAATAGCCTATTGTAAATGCTCTATATGCGAATAAAGCTTTGATTATACTGACTGGAATTTTTGTTGGAACGCAGTTTAAATGTAACATGTCTTTTTTTTTGGGGGGGCTAATTAATAGACCATAATTTTAAATATTACAGTGTTTCGTTGAGAAATTAAACCTTCAGAAAGTTTCATTTGTAAATGAAAACACAATATAAAATGTCATTCCTTCAAATTAAGAAGTCGTGGCCACGAGAAATGGATGTTTTTCACATAGACAGTAAAAGAAATGGACACAGCGACCCCATTGGATTCAACGGAGAAAAGTGAAGTCAAATAGAAGCAAGCACTTCCTGGGGGTCGAGCGTACTGCGCAGACTTAAACTGAACTTGGTGACGTAGATGTCACGTGAGCAACCTGTCTGACAATGTAAGTCTTCTAATAGCTGTGCCAAGAGAAATCTGAATCACCCAGCGAATCTTGCAGATTTTGTTTTATGGACTCTCTATAGGCTTCTTCCTTAACTTAATGCCTCCACGTCCCTCCGATTGCCTCATAGACAGTAAAAGATTGCCTGCGAGCTTCTCCTCCTGTCCATACGGTAATTTCTCTACTGTGCGACAGAGAGTCGCTGGTTATGACACAATCGTTAGCCTATTTTTACAAAAACTGCTTCTATGGGGCCACAACGTAAGATATAAGGTAATGGAGCCTTTTATACATTTTCGTATTTCTTTAGAAAATAATTAATGGACAAATGGTGTCTTTAAAAGCCTCAGATGTAAAGTTATTTGCTGTTAAAGTGACGCCAAAATGAATGGGAGTCAATGGAATGCTAACAGCAGGTGGGGGTCCGTTAACCAATGGCGGCGCCCAAGGATGCTTCAATAAAATATGAAACCCTGCCCCCCTGGTTGTTCCCTCAACATAGCATCTCGAGGCCACAACTTAACATCATGTTCCCACGAGCTAATATGTCGTGGCCACGACAAAACTAAGTGAACTGAACATGGGACCTCCTGGGCACCATAAGCAGTAATCCGATGAACACTCCAATGTTATACACACACACACATACATATACAGTTGCAATCAAAATTATTCAACCCCCTTGACTTGCAAGAAAATTTGCTGTGGAGGATAACATTTTATAAAATCAATTTAACAAAGACATCAGTAAAGTATTGTTTATACAATAGAAAGTTTGTTAATACATTTTTGAGTGATTCTGAGATTGGAACATTGATGAATCATAATAAAATTCGAATTGGCTCTAAACATTGTTGTTCAAAATGATTCAGAATTCAGAAATATTTCTGAAAAAGCTTTCTGATCACTGATACTCTTTGGTTTTCACATTGCCACTGCTTCCTTCAAATTCAACCAGATATTTGAAATGAGAATTAAGCCTGGAGACTGAACAGGTCACTCAAGTACATTCTATGACTGATCCCTGAACCAAGCAGTAGTAGATTTGGATGTGTACTTTGGTATGACTGGCCTGCAGGAAAGTCCATTGATCATCAGCTTCAGTCTTTGCACCAAAGGCATCACAATTCTTTTAAAAATGGCCTGACACTTTGAAGAATCCATGATGTCCTTCATACAGTCATGATTTCCACTTCCTTCTACAGTACAGAAACCCCATAACAGGACTGATCCACCTCCAAGTTTGAGGATGGAGATGGTGTTCTTCTGCTTATGAGCTTTGCCTTTTTTGCAGCAGACATACTGCTGATCCATGGGTCCAAAAAGTTCCAGTTTGGTCACATCACTCCATATAACATTCCTCCAGAGCTCCACAAGTCTACACAAATGTATTTTATCAAGTTCAAGTTGTCCTTTGTTCTTCTTGATCAAGAGTGGTATTCTACAAGATGTCTCCACATAACGGCCATACTTTTCTGATCTTCAGAAAAGCTTGTATTTGTAAAGTACTGCAGTCTCTAGGGGGTTGAGTAATTTTGATTGCAACTGTATATATATACAGCACTCGGGTGCGCACCAAAAGCTGACCAAACAAGTGTCCCGAGACCTGCTTGAAGAGGTGGTCTCGGTAAGCTTTCAATCGAACTCTGGAGCGGTTCATTTGTGGTGAGAATGTGATCCGACCTCGAACAGACCCAACTGCAAAAAGTACTGATCATTTTTGGACTAAACCAGCTGCCGTAGTCAGCTGCACTGTGCATTATGGGATGAGGAAGTGTTTGTTGACAGTATGCACTTTAGCATGGCAGTTCGTTGACAAACTTGGAGTAGTGAGGAGGTGCGGAGCCTCATAGAAATTTGGTCAGATGACCATGAGCATGTCAGAGTTAAGAAGAATTATTGCACGCCTCCGCTTGAAGTTACGAGTGATTCCTGCTCGTCGTTTGTATTTGGTCAATTCTGACCAATCCAAAAGCAGTTTAGGAAATACGTCATGGCCAATGAATGATGTGGATGCTGTCATGTGACTGCATTTTGGTTCGTTTCAACTGGACCAAAGCAATCATTGTGGTGTGAAAAGGAACCAAAAAAGCTGAAAAATACTACAGTGTATAATTGTTTGCCCTTGTTTCGCCCAAATGAACCGAACTAGAGATGTGAAAGTACCCTTAGGTGTTCTAGGTGTTGCTGTCAAGTCACAATAGGGCAGACAGAGTTATATTGTTGTTGTCATTTAGTTTCTCTGGCACTCCGCTTTCTAAAACATATGAAACATGAGATTAATATTTATACCAGGCAGGAGATTATCTATTGGCTGGTAGCCAAATTTATAAGCAGGCAGAATAAAGTAAGCAACTCGACTTCCTCTTCATTTGGTTAAAATAAGATTAAATGGTCTGTGGTTAAATTTATTCACTACAAAGGTGAGAAACAAACAGGACTGCATCATGCTAAA
Organism: Carassius gibelio; assembly: GCF_023724105.1. Taxonomy (NCBI): domain Eukaryota; kingdom Metazoa; phylum Chordata; class Actinopteri; order Cypriniformes; family Cyprinidae; genus Carassius; species Carassius gibelio. Next base: position 32,336,915 of record NC_068417.1, read on the forward strand.
GTGATCCACCAGCTCTTTTGACAAAATGAGGATCATGCAGCTCTGTGAGTTTTCAAATAATTTATGATGTTGTAAAATCAGAACGCTCTATAATTTTGTTAGATGTATGATTATCCCGCCCATCCGGAGACATTGCAATGTTTACAAACTTTTAAGGGATCTATAATGCAGACCCGCAGGAGCTTCTTATGAGTCTTGAACAACCTGAAGACTCGACACTAACATTGGTACATCATGTGCAAGTGTGATTTATATGAGTTATATATTTCTAAATGCGTTTTGCAGCTTTCTTGACTCTTAACCACAATGTGTGAACTCAATGAGTTAATAGTTAATAGTGTTAGTTAATAATGCTACTTCTGGTTGGTGCATCACTCTTTCATTATACTGAGGTAAAAGTTTCCACACTGGGTAAATATAGACATTTTTCTGAATCATACAACTGCTACGAGATAAAATAAATACATTTGATTTTTTTCTTTTTTTTTTCTTTTCTGAAAACGTGTTAAATTATGCAGTATCTCTTTCAATAAATAATATATGTGACTCATTTCTTTATAAATAAAACAATTTCTGTAAAATGTTTTTACACTGGCTTTGCATCTTACAATGAACCACAAATACTCACCCTCAGCAGGATGTTTAAACTAACCAAATGCTTTCATCTTGACCTTGTGTCTCAAATACCACCATTTTATTCACCTCAAAAGACCAAATGGTGTTGCAAGTGTTTAGAATAGTTTCGGCATTAATAGATCATAAATAATGTGACTGGAGACTTTCTGTAACTGCCTGTCCCCCATATATAAAAAAGTCTCTACTTAACATGAAGGTATCATTGGTATTGCATAATATATAATCATGTTTCCACTAGGTGTACTGGAGTTTTCAGTTACTATATTCAATACATATATTGACACAAGGGAATTGTGACATTTAATGATTCAGGGATGAACATTACATTATTATTATTAACATTATTTTAGTAAATATCCCTTCTAATTTGTCACCAGGGTGGTCTACTTTTTAATTATTTGATGTTATATTTTTACATTAGATTGAATAAATAAAGGAATTCAAATAATTTTTTATATATATATATATATTTTTTTTTTTAATATTTTCTTTAATATTAATTCAATTCGATATTTCAATCAATACAATTTATTGTCCCCAAGGGGCAATTTTTCTTGGACTCTGGAGCCTGCATACACATACACTGATCGGCATTACATCTAAAAAAAAAAAAAAAAAAAAAATGTGAACCAACATTCAGAGCCAAAACTAGCAAATTGGGCTATGAGCTTCTCCAACCTTCCTGCAGACTCTAGGACCTTTTTTTCCAAATGAAATATAAAAACTTGCTCTCATCTGAAAAGAGGACCTTGGACCACTGGGCAACAGTCCAGTTCTTCTCCTTAGCCCAGGTAAGACGCCTCAGGAGTGGCTTGACAAGAGAAATACGACAACTGTAGCCAAATTGCTTGACACGTCTGTATGCCTTGACTCCAGCCTCAGTCGATTCCTTGTGAAGTTCACTCAAATTCTTGAAATGATTTTGCTTGACAGTCCTCCTAAAGCTGCTGTTCCCTTGGTTGGTTGTGCATCTTGTTCTTCCACACTATTTCCTTCCAATCAACTTTTTGTTAACATGCTTGGATACAGCACTCTGTGAACAGTCAGCTTCTTTGGTAATGAATGTTTGAAGATTATCCTTTTTGTTAAGGGCGTCAATGATCAGCAGTTTTCCCCATGATTGTGTACTGAGAGACCATTTTGAAGGCTCAAGAAACCTTTGCAAGTGTTTGCCTGTGTTTTAAGTTGATTAGCTGAATGGCATGTCACCATGTTCTAATTTGTTAAATGTGAGCCGAAATCATCACAATTAAAAGAACCGAAGACGAAAGAAGAATCGAAAATTTCTTCATTCTGTGTACATTGAATTTATTTAATAGACAAGTTTTACAATTTAAGTAGAATTACTGAAATTAATGAACTTTTCCATGACATTCTAAATTATTTAGATGCACCTGTACACTTTTGCCCTGTTCACTGATGGCATTCACATAATTCCGTGTGTAGGCTACAGGGCTTTAGACTCATCCTTCCCACTGGTCACTCTTTTGTGAGTTTCTCAGTTGATTGCATAAGCACATCATTTATTTTTTGTCGTTTTTTTTTTTTTATGCTACAACATGACATTAATAAATGCATGCTAATGAACATTCATCATAGATTATAGTTATATGCGAACGAGTGTTCAACATTCAACCATTCTTTTACATCAGTATTATTTGTGATTTCAATTCTGTGAAAGGAATTCCTCTTTTGCTGTGTTATAACCCAGACTTTGGACGCTTGCACTTCGAATTCACGATCTTTGTTTTAATTTTTTCAAGAAAAGATAATTGTCTTTGTTTTGCTTATATACACTTTACCCTTTTTAACACACACAAAAAAGATTGATTCATTGTTATACTAAGTTATACTTATTGTTATACTTAAAAAGCACAACAACAATAAAATAGTAGACTATAATGAAAAACTAGATAAGATTTATTAACAAAATAGCACTTTATAAACGCTTAACGTGGCTTAATGTATCCTACTAAAAGAGTGACATTGGAGGACACGCCTTATTAATAATAAAAATATAAGCTATTATTTAGACAATAGCTCAGAACATGAAAGCAAATTGCACTAAATTGCACATTAAGTGTTTTGTGTCCCACTGAAAACTGAAAAAGAAAATACGTGCTCAATGGACGAAGACAGTGGTACAAATTAAAAAGTACAAACTCTGTATATTTATTAATACTATGTATTAATAAAGTACAGGTTACTAGGTACAGGAAAGCAGATGAGAATATAAATGCTGCACGCTAAACTGTTATCCTCCATAGGCTTAATGGAAGAAGACGGTGTAAAAGTATGGCTACATTTGGTATACACCTTATTAATGTTGCCTACTGTGAAGCAGATGTGATCGGAATATGAATGCGACATGCAAAGTCTCAGGTTAAGCGTTTTACTGCCTTTGAAAACCATTATTTCAAAATGCTTAATATGGCTTAATGCATTAATGTCACGCTGTCTAGTCTCTGTTTCCCTGGGTGTTCACTAGTGGAATCACTTCCCCTTAGGCACTTCACCGTAGGCACTTGAATTCCTCTAGTCTGGTTCTGTCTTCACAGTAATTGCACTCCTGTTAATTGAACCAGGTGAAGGAACTCTATTGTCATTAGCCTCCCTATATATTCCAGTCTTTTCCTGTTTTTGTATGGAGTCCTTACCCTTCGTGTTTCAGCATTCTCGTCCTCCGAGATTCTTCTTTGTTTTTCTCGTCTTCCGAGATTATCCTGGCCTTCTCGCTCTCCGAGTTCCCGTTCCAGTTCCCTCCTTTTGTTTATTTGTTTGTTTGTTTGGACTGCTTATTTGGTTTTGACCTTGGCTTGTTTCGACCACGATTGGGATTATCCTATTAAATACATCTGCAAATGGTTCTATTCTCTCCCTGTGTCTCTCTGGTGCACGATCGTCACAGAAGGACTCCATCCACGAGATCCAGTAGTATGTATTTTCATACTTCCTCCCCAGCCACTGAGCGGGATAGTGGAAATGGTTTTGAGGGTACCCACCTGGTCGTGTTCTGTGGGACCAGAGGAGATCGCTCAGGAGTGAGTAGTCGAGAGGAGGTCCGGCATCGCTCTCCACTGTGGCCCCCCGTCGACCCAGGGTTCGGATGGGAGACGCCGTCTCCCCATTGTGGACGGAGAGGGGAGAGGTGGCGCAAGTCTGCCGAGCCAGCGCCGCTGCACAAGATGGCCACCAAGATGGCCACCAGTCCAGTGCCACTGCACAAGATGGCCGCCAACCCAGCACCTCTGCGCAGAATGCCTCCAACCCAGCACCACGAGGCAAGATGGAAGCCAGCCTAACACCACAGCACAAGATGCCAGCACAGTGCCACGAGGAAAGATGGACGCCAGCACAGTGCCACAGCACAAAGTGAAACGTTTTTGGATTATTTCTCCATGCTGTCAAAAATCCTAGAGATTCCCAGGAGTGTTCACGTCACGTCTGCTGATCCAGAGACTGTTCACGTCACGTCTGCTGAGCCAGCACCACAGTACAAGGTGGCCGCCAGCCCGGAGCCACTGCAGAGGATGGCAACTACAGTGGGCTTTCCTGAGTTGAGTCAGGTTCCAGTTGACCTTCCAGAGTCGAGTCATATTCCTGTTGACCCTCCAGAGTTGAGTCATATTCCCGTTGACCTTCCAGAGTCGAGTCATATTCCCGTTGACCCTCCAGAGACGAGTCAGGTTCCTGTTGACCCTCCAGAGTCGAGTCACATTACAGTTGATCCTCCTGAATCAAGTCAGATTCCTGTTGACCTTTCAAAGTCGAGTCAGGTGCTCATGGACCCTCCAGAGTCATGAACTACACTGTAAAAAATACATACCAAAACTGGGTAAAATATGGACAAACCCAGTGAATGAGTTGTTTTTGATAAATAATGCAATATCTCTTTAAACATAATTCATGACTCATTTCTTTATAAATAAAACTGAGACAAGCTCTGCAAAGTGTTTGTTTCACTGGCTTTGTGAACACTGGATGTGTAAACTAACCACATGCTTTCACCTTGACCTTGTGTTTCAATTACCATCAATTTATTCACCTCAGAAGAAAAAAAATAGTGTTACAAGTGTTTAAAAATAGTTTCTGTATGAAGTAGGTCATAAATGATGTGTCTGTTGATATAAGTTGCTGATATTTGCCTGTGTCTCATATTATTAACCTATCTTAACATGAAGTCGTCTGACATTGTACAATATATAATCAGAAGTGTTTCCTCTAGCTGTATTTTGAGTTCTATTCAATACACAGATAGACACATTGAACCATTTTATGATTCAGGCATAAACGAGTGAAGATGTGATTTTTAAAATATACTTTTAAAAAAATGTACAAAAAAATTATTATGTTCTGTATACCTCTGTTGACCTAATTTCTAAGACATTCTTCTCAGTTTCACAGACGAGACTTAAATCTAGTCCCATACTAAAATGTAAATCTGAGAGGTTTCAACTGAAAGAAACTTGCTCTGATCTTAAAACATCTCATTGTCTTTGATGTCTCAAGATACAAACCAGGAATGTTTTTTTCTAAGGCATGTTAATATAAATGTCTAAAATGTCCTTATTGAACTATGGCCTAATCCTGGCTTGGTCTAAACCCTGTCTGTGAAACCAGGCCTAAAATTTGTTTTAAAGATTTTGTAACATTTTAATAAAATGTAAGCACATTTCCCTCTAATTTGTCAGTGATGTGATTTACTTTTGAGTTGTTTAATTTTGATGATTTTCATCAGATTTAATAATTTATTGGGGGGAAATAAATACAATATATTTTCATATTTATATATTCATATTTTTTTATATTTAAAACTGCAATCAATTATATAAGCTATATATAAAACTAAAAAGAAGTTTCCTCTCAGATACTCCTCAGGAAAGCTTTCAACTCTGTTCTTGTACTCTGGATCCTGTCTTTCCACAGAGACTTGACCATTAATAATGCTATACACATTATGACCTCTGTTCATCCAGCTCACTTATACATCTTGAACTGTAAGCGGTGGTTCTTTAGAAGAACAAGGTAAAACAACAGAGTCTCCAATAAAACCCTCAACAGTCTCCTTCAGAGACACTGAAAACAGAGAAATTGTTAATTTTAGCACTCACTTTCACTTGTTAAAAGATACAGAGGCAGGAAATAAAATAACCACCATCTGTAAACAGAAATAGTTGACATTTCCCTTTAGCTACAAGAAATTTCTCATTCTGAGCTTCATCATAAACATATGCAATGAAGTACATGCAATTTTTCTCAAACTCTCCAAAGGTACAGTCTTAAAAGCAACATTTCACACACAAAAAATATATATATATATATTTTTTACCTCATAATGTATGTCTGAAGCACACTGCACAGTAAAGTAACTTTCAAACAAGCTACTTTCAATCGATCGGCGCGTTGACTCCTAGAGGTGGACATAGTCCAAAAATATTCTACTCAAGTAAAAGTACCATTATATTAATGAAATATTACTTAAGTTTAAGCAGGGGAGAAGCCAGGGGGTGACCGTGGCCACCACTGACGAAAGCTTGGCGACCTAACGCATAAAGTTTTTGTCCCTTTTTTGGTTGACAAGAAATGCATTTATTAAGAAGCAGAACACAGTCTCTTTTTCTACTGTGCTCACGCATCACTCTGCAACAATACGCAGATATGTGGCATAGTGTTGTCAAAAGACCCGGTACTTCAGTACCAAGTCGGTACTAAAAAAATTAAAATGTGACGGTACCAGGTTTCTTTAAGTACAGGTGGTACCGAGGACCCTGTAAACCCGCCCTATGATTTCCGAGAAGCAGAAAACACGGACGGAATCTCAAAATCCAGTCATGAAAATGAAACTTACATTTTAATATGGACTGTCACAGAATTTGTCAAAGTTATCATGAATTAATCAAATGGACCAGTATCTGTAAATGTTAAGCCGCAAAAGTTGGTTGAAATATGAATCCTGCATGTTCTGCGTGTCTCTGTGAGAATGAATGGTTTGTTTACTACACAGACTGAAGAGTCTGACGTTTGCAGTAATTTCAGCATCTGCCGTCTCAGTGAGGACATAAATACATAAACAACATCACCAGAACGGTTCTGCTTCACAAGCATTTTACCGTTTAATTTGAGTAAAACCAGTGTCAAAATAAAAGTAGCCCGTCAAAAAAGTTCATTTTTACATAAAGGCATTGTTCTAGAAATATTACTATTATTTAGTAGAATGTATGTGATACTGGTACTACTATTGAACAAAACTTATAAAACATTATTTTTTAAAGAAATAAATCACACAATATTTCTTCCGTGTTTTAATTTGAATAGCAAATCCCCTTTATTTACCAAAAAATAAAATGTTTAAATTTCATTAATTAAAAGACAAATTAAATTTGGGTGAAACTTGTTTACTGTTTTTCATAATTATATTACTTGTAGAAAAACATTAAATAAGTATAAAGAATGGCTTTGGTTTTATTTTTAGTTAATATAAATACCTAGTTCTGTAGTAAGTCATGAAATCTCCAAAAAGGCGATTTAAGCTGCAAACTGCATGTATACACAGGACACAAGAATGTTACTTAAAATGCATGTAATAAAATATATTCTGCATTTCAAGATCACATAAGGCACACACTGATATGCATTAACTGTGCATTAAATTACAAATTTACCAATTTTACAAATCTAGTAGAACATATGCGAAAATGAAAATTTAAATCAATAATATACATTTTATATTCTGGCATTTAGGTCTACTGTTGACTTCCAGCCTCTTTCAAATTTTTTTATCACTATCTATCTGCATGTTTCATCCATGAGTATACAATATTGGACAGCAAGCATTTGGGAGTTTTGAGAAGTTAAATGAGCAATAAATCTATAGTGAGCCCCTTTGTTAAAAAATACCTGGAGTTTAGGAATAATACAAAAATTGTTATATTCACTCAGTATTACTTGATCTAATTCACAAATATCTCAACTACACACAAGTGTCTTATTTAACTTCTTTTATATTGAACTGTTATAAAAAAAAAAAATCTGTATGTAATCATGCTGATTTTTTACGGAAAACATAACTCTTCTTGTTATATTAATTTACTATGTGAAATGATATAAATACCTAAATTAACTGCCCCTAGATCTTCAATTTTGTGATAATTCAAAATGCATTTTAACAGACTGAATCACGCAGTTAAAGAAAGCGAGCTAAATGCGTGCACACTACTCTGATCTACTAGACTTCACGGCACTCTGTAGAAGTGTTTGGTTTTGGGCAAAATACAGGTGCTGGTCATATAATTAGAATAACATTAAAAAGTTGATTTCACTAATTCCTCTCAAAAAGTGAAACTTGTATATTATATTCATTCATTACACTCAGACTGATATTTTTCAAATGTTTATTTCTTTTAATTGTGATGTTTATAACTGACAACTAAGGAAAAATCCCAAATTCAGTATCTCAGAAAATTAGAATATTTTGAAAAAGGTTAAATATTGAAGACACCTGGTGCCACACTCTAATCAGCTAATTAACTCAAAACACAAGCAAAGGCCTTTAAATGGTCTCTCAGTCTAGTTCTGTGGGCTACACAATCATGAGGAAGACTGCTCACTTGACAGTTGTCCAAAAGACGACCATTGACACCTTGCACAAGTAGGGCAAGACACAAAAGGTCATTGCAAAAGAGGCTGGCTGTTCACAGAGTTCCCTATCTGTCGGTCACTACGAGTTATGTCGACCGACAAATGGGGTCTCACTTGGGAGGCCAATCATCTCTGATTTTAAGAGAAAACGGCAATGAAAATTGGCTAGTGGATTAACATACCTGAGCCACTCCCGTGCCGACGGATATAAATAGGGCGACAGGTGCATCCACTCATTAGATTTTTGCTTCGGAGCCGAGTAGCTGATGAGAAGAAGTCGCTACAAAGCCATCATCTTTGTTTTCTGTAAAGCTGTTCCTGGTCGGTGTGACGGCACGTTAAAGTGGTGTCCCTGCGAACGGCGATTCCCCTGGGAGCTTCGGCTAAAAGAGACAGTTTTCTAAAAGAGCAAATCACGGACGATTCGCATATTTTTCAAGATGCCGTTTCGTCCATGTCCTTCTGGGTGCGGTCGTTTCCTGTCTTTGGTTGACGGTCACAAGCGTTGTCTGCAGTGTCTGGGCGTCCAACACGCTGAGGCTGCGCTCGTGGATGATTCATGCGTCTATTGTGGGCGTATGAACATGGCAGCGCTGCGATCGCGTCTCTCACTCCTCAAGGGGAGTGCAGCAGACCCCTCTGTCGCCACCCGTCCTGGTCTCTCTGGCTCGAGCAGAGGGCCGCCGGCTGGCGCTCTGGGAGATCTGAGGATTACAGTGAGAGCTTCTCCGCCGGGCCACGCCCCACAGACCTCTCACTCCTCCCGCAGCGCCTTTCCTGTGCAGCTGCCGATTGATTCTGCTGGGCCGTCTCACAGCCGTCCCAGCGTCTTTCGGTGCGCCGCCCGAAGACCAGATGTCGATTGCTGCATCGGGGGATGGGTTATCGACCTCTGAGGATGAGGGTTCGGCGGGGCTGCCCCCCTCGGGTGTTGTCGCTGCTGCCGAATCTGACTTGGAGTTGTCGGCCATGCTTGCCCGGGCAGTCGTGAGTATCGGGCTGGAGGTGACTACACCGCCCAGTCCCGAGCCCTCGCGGCTGGATGATTGGTTTCTCGGCGCGGGACACGGCTCACAACCTCGTTCTGCTCTGGTGCCTTTCTTCCCGGAGGTGCATGAAGAGGTGACGAAGTCGTGGATGGCCCCTTTCACGGCCAGAAGCCGCTCGTCTCCCTCTTCCATCCTCACCACCCTCGACGGCGGCGCAGCCAGGGGGTACGTGGAGGTTCCCCAGGTGGAGAGGGCGGTTGCAGTGCACCTGTGCCCGCAAAACGCCGCCACTTGGAGGAAACGGCCAGTGGCACCCACATTTTCAATAAAAGAGCAAATTCTCCTTCCTCCGAGTTGCAAGGCTCGTGGGCTGACAATGAGCGACGCACAGCTTCCTCACTCTCACCCACGACGCCCCCTTTCGCCAGCGGCCAAGAGGTCGCGGTTCTGAGACGCAACGCCTCTCCACGCGTCTCTGGCCAGTTCCTCCGGGAACACGGGGAGTGTGGTTGTGATGACCCAGGACGAAGTGCCTTCTGGGCCTTCCGGCACGACTCCCCATCGCTGCCCCACTGCGGGTATGACGACTGTCCCTTTGGTGCCACGGAGTCTGGGAGTGTGGCTTGCGCTGCCCAACCCATCACGCTGGCTCATCCGGACGGTCTGACTCGGCTATGCGATTCAGTTCGCCCGGCGACCCCCCAAGTTCAATGGCGTCCTCGAGACTTGGTGGCAGTCCAGGACGCCCATGTCTTGCGCGAGGAGATTGCTGTCCTGCTGGCGAAGGATGCAATCGAGCCGGTCCCTCCAGCCGAGATGAGGACGGGGTTTTACAGCCCTTACTTCATCGTGCCCAAGAAAAGTGGTGGCCTTCGACCTATCCTGGATCTGCGAGTCTTGAATCGGGCCCTACACAAGCTCCTGTTCAGGATGTTGACGCAGAAACACATTATCAAAAGCGTCCAGCCCCAGGACTGGTTTGCAGCGATCGTCCTGAAAGACGCGTACTTTCATGTCTCTATCCTCCCTCATCACAGACTGTTTCTGCGCTTTGCTTTCGAGGGTCAGGCATGGCAGTACAAGGTCCTCCCCTTCGGGCTCTCCCTGTCCCCCCGTGTTTTCACGAAGGTCGCGGCGGGCGCCCTTGCCCCACTCTGGGAAGTGGGCATCAGGATCCTCAACTATCTCGACGACTGGCTCATTATGGCCCGGTCCCGAGAAGAGTTGTGCGATCACAGGGACTTCGTGCTCCGGCACCTCAGTCAGTTGGGGCTTCAGGTCAACCGGGAGAAGAGCAAGCTCTCCCCTGTGCAGAGAATCTCTTATCTCGGTATGGAGTTAGACTCGGTGAGTATGACGGCACGTCTCACCAGCGAGCGTGCCCAGTTAGTTCTGAACTGCCTGAGATCCTTCAGAGGCAGGACAGTGGTACCACTGAAACATTTTCAGAGGCTCCTGGGGCATATGGCATCCGCAGCCACAGTCACGCCGCTCGGGTTGCTTCATATGAGACCACTTCAGCACTGGTTACACTCCCTTAGAACAAGTGTCCCGGCACGTTGTTGTCACAACAGATGCCTCCAACTCGGGCTGGGGCGCGACATGCAACGAGCAGGCAGCTTCAGGGTCCTGGACAGGACCTCGACTGCTTTGGCACATCAACTGCCTGGAGTTGCTGGCAGTGCATCTAGCTTTGCGACGGTTTCGTCCACTAGTGCTGGACAAGCACGTGTTGGTCCGCACAGACAACACTGCGACTGTTTCGTACATTAACCGACAGGGCGGTCTACGATCACGTCTCATGTCTCAACTTGCCCGCCATCTCCTCCTCTGGAGTCAGACGTGGCTCAAGTCGCTGTGCGCTGTCCACATCCCGGGGGAGCTCAATCGTGCAGCCGACGCGCTCTCACGACAGCTCACTTTCCACGGGGAATGGCGACTCCATCCCCAGACGGGCAGCTGATCTGGAGTTGATTCGAAAGCCCAGCTAGACCTGTTTGCTTCCCACGAGTCCTCCCACTGCCAGCTGTACTATTCACTGTCCCAGGCCCCCCTGGGCACAGATGCACTGGCACACAGCTGGCCTCGGGCTTTACGCAAGTATGCGTTTCCCCCAGTGAGCCTGCTCGCACAGACACTGTGCAAGGTCAGGGAGGACGAGGAACAGGTCCTGTTGGTTGCGCCTTACTGGCCCACCCGGACCTGGTTTTCGGAACTCATGCTCCTCGTGACAGCCCCTTCCTGGCGCATCCCCCTGAGGAGAGACCTTCTCTCTCAGGAGCTTGGCACCATTTGGCACCCGCGTCCAGATCTCTGGAACCTCCATGTGTGGCTTCTAGATGGGACGCGGCAGACCTAAGTGATCTGCCCCCAGCGGTGGTAGACACTATCACTCAGGTTAGGGCCCCTTCTACGAGGCAGGCCTATGCTCTGAAGTGGAGTCTGTTCACGAATTGGTGTTCTTCTCGCCGAGAAGACCCCCGGAGATGCCCAGTCAGAGTCGTGCTTTCTTTCCTGCAAGAAAGGCTGTAGCGTGGGCTGTCACCCTCCACCCTAAAGGTGTAGGTGGCTGCCATTGCAGCCCATCACGATGCAGTGGACGGCCGGTCCCTGGGGAGGCATGACCTAATCGTTAGGTTCCTGAGGGGTGCCAGAAGGTTACATCCTCCTAGGACACCCCTGATTCCCTCCTGGGACCTCTCTATTGTCCTGGTGGGACTTCAGAGGGGTCCCTTTGAGCCGCTGGATTCGGTCGAGCTGAAGTTCCTGTCTCTCACTTCCATCAAGAGGGTCGGGGACCTCCAAGCATTTTCGGTAAGTGAAGAGTGCCTTGTGTTCGGGCCGGCCTACTCTCACGTTGTCCTGAGACCCCAGCCTGGATACGTGACCAAGGTTCCCACCACTCCCTTCCGAGACCAGGTGGTGAACCTGCAAGCGCTGCCCCTGGAGGAGGCAGATCCAGCCTTGTCGCTGCTGTGTCCCGTAAGAGCGCTTCGCATATACGTGGACCGCACCCAGAGCTTTAGAAGCTCTGAGCAGCTCCTGGTCTGCTTTGGAGGTCAGCAGAAGGGGAAGGCTGTCTCTAAGCAGAGGTTGGCCCACTGGATAGTGGACGCCATCGCCTTGGCTTACCATTCCCAAGGTGAGCCGTGCTCCCTGGGGGTGAGGGCCCACTCCACACGGAGTGTGGCCTCGTCCTATGCGTTGGCGCACGGCGCCTCTCTGGCAGACATCTGTCGAGCTGCGGGCTGGGCGACACCTAACACCTTTGCGAGGTTTTACAACCTCCGTGTAGAGCCAGTTTCTTCCCGTGTGTTGGGTAACAGGTAATTGGCGGGAAGGGCTGGCTGGGTGTCTCGCTTGCTGCGCCATTCCCCCTAACACGGGGATGTGAGCGCCTTCTTCTCCCAGTAGAGTTCCCCGGTGGCGTACCCTGGTCGAGCATCCTCCAGCACCCTCGGCGTCAGACTTGGTGGAGCAGTCTGTCGCCAGGCCCAGTACTGGCGTTAGCATGCCCGGAGCCGGTCAGCCCCTGTACTGGGCTAGGTGTCCATATGGCTGGGTTCCCTACAGGTAATCCCATATGTGTATTCTTCCACGGTAAGTTTTCCCTCTTGGCAAACCCGTGTCTTCCCTTGACAGACCGTTCTGTCAGTCTCTTCTGGCAGCCGTTCCATCCCTACTCCAAGGTAGGACCTGCCTCAGAGACCCCTTCCATATGTAGTACTGCCCCCTGGGTCAGTCCATATCGGTATATCCACATGTCACCTCCCTACGGGTAGGATGTGGTCTCCTTAGCTCCTTTCCTAAAGGCTCGCTTCCCCATTGTCTTGCCAGCTGAAAGAACAAATAGGGAAGATTTGAAGCAATCTTTCACCGAAGGTTGAAATCCCTTCCATTTACTTTATGTGGGCGGAACAGCAGCATGGCCTTCTCCAGCAGCGATGTACTCACCCTTTGGCCCCTTCGGTACCAAGGTCAGTGAATTTGCGCAGGGGCTTTGGGAAGGTTACGACCTTAAGCGTAGCTTTTGTGGCATGCCAGGGCTTGTCAACAATTGCAGCGCCACAGGGTTGTGATGAGGTTCAGGTTGTGGCGTTTTCCATAGGACCCCATTTGTCGGTCGACATAACTTGTAGTGACCGACAGATAGGGAACGTCTCGGTTACGTACGTAACCCTCGTTCCTTGATGGAGGGAACGGAGACGTTATGTCCCCATGCCACAACCTTGAACCATTCGCTGTTGCCGGGACACGTTCTCGGCTCCTCAGCGTAAAACCTAATGAGTGGATGCACCTGTCGCCCTATTTATACCCGTCGGCACGGGAGTGGCTCAGGTGTGTTAATCCACTAGCCAATTTTCATTGGCGTTTTCTCTTAAAATCAGAAATGATTGGCCTCCCAAGTGAGACCCCATTTGTCGGTCGACATAACGTCTCCGTTCCCTCCATCAGGGAACGAGGGTTACGTGCGTAACCGAGACGATCTGTGTCCAAGCACATTAATAGAGAGGCGAAGGGAAGAAAAAGATGTGGTAGAAAATAAAAAAAGTGTACAAGCAATAGTGATAACCGCACACTGTCGAGGATTGTGAAACAAACCCCATTCAAAAATGTGGGGGAGATTAACAAAGAGTGGACTGCAGCTGCAGTCAGTGCTTCAAGAACGACTACACACAGATGTATACAGGACATGGTTTCAGCTGTTGCATTTCTTGTTCAAGACACTCTTGAACAACAGACAGCGTCAGAAGCATCTCGCTTCAAAAAGGACTGCATTGCTGCAGTAATTCAGACAAAAGGAGCCCCAACTAAGTATTGAGTGCTGTACATGCTCATACTTTTCATGTTCATACTTTTCAGTTGGTCAAGATTTCTAAAAATCCTTTCTTTGTGTTGGTCTTAAGTAATATTCTAATTTTCCTAGATACTGAATTTGGGATTTTCCTTAGTTGTCAGTTATAATCATTAAAATCAAAACAAATAAACGTTTGAAATATATCAGTCTGTGTGTAATGAACAAATATAATATATTGATGAAATAAGGCTGTGAAAATTCATCTGCATTGTTAACCCTCTTGAAAAAAAATTAAATAAAAAATTGTGTCCTTTCATTGGATAATAAGAATTAAAAACAAAGGGGAATATCATTATGAAATTAATGTTTTTCTCAAATACTCATTGGACACAATTTTGAGCAGTCCAGCATGATTATAAACATGAAATCATCCAGCTCTGGCTTCCTGTTTCACAGAAATATGAAGATGAGGGTAAAAAAAGCCCAAATTCTTCCATCACAATGAAAAAAAACAAACAAACAAAGAATGTATTTCTGATGTGCAGCAAAAGAGAACTGAGCTTCACAAATTAATGAAGTGCCTTTAAGAAAAGAGGTAGAACAGTGGAAATTCCCATTTCCACCATCAGGACAATAATTAAGAATTTCCAACCAACAGAAAATGTTACAAAACTGCCTGGAAGAGGATGTGTGTCTATATCCTAATGTGTGGTGAGAAGGAAAGTTGGAGTAGATAAAGACTCTCCAAGGACCACAGCTGGAGAATTGCAGACAATAGTTGAGTCTCTGGTTCAGAAAACTTAAAAAAAAAACAGAACCTACATCACCAGATGTTGTTTGGGAGGGTTACAAGAAGAATTATCCTAGCTCATTCACAAACAAACTTAAGCATATTCAGTTATCAGACACAACTGGAACTTTAAATGGGAATGGCTTCTATGATCAGATGAAACTAAAAATAGCTTTTTAGCATCAAACACTCAAGATGGGTTTGGTGAACACAGAAAAAAAGTACCCCATGTGTAAAATTGATGTTGTGGCCCAATATTTCTGCTAGAGGTCCTGGACATCTTGTTTAGATACATGGCATCATGGATTCTATCAAATACCAACAGATAAAAAAAAAAAAATCTGAAAGTGACTGACTCTGTTAGAAATGTTATAATGGGCCATGTTTGGATCTTCCAGCTGTACAATAAAGCAAACACAAACCTCAAAAACAACACAGAAATGGGTCACTGAGCTCAAAACCAAGCTTCTGCTATAGCCATTCCCGTCCTCTGACCTGAACCCTATAGAAAATGAGAGGAGTGAACTGAAGAGGAGAAGCACCAACATGGAGATGGGAATCTAAAGGGTCTGGAGTGATTCTGGATGAAGAAGCGGTCTCTGGTCTCTTGTCAGGTGTGCTCTAACCTCATCAGGCATTATAGGAGAAAATTTAGACGTGTTAAACTGGCAAATGGAGGTTTAAAAAGTATTGAATACAAGGGTTAATTGTGGCCAATGAGTATTAGAGAAAACATTTATTCCATAGTGATATTTTCCCCCATTTTAAATTTTTATTATCCAATGAAACGATAATTTTTTGTGAATTTTTTAACTAAAAAGATCAAAAGGATTAACAATGCAGATGAACTTTCACAGCCTTATTTGATCATAATTACCAAGGGTGCCAATATTTTTGGGCATGACTGTAAATCAAGTTTTTGACGATATCCTAATTATATGAACAGCACCTGTAGACCTTGAACGTGAAAGGGGAATGGCCCTTATCCAACAGCTCTTGCAGGAAGGACAATATCAGAGATATGTCTAGGGAAGTTGGGGCTGCGCCATGGGCTATACACCTGACAGAGAAGACAGACCGTTTAAGGACATAGAGTTGTTTCGTAGCTGGTTGTTTAGCCTGAGAGATTGTATTTAGTATGCTCTCAGGAAGGTCAACAGACTCCCAATGAGAGGACAAAGGTGCAGAGCCCACAGCTCTAGCCGGGGGTGCCATTTCATTCTGTATCTCCTGAGAAAGGAGGTCCCATCTCAGGGGAATGGGCCAAGGTCAATCGCAGGGGTCTTCGAGTGAAAAGAAGTTTATAAACTCGTTGTATTATCCCCAAAACCCAGTCTGACACTCCGGGAATGGCCTGCCAGGCCTCTGCCCAAGTGACAATGGGCTGGATTGGTTCAAGTGGTAGGCCGCCTTGTAGGGATCCAACACTAATATTAAGTGGGAGAGGTAATTTGCTCTCATTTTGAAAACGTATGTTTTTTTTTTCCTCGCTGTAACAGCGGCTGGTTGTGTGGGTGCTATTTGGAAGGGCCCAATGTTCACAACCGCAATTACAACAAGCACACTGCCTTTGACACCAGGAATTGAATGGGGTGCTTGGAGGCATAAGGAGAGGATGTAATGCGTTGCTGAACTCAATGCTCTAGCAGCAAGAGCAGTCAAACATGCAACATGTCGGGAAACTTACAGCTCATATATTATCCTCCAGCAGAGAAAAGCGAGACTAGTCCTCTCGTTAAGAGCAGTCTAACTCAGTGAGCGTGCGGTCTCTGTGTGGGCAATACCCAGTCAGGTGACATGCTCACTGTCCTTCTGCATCCTACAGGATTCACTTGAATATTCCCCACCCATTCTGGAGGGCTTCCTTGCCATAGGCTCATGCCGCTCCACTGCCGAGCCAATGGTTCATTTTTAAAACACGGCAAAAACCAAATGGCCATGCAGTTACACTGCATGATTGAAAAAAAAAGGCTTTAGTTTATGAGAAAAAAACACATTTTCCTCATGCAACTTTTAACAAGATGAAGAAAGAGTGAGTATCGATAACTGAAACTTCTGATTGCACAAATTCCTTTTAAAACTGTGGGAATTCACTCATGAAATTTTACAAGCAATGTTGAATATTAAAGTAAACCTAAGTAGCATTCACAGTCCTTGTTTTGTAACACCAACTGCTTTGCAATCCATGTTTTATAATACAATCACTTTTGTCAAGTATTTGGCAACCTGGTTGGTAAATGCCTCCACAGATTTCATGAAATATGGCAAGGCAAACCTTAAAGGGGGGGTGAAATGCTCATTTTCACTCAATATCCTGTTAATCTTGAGTACTTATAGAGTAGTACTGCATCCTTCATAACTCCAAATAGTCTTTAGTTTTATTATATTCATAAGAGAAAGATAGTCTGTAACGATTTTTCCCGAAAAAACACGACCGGCTGGAGGCGTGGAGTGTGGGCGGAGCTAAAGAATCACGAGCGCGAGTAGGCTTTTGCGTTGAGAGCATTTGGAAGCTGTGACATTACTTGTAAGGAGGCTGAGGCTGTTCCAGAGGCTGAAATTTAACAAGAGCAGCAGCAGCAACGACTACAACAGGACGTCTCTATGTGGTATGTACTGAAACTGTATATATTTGCTTAGCTGTTTTAGAAAATGACTAAGTTCCACTTTATGTTGTTGTTTTTTTCTTTTTAAGCTGTACATGTGGAAAGCGCAGTTTGATTCCAACATCGCATGTTGTTTACTTGATGTGCTTACGCGCCGATAGCTAAGTTAACAACACAGAGATATTTGAAGCAGTTTTACTCACCGCCTGCGGTTCCGACACAGGATCGTGACCCTTTTTCGTTGGGACTGCATTATCCTTAAGAAATAAACGATGTGCAAATCCAGAGTCAAACTGGGCCTTGTTTGTAAAACAAGCATCTTCGAAATGCAGGGAACAAACAAAAACACTTGCACAACTCCGTCCATGCTCTGTAAAAATAAGCTCCATCCACCGGTCCCTTAATGCTGTTTTTTTTTTTTTGGTAATCTGTGCAGGGTTGTCTTGCCCTGGCAACCAAAAACACACTTCTTTTGTGACATTTCACGACGCTCTCGCTCTGATCAGTGAAGTCTGTTGTGCTCTCAGTGCTCTGCTATACGGGAGCGCGCGCTCTTCCGGGAGAAGTGCCCTTAGGACCCATATAAGGAAATTCCGTTCCATCTAATGTCACACAGAGCCATACTCGAAAAAAACTTTCCGAAACTTGTGACAAACAAGTATTTTTGGAACAGAAATACTCCTTCAAATGTGCAACTTAAATTTTGAAACTTTGTCCATGTTTAGCATGGGAATCCAACTCTTTAACAGTGTAAAAACTCAGTATGCATGAAATAGCATTTCACCCCCCCTTTAACTGCGTGATTCAGTCTGTTAAAATGCATTAAGAATTACCACAAAATTCAATATCTAGGGGCAGTTAATTTATGTATTTATATCATTTCATATAGTAAATTAATATAACATGAAGAGTTATGTTTTCCGTAAAACCCCCCCCCCCCCTTTAAATGTCATGTCAAGAAAAAAAAAGGTCAAAATTTGGTCATTAAGTGCAAAATTCAATTTTATGTTATTTGATGTTTTAGATTTGTGTTAATTTGATGTAGTATGTTAATGGGTGCCCTGATCTATTTTTAAGGCATAAAATTCAGTCTTTATTTCATACAAAGGAAGGAATCATGTTGCTTCAGAACTATACACGTTAATTTCATGCAGATTTTAGTGTGCTTTTTAGAGATCCTTCCTTATTTAAGACTTCTTAATAAAGATTTAATAACATTTTGTATATTATATAATACAACTTGATTTTATAAAGTAAATATATTTTGCCTTGAATTGAATAATTTACATTTATATTTACATGCATACATTTGTAAAAATACGCTTTGTAAAATGTACATCAGCTGGTCTATGTAAAAACATCAAACTTTACCTTCTGAGATTTCCAGTTTCCCATAAGTCCATGTTGACACCAGTGAATTACTGTTTTTAACACCAGTTTTATTGAAGTAAATGCTGGAATAATAAATAAAAAAAACTAATTCATTACACATTCTTCCAAGTGCAGCACAAAATATGCATTTATATCACAATTTTGAGCATGTGGTAGTTTATTGAAGTTGATTGTCAAGCCATTGCTGCCAGTCATTTGATTGTTAACCTTTTTAAATGTACAGTGTTTATCTTAATGCAAACTAGGATCTAATTGAACGTACAGTGTATTTTCTCGTGGAGAAAGGTACGACGGTGAAACAACGTTGATTAACTTTTCAACATAAACCCCTAATTCAACGTTAATCCACCCTTAAAGGTTCTGTTTTTCACACTTTTTTTGAAGCTTTGATTGTGTTAAAAGTGTGCAATATAACGTGTTCATGTTTCACGTGTATTTTTCACACAATTCACCTATCTGTATCTGTATTGTTCTATAAAGTCCCTTTAAACTGTTAAACGCACCAACTTAAATAATAAAATACACTTAGCTTTTGAGGTCCATAAACAACGCCTTCTCCAGACAAAGAGGGAACTGCTCCATCTTTCAAGAATAATCTTTGTGCGAATCCGGCATTAAACTGATTGAGATTGAGGAAGCTGTCCTCAGCAAAATGTGCTGAACATAGTTTTACATGTGGATTATAATTTCCCAGGAACCAAGTTAAACATAAATTGTAACCATTAATCTCCAAGTACAGCGTCCCTGGGAAGCCCAAACAAAGATGATTGTACATATATAGAGCTATACAAATAAACTTGAATTGAATTGAATTGAATTGAAAGCTGCCATGAATTCCAGACCTTCAGTGTGAAGGTTTGGCTACGCAAGAGGTGACAAGGCTACTTTCACTTTGAAAAGACGTGCTAGCTGAGAGGTGTGACTAAAATTGATCAAAGATGGATAATTTCGATGAACCTGTCTTCTTCAGTGCATAATAGGAAAATAAAAGCTGCTGTTTTCACAGAACTTTGAAAGAGCAGTGCATTACAATGGTGAGGGAAAAGCTTTGTGTATTGCGTGAATTCACAACCGTACAGTCTATAATCACAACAACAACTTTTGTTGGGAATCTACATTGTCACCTGAGGAGATTGCAAAGATTAAATGAGTTTTTTTATTCTGAAACATGAAAGTGGAGTTATCTGCTTTTGCTATAAAACAAACTTTTAATATGTGAAAAGATATATAATTTAAATGAACTTTAATTTTGCAAATTACCTGTATTTAAGTTATTAATGCTTAAAGGGTTAGTTCCCCCAATAATCAAAATTATGTCATTAATGACTCACCCTCCAATGTTCCAAATGTTGTAAAACCCGTAAGACCTCCGTTTATCTTTGGAACACAGTTTAAGATATTTTAGATTTAGTCCGAGAGCTCTCAGTCCCTCCATTGAAGCTGTGTGTATGGTCTACTGTCCATGTCCAGAAAGGTAAGAAAAACATCATCAAAGTAGTCCATGTGACATCAGTGCCCGGTTGCATGAAACTCCTTAAGCTAAGAAATCCCTTAGATATAAGGTTAAGGGTACCCTTATTGAAACTTTGGTTGCAAGAAAAAACCCTAAAGGGGGTCGCACACCAGACGAGAAGCGCAGCGCCGCGTCGCGCCACGTCTTTAAAATTCGAACACATTATTCTCTATGGGTGTACACACACCGGCGGCGCCATTCGGCGTCTGTCCGCGGCGCCCAGCTACGACTCAGAACGCTGTTCAAATTTCTGCCGCGCCACAGAGCGCCATCCGCATAGTTTTATATTAAAAAAACCCAGATGTTATAAACTGAAACTGAAATTAAAATACAGTACACTTGTTTCATTCAAATAAAACATTACAAAAAGTGTTTGGTTACGTTTTCAGCTGCACAGTTGCCTAGACAACAGATACAACAAAACAATAACAGACTTATTATAATAACACAGATTCTTTTCATTAATTAACGTTCAAAACTCAGCTTTTATCAATTAAAATCATATATTTAAAATAATAATAATAGATGAAGTTAAAACTCTCCCATCTTGCTGCGAAATTGAGCTCACGCAGAATGTGCGCGTCCGGTGTGCGATACTTTGAGTTGTCCTACATGTGGCGCGACGCGACGTGGTGCTTCTCGTCCGGTGTGCGACTGCCTTAAGGGTTTCCTTAAGGAACTTAAGGCTGTTATTAAGTTTTTCCCCTTAATTATCTAAGTGTTCCCTTAAGTGTTGCTACAAAGTCCTTAGTGACCATTTCACCTTAATAAATTTAAGGGACCAAAACAGCTCCCTTAAGTCAACTTAAACTCAAAATATGATTGCTGATTTAGTGTTAATTGAAGAGGAGGAAATGCCAAGGCGTGTATTTAATGATCGTAATGGTCCCTTGGAGACGATGAATGGTTGATGAAAGGCTGAAAAGTATTATTATTATTATAACCACTTACGAAAACAATAATTGCCTTTTCGTCCTCTGTCCAGTTTGGTTTACGTTTTTTTGTTTTCTGTTATGTTTGTACTCTCCATAGCAAAAATATATTAATACAAGTGTGATTTTAGCAAGGGTTTGGCTTTGTGGTTCGTTATGTTCTGTTTACTGTTAGAGGTAGTAACTATAGCAACTGCGGCGATCTTTGCCGTATGTTGTCAGAAACTACTGTGAAACTCTTAGTTTAAACACTTAGGTAAGGGTGACAGTTAAGAGGTTTCTTGCAACGCTCTTAATGAAATCCCTTACCTTAGGGATTTTTTCTCCCTCAGGTAAACCCTCACTTTTTTTGGTCCAAAAATAGCAAAAAATACGACTTTATTCAGCATTGTCTTCTCTTCCGGGTCTGTTGTGAGCGCGTTCACTACAGTATATGATATCCGGTTCGCGAACGAATTGCTCGATGTAACCGGATCTTCTTGAACCAGTTCACCAAATCGAACTGAATCATTTTAAAAGGTTTGCATCTCTAATACGCATTAATCCACAAATGATTTAAGCTGTTAACTTTTTTAATGTGGCTGACACTCCCTCTGAGTTCAAACAAACCAATATCCCGGAGTAATTCATGTACTCAAACAGTACACTGACTGAACTGCTGTGAAGAGAGAACTGAAGATGATGTTTCCATAAATACTGTAACATCACTATTAATGAGTTAGGAGTTTATTATTGCATAAACACTGGAACAGATGTAATACACACACAAACACACACACACATACACACACATACACGCAGAGATATGTATTTGAGCACAATTTTTTTTACAAACCCAACTGCACATGCAGAGTTACCACAGTGTCAGAATCACACTGAAGTGTTGCTAAATGAGCAGACAACATGGATGAATCTTCTTGCTCTAAT
The DNA here is from genome assembly GCF_023724105.1 of Carassius gibelio. Lineage (NCBI taxonomy): Eukaryota > Metazoa > Chordata > Actinopteri > Cypriniformes > Cyprinidae > Carassius > Carassius gibelio. Next base: position 32,359,136 of record NC_068417.1, read on the forward strand.
ATTTTGCATGATCAGTGTTTTACTGGTCATTGGGATGAAAGGTGAGTTGCTTTCTGAACTTATTAAATGTAAGTACCATAACTCCTTCTGTAAAAATATGATGCTCTTTTTCTGAAGGTCGATTAAGTTCTTCTTTTATTGATTAATTTTTTTAGGCATTCCTGAGATTGTTAAAAGTTTCATCTGATGGACGTTGCCAAAATCCTCAACGACATATGGACCAACAGTAGTATCAAGTTACAGATCTTGGGGTGACCAGACTCCCAACTCTCTTAAAATTGTAAATAGCTTGACCCAATCTTTTCCCTTTAACTTTTAATATCCTTGTTGTCCCATGTTTTGTATTGGGGGGAAAAAGCTGCTTCTCTGCCATTAAATTAATGGGCATTAACTGCCATAAAATTTGTGCATAGAAAGCACTGGCTACCGCTTTTTAGGTAACTCGCTGTGTTGAGTATTTCTTTTAATAATGAACTTAAATGATAAAAAATTTGATAAAAAATTGCTTTCTGTAAGTGTTATTTGACGCACCCACCGCTAGCCTAGCTTAGCACAAAGACTGGATGTAAACGGATACTGGTAGCATAGTAATCCCAATAAGTGACAAAATAATGCAAACATTTTCCTATTTACATGTTGTGATCTGTATAGTCACAGCGTGTACAAATAACCAAGCTATATGAGACAGAACCCATTTTTAATCGTATAAATACTGGGAACTATATTCTCACTAGGCGTAGGAGCACAGCTAACGTTACTTGGGCGGAGTGGCTACTTGGGCTGAGTGATTAGCGCAGCACCCGAGACGCGCCGTGGTGAGGAGAAGAGAGTTCGCTCAGAGTTGGAGTAATAGAGCTCTTGAGAGCACACTGCTCTTGAGATGAAACCGATGTAAGAGAGGTCTTTAGGCCACAACAAGCAGAGGAAGTCAGAGACAGCAGTATAAAAATAACTATCCCTGGCAGCATGGCTCTCTAAAGAACCTCTCAGTTATTTTTGTGAAGTGACGAACCAAACAAGAAATTAAAGAAACTTCTGTGAAGTGGAAAAGCTTTCACTGGGAACACCCTGTAACACAGGGATATTATGATAGTAAGGGCAAGACCAGAGGAAGCACAGTTGCTTCAGATAAGATTAGAGTGGGACAGAACATTATTCCTGCCTGTTATTGGGTCAGTTCGTTTATGGGGTCAACTTTCGAGACTGTTTAATAATAAATGGTATGTTTTATCATGGGTGACCAGCTGACACACGTGGGTTTAAGGTCAGTTTGCCTCTTTCCAATACAAACAGCATCTGGAGGAAATGTAAAATATTTTGCAATCATCCCAAGCGTACTTGGCTACTGTCCACCACTGGAGAGATATAGTCACTGAATGGATGTTATGCCAAAGAAGCAACAATGATCCACAGTTTACCTAAAATAGTCACATCATGAGAAGTAAAAAAAAAAAAAAAAGATTAAAAAAAAAAAAAACATCTGCCTTTTCTAGTGCATAGTTGAGCAACATAACCAGTCTTAGTGGTAACACATTACATGTGAGTTAGAGTTTACTTTTTTAATGTAACTAATAAGAGAACTTTCTCCTCCTTTCTTCTATTTTTCATGCAATCCGTAGCTGAAAGGTTTGTTTGAGCTGCGTGGCCCTCTACTGTATAGACAGGTAATTACATTTCCTTCAGTTTAATGCTTATTCATTTTATAGTAACTATATTATAGTTCTCAATTCTCAAAACTCAGGCAATTTGATAATACCTAGAATATCAAAATCAACTGCGGGCGGCAGATCCTTTTCCTATTTGGCGCCTAAACTCTGGAATAACCTACCTAACATTGTTCGGGAGGCAGACACACTCTTGCAGTTTAAATCTAGATTAAAGACCCATCTCTTTAACCTGGCTACACATAACATACTAATATGCTTTTAATTTCCAAATCCGTTAAAGGATTTTTAGGCTGCATTAATCAGGTAAACCAGAACAGGAAACACTTCCCATAACACCAGATGTACTTGCTACATCATTAGAAGTATGGCATCTACACTAATATTAGTCTGTTTGTCTCTTATTCCGAGGTCACGGTGGCCACCAGATCCAGTCTGTATCCAGATCAGAGGGTCACTGCAGTCACCCGGATCCAGTACGTATCCAGACCAGATGGTGGATCAGCACCTAGAAAGGACTTCTACTGCCCTGAAAGACAGCGGAGACCAGGACAACTAGATCCCCAGATACAGATCCCCTGTAAAGACCTTGTCTCAGAGGACCACCAGAACAAGACCACAGGAAACAGATGATTCTTCTGCACAATCTGACTCTGCTGCAGCCTGGAATTGAACTACTGGTTTCATCTGATCAGAGGAGAACTGGCCCCCCAACTGAGCCTGGTTTCTCCCAAGGTTTTTTTTTTCTCCATTCTGTCACCGATGGAGTTTCGGTTCTTTGCCGCTGTCGCCTCTGGCTTGCTTAGTTGGGGTCACTTCATCTACAGCGATATCATTGACTTGATTGCAAATAAATGCACAGACACTACTTAAACTGAACAGAGATGACATCACTGAATTCAATGATGACTGCCTTTAACTATCGTTTTGCATTATTGACACACTGTTTTCCTAATGAATGTTGTTTAGTTGCTTTGATGCAATGTATTTTGTTTAAAGCGCTATAAAAATAAAGGTGACTTGACTATTCATTTCACTTTTGGTGTTAAAGGGCTTTTGCATTTGCCAGAATAAGAACTTTATTTATATTAAAAACAAACAAGAAAGCCCAGACCAGATAAAAATCTCCATTTCCTTTGCTGATCCCGCTTCCTTCTCTCTACCCAGTGCTTTCATGTCATCTCTCTACTATCCCGTCTCAAGAAAAAGCCTATAAAAATAACATGAAAATAAAATATACTAATATTTTACTTAATATTAAGGCAATATCATAACATTACCCAGATGCATCATATTATTAATACATAAATGTATAGTTCTTTAAAAAACACACAATGCAATCCACATATACACAGATGTCATTTCATACCTGTACTTATTTGTTCTTTTTAATTTCAGATTTTTCATAATTATTATTTAACAACAGAAGGTATTTAAATTGTAAGTAACATACAATGGCTAATAAGGCACAAATCTTTGTCACTCTTTAGCAAAGTGCTACACAAAACAGAAGTGTTAACACTCCTCAGTGAACAGTATGTTTTAACATTTTCTGTGAGAAGTGCAACAACGGAACATATGTGCACAAGCAGCTCCATAAACTGCAGCATAAGTGCTCCCTCTACAGGGGTGCTTGAAAAGGCCATGCCCACTCTGCTCAAAACAGGAAATATAAAATTGCAAACCCAATATACATTTAATAAAATTAATAACACCATGAATAAAAAAAGGTATACAGTAAAATGAGAGTGCACTTATCCGTAACATTTACATTCAGTAAAAAACAAGTGTTGATCCTCGAGCACTGCAGACAGAAAACAAGATTCAGCCTGAGACTAATACTGTAAAACATGCAAATTACCATAAAAGATATTGTTTAAATAAATCTTTATAATACTATATATAAGGTCTTATTGGACCTATGTCTTTCTTGCCTTTCTGTAATATATCCAAAATACTCATTCAAGATACAGGCCATTGTGAGCACTTCTTGTATTTATTTGCCTCTTTATGATGGGTCACTTGTATTCCTCATTTGTAAGTTGCACAATATTTCAGTTTTTTTTGTTGTTGTTGTTGGGAGGTTATGTTCATTTATTGACAAATTTTGGCAGTGTTGTCTGGAGGGTTGTTCTGGAAGTGGTTTTCTCATTTAGCACCTGTATTATTATGGTGGTTATCAGCACAATAGATCGCTATATTCATATTGCATAGTTTTCCCCCCAATTGCTAAGACCATTTCTCAATACACAGGTCCCTTTCTTCCCAAAACTCTTTACACACTGAATGCAATAGCAGTCTATGTGGCCTAAACTATGCATTATTTATCAATGCTTTAGGACAGAGAAAACATTCAGCGACTACAACCTTCCAATTACAAAAATTCCTTTCTGACACAAAAACTTACAGAGCAAATTGCATTTTTACATACTGCTTTTACAGTAAAACTTAAGGTCAAAACCTAACATATACAAATTGAAAAACAAACAGCAATTTGACCGTGACTTTCTTTTCTTTTTTTTCCAAAGAAAATGATCTAAAATCATCATACATTATTTTATGAGGTGACAATTGTCGCTAGTGTTATGGAAGAATGATTTAATTTGAGACAAAGTATGAAGTGTTTTTATAGTTTTAGTGTATGTGAGTGTGAAAATAGCATCTGTGCCAAACTGAAATTTGCTGCTTCTGAGAACTGTGTGAAGAGTTTTGAGAAAGTGCCTCAAGTATTGTGAAATGTGTCCTAGCAGTGGTAATAAAAAAAAATGTCTTTCCACATTACATCCCATGAGGCCTGGGACTGGTTTGTATTAAAACATTTTCATTCATGATTGGCTTCTACCTCCACCACAGAAGGTCATCTATAATAGAGAGCCTTTACTTGTCAATGCTTGCTGGCATCTGCATGACTGAGGGAAAGGTTCAGTAGACTTAATGAGGATGTGAACAACAACAAATTAATATCTACAGGACCATACAGACATTCCCAGGAAGCTGTGCAGATGACGTTGATTACAGGAACTGGGAAGTGAGCGATGACAAAAACTCCTTAAAAACACGCTGTGACAGAATTCTGTAAAACAATGATACAGTATTAAATTAAAGGCTGTTACTTAAAATATTAAGGACATATTAATTATGACGGATGAATGAACTTACAACCAATGAAAATATCATGCCAATACACAGAACATAAATTATCATTGCGATCACATCTGGTCTTGGTTTGGTTCCTTCATTTGGGATTTGCATTGCTTCTCTCTCTGGAAGACAAAACAAGTATAAAAGATGGGAGAAAAACACAGTTAAACATGAGTGTATTCCTTTATAAGGTCTATGCAAAAGAACAAATGCATGTAAAGAATTAAAAAATTGAATGAAAGATTTGTTAATCATGTGGTTTTACACACCTTGAGTGAAAAGTTCAACACTCCTGATTACGTATTTCTCGCTGATGAAACACTTGTATAGTCCTGCATCAGTGTATTGAAGGTTGTTGAGTTTGATGGAGAAGTTTCCTCTCAGATACTCCTCAGGAAAGCTTTCAACTCTGTTCTTGTACTCTGGATCCTGTTCTTCCACAGAGACTTGACCATTAATAATGATATACACATTATTACCTCTGTGTGTCCAGCGCACTAGACCAATGTCTTGAACTGTATTCAGAGGTTCTTCAGAAGAACAAGGTAAAACAGCAGAACCTCCAATAAAACCCTCAACAGTCTCCTGCAGAGACACTGAAAAAAGAGAGAAGTTACATAAAAAAAAGAAAAGCAGTTTAGCAAACTCAAAAGGTAGAAAAGGTGCTTCTGAAATAATTGTTCATTTTAGCACTCACCTTCACTTGTTAAAAGACACAGAGGCAGGAAATAAAATAACCACCATCTGTAAACACAGAAATAGATGACATTTCCTTTTAGCTACAAGAAATTTCTCCTACTGAGCTTCATCATAAACATATGCAATGAAGTACATGCACTATTTCTCAAACTCTCTAAAGGTGCAGTCGCAAAAGCAACATTTCACAAAATATAATTTTTTTTTTTTTAATAATAATTTTCCCTTATAATGTAGTGATGTATGAAGCACAGTGCACAATAAAGTAACTTTCAAACCAAGCTGCTTTCAATTGATTGTCGTGTTGACTCCTACATTACATTAATTAAATTTAATTAAAACAAGCAGGGGCGGAGCCAGAGGGTGACCCTGGCCACCACACTCTGTCCCTTTTTTGGTTTACAAGAAATGCATTTATTAAGAAGCGGAACGCAGTATCTCTTTTATTGTACTCACTGCACACTCTATATAATGTCATCATAAATAACCCACACAAAAAGTAGAAGCATAAAGACCTAGTTCTATCGTCAGTCATGAAATCTCCAAAAGACCGATTAAATCTGAAAACTGTGCATGTATACAAAGGACACAAAAACGTCCCATAAAATGCAAGTCATAAAATATATTCTGCAATTCTAGATCACATAAAGACACAAACTGATATGAATTTTTGATTTGTAATTTGATGCACAAATAAATGAGAGCACACTGTGCTCACATTTATTTGTGCATTCAATTACACATTTACATATTTTACAAATCTAGCACACCCCTGGGATAGACCTATTAAACTCAAACCAATTGTTTTTAAATCAAATGTATGAGTTATTTAGAATAGAAAATATACCACCTTGAGTGTGCATTATTATTCTAATAATTCAACGGCCCATCGTCAATTATTCCTTACATATACACATTTCCGATAATTCGCTATTGTTTCATGTGCGTTTCCAAACAAACACATAGCAGTGCTTTAAGTGCTACTTAGGAGTCACTATCCATTTGTCAAGTGCTGAAATGACTCTTAATTGTAGTACACACTCGTTTACTTGTTAACCTAACACTGTCATCTAGACAGACAACTTGTATATAATAACTATAATACAATATAATATTATATTACATTATATTATAGTGTATACTATTATACTTCACATAACAATATATACTGTAATGTACTTTTTATACAGGACAGGAAGAGAGAGAGAGAGACTTCATTTATTCAAATTTTTCTTAAAGTAGCCTTATGAAAGTTTTTCTCTTTTTTTCAGAACTGCACTGAGAGTCATGCTGCGTTCACTTCATGAGCATTTGACCGTTCGATTTGAGTAAAACTAGGGTCACATCACATACACAGAACTGTAAAGGTATTCACGTTACCACGTTAAAATAAACTTCTGGTTTAATTTAAAGACAAGTATTTGCCAGAAATGTATTACTATTGTTCAGCAGAATGTACATATCCTACTACTACTACTAAAATGAAACTTTTTTTAAAGAATAACCACACATTGTTTACCAAAAAATAAAGTATCGATTAAATCAATAAAAATCGATTACTAAAAGAGTTGGCAATGAATTTCATAATTGATTCAAAAAAGGAGGTAGAGGAAAGATACATGGTGGAGGCAGAAAAATCAGTGTGACCCAAGTCATCCAAGGTGTGGGAGCATTTCACACTAAATAAACAGAAAAAGTGTGTTAACTGCAAAATATGCAAAAGCACCAGGGGTGGTTTAGTTACTTTGCACTTTGCATTGAAAGACTAAAGACATGTTTTTATTCACTCGCCTTTTTTGGATCATTAATTTTTCAATCCGTTGTCATGTATAGCAACACTGCAATAAAAGCTTTTCTTACTTATTAATTTTGTCTCGTTCCCAGTCTAAATATCTAAAAAATCTTCAATCAAAATTACTAGAAAAGAAAAATGGCATAAGAAGATGTGATGCTTAAAATTTCTGTTTGAGATTATATCTCATTAAGATTATTTTTCTTACCCCACTGGCAGATAATTTTGCTTGTTTTAAACAAACACTTAATTTTGAGGTGTTTTTTCAGAAAACAAGACATAATTTCTTATGCTATTTCATGTGTATAGTTAATGTATCTTGATTGCGGTGTCTATTCTGTGCTTTGTCCTATATAGGTTATTATTGACTGCGTGTTGTACTTTTTAATTTAATTTTCAAGTTCTTTTATAGCACTTGGTCATCTTAAGCTGTTTAAATGTGGTGTATAAATGAACCTTGCACTTACTACAATGATGGTAATAATTTAATGAATAAGCTTCACGTGAACTTGTGTGTGTATCTGCAAGTGCAAGTATACAATGTATACATATACAACGATGCAAGTATTTACTTTACCTACACATGCTTGCGAAGGGTTGATGTTGAGATTTTATAAGCTGCTAGTTTGGTCTCCCTAGGCAAACACAGCAAAATAGAGGATAGGGGATCACTTCATTTCCTTCGAGTTCAACTTAAAGGTTAAAACTTAAACAGTTTACTGAGAAAATGCGCCAAAAAATGCTGAAAATGAAGTGGATTTGCGCATCTTCTCTATTAACAACGGCTCTGTGTAGTAACAGCTGCTCTATGTGAAATCAGGCACCTGATGGAATTAACCGCTGATTAGAAAACCGGCTTTACTGACGAGATGCGCATTAACGATCGGCCGATCGTGATCGGAGCACCCCTACTTGTTACTAAAACTTAATTTGAGCCTGAGAGGGTTAAGACTTCTTAATTAAAATTTAATTATATTTAATTATATCATATGATACAACTTTATATTCTAAAGCAAAAATATTTTGTCTTGGATTGAATAATAGACATTTATATTTACATGCATACATTTGTAAAAATACGCTTTGTAAAATGTACATCAGCTGGTCTATGTAAAAACATCAAACTTTACCTTCGGAGAATGCCAGTTTCCCATAAGTCCATGTTGACACCAGTGAATTACTGTGTTTAACACCAGATGTACACGTTCAACTTCCAAAACCAGACGTGGTTCATTTAGAAGCAATCATCTTTAGTTTTATTGAAGTAAATACTGGAATAATAAAAAAACAAAACAAATTTATTACACATTCTTCCAAAACAATGAATGAAGCAATTCACAGTGACAAATACACGAATGTAAAATTAAGCTTTTTATATCATTTTGTATCATTAATATTGATTTCATCATGCACAGTCATTATGTTGGGGACTGCAAACAGCTTTGGATCCAATTAGTTTTTTTCTAATTAAAAGCATCATGTATTACAAATATAACACTGCATTTAGCCAATGCAAGCAAGATAATGAACAAATACATTACACATGTATATTATGTTACGTAAGCTCACATTACATGCATACACATATCCTGTGTTAGCTATACATTCAATGCACAAATAAATTCACAACAGTCTGCATTTGTTGTCCGCATCCTATATAGTACCCACTTTTATTTTGAAAAATGTTTCACACATTTAATTTCACTTTCCCCAGCAACAAAACATAAAATTTTAGCGAAATATAAAAATATATATACATTGTTTTTTGAGTCATGCGTGTCATTTTTGATTGGTTTACAGTGTTAATTACTTTTAGGCGTGTCTTGTTTCTTGTCTTTAAATGTTCTGCTACAGTATAGAAAATCATCAGTAGCGTGTTACTGGCATCCTTATTGGCATTTTATAAAAATAAAAATAGCCCACATTTCTACATCACTTGTATCACACAGATCGGATTGACTTTTTTGGTGGATAAGGGCGTAATCTATTTATACAGAGCGCCCCAAAGATGATGTTGTTAAGTTAATTAGAAATTTCTATTGCACATGTAGGCTATTATATCATTTGCTTCATAAAAAAAGGGCACACACAATGAAGCCCAGCCGTTACATGACCAACCTTCAATGTTGAAATATGCTTGAAATAAGGTCAGTTGTTGTTTTAACGTTGAAACAACATTCATACAACATTTAATGCTGAAAACCAGCCGGCACATGACCAACCATCAACATTGAAATATGTCTGAATGACAGTTGTTGTTTCAACATTGAAAAATGTTTAATGCTATTTGGTTGAAAAAGGGTAACAAAAATGCTTGTAAATCAACATAATTTTTTTTTTCTTTAAAGTTAATCAACTTATGTCTTCAACAGCATAAAAGATAAATTTCTGCCTTATAAATTATTATTATTAAATTAAGATCATTATTATTATTTTAGCATTTTACAATATTTTGATTATGAAACCTATTCCAAAATCTAAAGGTACACTCTAAAAAATGTTGGGTTATTTTTTCTACCCAACCGCTGGGTTAAGTCTGTTGGGTCATTTTATTGGGTTATTTTCTCAGTGTTGGGTAGTTTTTAGTGTAACCCAGCCGCTGGGTTACCAGTTGGGTCAATTTTAGTGACAGTTGACACAGTGAACCCCTCCCCCTCCTCGACGCCTCAACTCTACCTTCGCGCCGCGGGCATTTTGAATCACCTCAGGAGTCGAGAGCCATCGTTTTTCAGCGAGGACAGCTGTTATTCGGAGAAAAAAGAGTATGTGTGTCTGTTATTTTTATCTATACAACTATAAAATAACAGAATATGCAAAATAAGGCGGTTCGCTTGACATTAACAGTTTTAAAAAGTAACTCCTTGCTTCGTAAGCTTTGTAGGCTAGTCTGTTATGTTACAGCTTTTTCATGCTTTTTGAATAAATCGAATGTCTCCTTTGGTAAACATTTCCTCTGAAATACGTTACTTACACCATTGGTTCCCAACCTGGGGTCCGCGCCCCCCTCAGGGGGGCGCCAGAGTTCACAGGGGGGGGCGCGGGAGCATAAAATGTTCTACTAATAATTTTATATAAAGATATTTTTTCAAAGTTTTAAAAAAAATCATATGCTAACAATGCCGATATCAATTACAATTTCGTTATTTTAAATATAGGCGCGTTGCGCGTGGCAAGCGCGCTCATAATGTAAGATACGTCGGCGCGACCACAACAGTGCCCAACATCAAATGGCAAACATAATGAAAGCGGAACGAAACTGCTCGTTATTGTGTGGTTGATGGACCGTTTATCAGTTTGGGCCAGTGCAGCGCGAGCCGATCGTGATCATGCGATGCTGTTACTACACAGCGCTAATAAGAGATCCAGTAAAGAAAGCATTTGAATTTGCCACAGAAGTAATAACATCGCTGCAAGATCTAGAGAGAAACATTCACATTTCTCTGTTATTAACGGATCAAACAGCACGTGGAAACCAGGAAGAAACATTGTGCCGTGAATGAACTATCCAGTGTCCAGATCTGCAACATTCACCATGTATTTACTGTAGTAACACTAACTGCAACCATGAAAGTAGCCTATAATGCCTTCAAGTAACATTACGTCGGTTTTATTTTGACATTATGAATACAATTGCTGCCCTCAAATGTTAATCTGAAATAAAATAAACCTTGGTTTATAACTACTACAATATTTCATTTTTTCCAAGAAGCTGTTTTGTTTTATATGCTCATAAGAAGAATAAATTATAGCTCCAGAATTACTCAAAGTAAAAAATATCACACTTTATTATGTTAGTTTTAATATCGAACTGAACCGTGAATTTTGTGAACCGTTAAACCCCTTATATATATATATATATATATATATATATATATTAGTGCTGGGAAAAAAATTTATTGCATTCAAAATAAAAGTTTTTGTTTGCATAATATATGTGTGTGAACTGTGTATAATTATTTTGTATATAAATACACGCATATGCATGTATTAATTTAATTTTTTTTCCATGTATATAATGTATATACAGTAGCCTAATACATAATTTATATTATATATAAATAATTTATATATAAATAAATAAAAATATTAAATATATACATGCATATATGTGTATTTATATATACAAAATAATTATACACAGTACACACATATATAATATGCAAACACAAACATTTTTATTTTGGATGCGATAATTTTTTTCCCAGCACTAATATACATTATATATATATATATATATATATATATATATATATATATATATATATATATATATATATATATGGGGGAGGGGGGGGGTCCCGGATTGTTAAATATGTACATGGGGGGGGCCCCAAGGAAAAAGGTTGGGAACCACTGACTTAAAGTATATGAGCTATTTAGTTGGTTTAAGGTAGATATTGAGATACATGACGCGAGTGTCGCGTCATAAAGCAAACATTTAAAGGCCATCTTTCAATTTAATTTTATAACTTAATTTATACAGAATATTGCATGAAAATGTAAATTTAAAAAGACATACATAAGAATACATATGTTTTACAACACCCACGGGCAGAAATTAAGAAAAAAAGTGCCTATTCTAAGCTACGCTCCAAAAACCCGCCTTTTCCCAGAGAACGCGTCATATGACGTAACGACAGGCAAACATAGGCGCTGCAGCCTTGGTTCTCAGTGTGGGTTTACGTAGTCTGAGAGGTGGAAACAGAAAATAGAGATTGTCGTTCTCGTTATTATAGTTATAGTAGGTTTGAGTTGTCACAATGGTGAATTCTTGTGTTTGTTTTGGATGCAACAACTCCAACTTGTCTGGCCATCGGGTCCACCGATTTCCAAACAAGAAACACAAAGATTTCCGTGCTTGGATACGTTTCTTCCAGGCAAAGAGAAGCAATTTCGCTGCCTCCTCGTTGACAAGACACACGGTGGTATGTGAAAAACACTTCACACCGGACAGCTACAACCAAGGAGATCTTATGGAATTTCGCATGGGATTTCTACGAAAAGAGTGGGTTAGGCTGGCAAATGGAGCTGTGCCATCGGTGCATGCAGGTCCACCTGCAAAATCTGGCGGGAGTGAAGAGTCTAACGTTAATGTTAGCACTAGGAGAGAATCTGCGCGTCGAAAAAGGGAGCTTTGCACAGTAAGTCTTATAATACCATATATAAATTGTTGTATCGAAATGTAGCTCTGCATGTAATTTCTGCAAATGTATTTTTCTTGACGTTATAATGGTCTTGGCATGGCACGAAAGCCCGCCTAGCTGCCGTCAGCTTACTCTTGTTACACCCCGTGAGGCGGCACATGAGCCTCCTGACACTTATTTTATTGAGCTATTAAGACCAGGTTCCAGAAAATGTTATTTTTTTAATAAAAAATTTATGTGGTTGCATTTGCATATTACTACTCGGTTAAATTCACGCATTTAACTTGTTTTAGCGCCCGCCAAATAGATTTAATGTCTTATTTGTCAACTGTCTATGAGGAGCTGAATTATAGTCTGTGAATGTACAGTATGTATATTAATAATTTGTGTCTTAACTATACAGGTTTTTTACTGGTTCATCTTAAAGCTGCTTGAGTATTGAATCTTGTATCTTTCAGGCCTGCGGAACTTGTGGTTATGAGCGTTACTGGCAAAACCAAGAGAAGGTGCATCGAAACATGCCTGCCTGCAACCTTTTACTCAGCGGTGCCATCCACTTCTCAGGTTGCATGGCTTCTCAGACAATCAGGATGCTGAAGCTGTTTGGACTGCAGTGCATAAGTCCTGGCACTTTTTTCTGCCATCAGCGCTATTACTCTATCCCTACCATCATGCAGGCCTGGAGGAATGAGCAGAGGGGGATCATCAGGGAGTTGAAGGAGACTGGGGGTGGATTGATCCTGTCTGGTGATTGCAGGTAGATTGGTCCAGCTCACGTCACTGATGTAGAACAGGTCAATGTGTTTTTGCATTAACCTATAAATGTAACTGTTTTTGACGTTCTTAGATCAGATTCTCCTGGACACTGTGCCAAATACGGTAGTTACTCCTTGATTGAGGATCGAATTAACAAAGTTTTGGATGTTCAGCTTGTCCAAGTAAGCTGATGTCACACATAAATCTTGTGTCTGATTTAGTTACTGATATTACTGTTACTGTTCAGTAATAATCAGTTGGTTTTACAGAGCTCAGAAGTCCCAAGCAACTCTCAGTGTGAGCTAGAGGGTCTAAAGCGGAGTATGCAGTTCTTGATGGACCAAGACATGCAAGTGGCAGGTAATGATGCTAGGAGAGATCTAAATCTGAACAGCATTGACAGGCACAGTATCACTCAAAATAAATTCTAAATTCTATAAAATCAATTTGTGTTTTAGGTGGCCAAGTGGGTACGTGAGAAAATGTGTTCAGAAGGAACAAGGCATTTCTTTGACGTCTGGCATATTGGGAAAAGTATGTATTGGGATGTTGGTAGTTCTATATAACAGACTTGTTTTTTTGTAGTTAAATTCACTTTCCTAATAATTAATTTGCTCTGCTCTGTTTGTCTGCTCTGGAACAGGTGTACAGAAAGCACTGGATGCTGCTGCAAAAGAGAGGGACTGTGAGGATCTGAAGCTGTGGAGGCCAGCCATCATCAACCATCTCTACTGGACCGCAGCTTCCACCCCTACAGGAGATCCAGATGAGATGCAGGCAAAATGTACAGGACATACATGAACACAGCACTCCTGCATTTGCCAGCTGCGCACATCCACCGTTGGAAGGAGAGGCAAGAAACAAGGAGTGGCTGGAACCAGGTACAACAGATGTCACATTTTTTTCAGTGCTTGTTTTAGTTTGGTTTTATCAATACATAACCCCATGTGTACTAATAATTACTTGTGTTATGAAATGCAAGGGATTATATGACAGAATACGTTTTATTCAGGATCACCAGCACCCACTAAACTGGAGAGTGTAGCTGCCAGGAAAGCACTGGTAAAGGATATTCGACAATTGTCACCTCAGCATCAGGCATTCTCCCTGGAGGCCTACCATTCCCTCATTCTGCACTTTGCTCCCAAACATACTGGCTTTTCTTTTACAGCAGGTAGTGTTATCACTTAAAAGTATCGATACTAATAAAATTAGTTTTTTTTTTCTTTTTTTCTCAATTTCAGGAAATGATGACAGAATGAATATGGCTAAAAACTAATGCAGTCTTGTATAGCAGACCAAAATGTTATAGACTGATAACAGCATTACATATTGTTTGCAAAAAAATAATTGCAAAGATGAGTCATTGTCTTAGACCCATTTGAACTGAAAACATTAATGTCATATATTTATTTTGCATTTCACTGCATTGGGTTAGCTTTGGAGACCTAATGTTCTAACTACTTATCTCGTACAGACTTCTCTTGGCAGCCCTACATTTCAATAGTAATGGCAACAGAGATGTAGCGCGAACTAGTGAGGGTGAGGGACGCTACGCTGTTCGCTACCCACGGTTTCGGAAAGGTGGCTGGGTAGTCCACCCCATCAAGGAGAAACCATCTTACGGTTAGTAGTTTCACTTAGTTTTTCAATATCTTTTTTGTGTGAATCTATCTATTTGTATGTGAGTCAACCATGTAACTAAATGTTTTCTAAACATTTCTCTCCTCAAGTATACGCAACAATTCTTATGGTCTCTCTGGTAGAGGAATACTGCAAGACACCGCAGGCCCTCTGCTGCACCGCCCCCCTCACCTCTTCCGTCCAGAAGGTTGCCAAGGATGAGGCAGTCAGCCTCCATCTCGCACGACACTCACGTTTTAACATGTAATAAAATATCAATTTTACCAGTAGTTTGTTTCACTATGGATTTATTAATCGTCTTCCAAGCGGGGCCACTGAAAACCTTTGTATGTCTGTCCCTCCTCTGCAAACTGCAACTTTATTGCTGACACAACACATGAAGGTATGGCTTTCCTAATGTTCCTGCCTAGTATTCCGTATGCCCAGCGGACAACCTGCCTGTATGCTGTGTATCGGAACTGCCTGTGGTGTAGATTGGGACATATATACATTTTGATCATACCATGTTTTCATAGTAAACAATTCCAATGGTAAATATTGCATGTCCTGTTGGCTGATATTCTACTGTACTACACAACCCCAAAGTTGTTTTTATAGTAAGTATATGGAAACCACTCAGTTTATAACCTGCTTAACAGGATTTACTATTTTGGTGTAGAAAAGCTATTTTGAATTGCAGTAAAATAATTTTTGCTCAAAACCTACTCTGGTCTGCTGGCTTGAAGAGGGCCATGCTCCTGTCTGAAGTTCATGTATGCTATCTGCAGCACAAAAGGATTCAGACAGGATGCTTCAAACCCTGGATGGAGTGTGAGGCAGGTAATGTCTTCTGGGGGATCAAGGTTTTGGACAAAGGACCAATAGGCGTCGACCTCCCTACAGCACACACTCTCCACTGCAGATGGCATAGCCTCACATCTACCACACAAACACCTGTTAAACAAATGTGCTAAGATAAACTCACTCTCCTTCCCTCCTTGTAGCTTTAGTGGTTGGTGTAAGACCTTGTAAGAAATGACATATAGACTACTTACTTCCTAAAACTTGGGTAAATATGAACTGTAAAAAGACACACCCCCCGTACAGTATAGGCTGTCAATTAGATCCATTTATCTGCATGCCTTACAACCAGTATCCCTCCACGTGACAATAAAAGATCCTTGTTACAATGACTGTATTTATATGAACAGCATATTCCCGTCCTAGCCGGAAGACTAACTGCTTTCATACAGGTACTCCACAGTACATGTGAGCTCATTTACATTATGTCCGTCGGAAATACTAAGAGGTGAGTAGTATAACAGCCGACTAAGTTCGGAATTTCAGCTGTCCGGTTATGTTGTTCAGATATACGGCCCAAACGCTTGACATCTGCAGAAACAGAACATGCGGACATCTAGATCTAAAAGCAGTTACTGATTAAACATCGGCTAGCAATTTCTACAAAATGTCACGATAAACTATGTTGTGTGGAAATGCACAGAATTTCTATCCCTATCCAGACTAGCTGACCGCCTACATCCTACAACATTCATTTAAAATCTGGGATCTAAATTAATTATTTTAAGACACATGTTGCTGGCATAGATGGTGACAATCTACATGGGTGCTTGAAAAACAACAAAGTCGACAGCAATATTGCTAAATATGATTTATTAAAGATACTGCAATGTGATAAACATGGAGACAACTTTAGCCACAATTAGCTATCGCCTGTGGTCACTCACCAAGACACCTGCCCAATTCTCAACTGATTCTCCTCACACCACAACTCTATCTCTCTCCTCTGTCCATTTACCCTTCCCCTTAACTCTCCCTGACCACTCTCTCGCCTAGGCGGCTCGAAATTATACGGCAATGGCCCATCGTAAGAGTTGACATTTATGCCAACTGCAACCTCTTCACTGTCTGACTCCATTACGAAGAGACGATGTTTACCGGCCGTTGCGTCACTTCCGATCAGAGCGTTTTTCACAACGGAAGTAATTTTAATCACAATTTCTTTTTAAAAACTGTTTTAATGCCAATTTATGATTAATTTCTTCATGCAAGTCCAGTTCCTACACTATTTATCTACACGTTCATTCACAATGATCTTCAACTTAAAAGATGGGCTTTAACGTTAAGTTATAACATTATATGCGACGCGACACTCGATCGCCTCATGTGTCCATAAACTATCGAATTTTGTTCAAAATTAGTAACTTAAGTACATCATGAGTCCATCTTCCAAACCGTTTTTTTGTCCTGTCTTGAAACACTAGGGTGCGTACAATAAGTGTTTATAATCTGACTAACGTTACTTTACACCTGTTGGACTGGGAAGTAGCTTATATACTTACAGCACTGGTCATATCCACAAACAGAGAGAAGTAACGTTTGCAGTCGTGACTTGTTTAATGTCTTAAAGCAGATATATAAAGCAGAGACCCACAGTTCTGCAGAGTTCAGCTCCATCCCTAATCAAACACACTTGAAGAAGTTAATCAAGGTCTAAGGGTTACTAGAAAGCCACAGGCAGGTGACCTTTTTTATCAAGGCTGGGGCACTACTGAGCAGAACTGTGGCTCCCCAGAACTGATGTTGACCACCCCTGCCCTTGTACAAAGCTGTCTTTTTTGTATATGCTTATATGCTCAAAAGTTAAGTGTATTAGAATTTCTCATGTGCTTATCTTTTTGATATACAGACCATTGTGTCTAATTTTGAATGCTTTTAATGTTTTTAAATGTGATGCCTTCTTAAAATTCACAGACACTGCCTCTTCTTTGCTCATACTCCCACTGACAGGGTGCAGAATAATGGATAATTTTGTACAGGAGAAGCTGAAAGAATGGAACTTGGAAGTCCTGATACCAAGCTTTAAAGGTAAACTTTATTTAGGTAAAATTAAAATGCACCTCTCTATATGTTCATTATAACCTAGTGTGTTCTGAGTAAGACAGTTTTCTTACGTTCTTCTCTTCTTGTCTTTTTTCTTCTCTTTCTCTTTACAGATGAACAAATTGATGAAGAAACCCTCCTGCTACTTGATGAAAAATCACTAGAAGCTATGATACCAAAAATAGGCCTGCGATTGAAATTTAAAAAGCACCTGAGAGAGCTGCTTGTGAGTGAAGAAATGCACATTTAGAATGGGATATATCTGCTTTAAGTGCAAAAAGACTGTTGGGGCCAATGTTCGTTTTTTGTTTTCGCATCTAAGAAGAATGCATAATGTATATAGTTCATCAAGTTATTTTGAGTGTGGCCAAGCCGGGTGTCATAGGACATTTAATTACAGCAGATCATTTAAGAGGCATCTGCTACAGCACCGTGTAGAGTCTGAGGCAGAAGTATCCAGCCAGTCAACACACTTGACTCAGACAATGACATTGAGGTCTGACAGCAGACCTCTGGCTTCTCAGAGTGAGCCTTTTGAGGAGGAAGATAATGCTGCTGAAGAAAATGCTGCTGATGACATGGAATGGGATGAGTTAGAGCAGAACACTATCACAGATCGAGTGGCCTTGTTTTTATCGAAATTGAGGGCAAAATCATCTATGACCCTATCTACTGTCAACTTTGTAGTTCAGCAAACATCTAGTTTGGTCTTTGATATTGTTGGTGCTTTACAAAGACAGACAATGTCATTCTTACAAAGGATTGGCCAAAGTGAGACTCCTGAAGGTCAACAGCTGAATCAGCAATTTGCAAATGCAGCACAACCTTTTCAATGCTTGGATACTGAACACAAGCAGATGAAATACTTTGTTCAAGCTGGGTACCTAGTTCAGCCAGTGGAGGAGCCTCTCCCTGGTGTCTCATACACCCAGCAGAGGGACTCACAGACAGGCACTGTAAAACAGGTGGCAGTGCAGGATACTTTTCAAAGGATTCCCTTACGTCCACTACTGAAACTCATTCTTGAGAGTCCAGGGACAATGGAGAAGATATTGGAGTGGAAAAGAAAGCTAAGTGACTCAAACAATCTGGATGACACCACTGTGTTCAAAACAAGTTCTATTTTCCTCACTGAGCCCTCTGTTCCTCTTCTGTTGTATAATGATGACTGTGAAATGGTTAATCCACTAGGCTCTAAGACCTCAATTCACAAATTGGGATTCATCTATTTCACTCTTAAATGTCTTCCCCCAGAGTGCCTTTCAAGTCTTGATTCTCACTTTCTTTTGGCAGTGTATAAGGCAGATGATGCCAAAACGTATGGTATAGATGCTGTCCTGATGTCAGTTGTTGATGATATCAATGATTTGGAAACAAATGGTGTGGAAGTAGACACGGCTCACTTCAAAGGCACATTGAAGGTTTGGGTTGCCCAAATTTGTGGGGATAATTTGGGGCTAAATTCAATCCTTGGCTATACAGACAGCTTCTCTGGAAATAGTGTTTGTCGCTGGTGCCACGTGAAGAAACTTGTCATGAGAACACAAACAATGGAAGATCCGTCACTGCTTAGGGATAAGGATGGCCATCTTTCAGATCTGGTGCAAAGTAATCCAACAGAAACTGGCTTAAAAAGACAGAGCGTTTTGAACAACTTGAAATACTTCCATGTGACAGAAAATGTAGCACCAGATATTATGCATGATATCCTTGAAGGAGTAGGTGCATATGAAGTTAAATTGGTATTAGGCTCTCTCATCTCTCAGAAGGTAATAACCTTAGACCAGGTTAATTACCGAATCACAAGCTACGATTATGGCTTCTGTGAGTCTTCCAACAAGCCATCCACAATCCGACCTCAAGAAATAAAAACACCAGACAGTTCGATGAAGCAGACAGCAGCACAAATGTGGTGCCTGTTAAGGCTTCTTCCTTTGATGATAGGAGATCTAATTCCAGAGGGAAACAAATACTGGGAGCTCTTGCTGCTTTTGTTGACCTGTATGGAATATATTTTTTCTCCATCCTTAACAGAAGATGCAGTATTATTTCTCAGACATCTTCTTCATGAGCATCACAGCCTTTTCCTGGAACTCTTCCCTGATAGACATCTAAAGCCAAAACATCATTTCATGCTGCATTATCCAGGTGCCATAAGGAGACTAGGCCCTCTGATGCACTACTGGTCCATGCGCTTTGAGGCCAAGCATGGTTTTTTTAAAAGGCTTGCCCATGTCACATGTAACTTCAGAAACATTTGCAAAACAATGGCCTTCAGGCATCAAATGTTTTTGTGTTACAGTCTTTTGTCTGATCACCTATTTGCACATCACAAAGAACTTGGTCCTGGTTGCACTACTCCACTTGCTTCCATTGAGGGATTTGATCAAGTCTGCCACAGATTTGAACATACTCCATCATTGACTGAAGTGTATATACCCTCTTGGGTGAAGTGGAAAGGGACAGAATATCGTCCAGGAATGACCCTCCTTGTGTCTCATTCTCCAGATGGTGAACCTCAGTTCGGAACAATTCAGAAGATTGTGGTTTTTGAGTCTGTCATCAATTTCATTGTTAGGAAATGGGACACAGTAGGATTTGAAAGACACTATTTTGCATGCTGCGTAATTCCCACTACTGTCATTGACTCTATTGATGTTGACTCCATTGATGATTACCATCCTCTCCATGTAGTGAGGTCATACAAGGAAGGGGACAGCAACCACTATGTGTCCATGCGCTACCGGCTGTTTTAAATGTCCCCTTTTTCAACTTGAAATTCCAAGGACCATTTTTTTTTGGACCGTTTACACACCTGTACAGACTTTTTGGAGATGCAACCATTTTTTCCCCTAGAAAGCTATCTTTAATCCACCGTATTTGTGTTTTACAATGTTTTGCGTAAGTATATATAGAATATATTATAACACTACACTATTTTAGCTAATTTAAGCTAGCATTGAAGCACTGTTGTGTGTAGAATAAACGTCAATATAAAAAATGCATGTCATAATTTGTAGCTTTATATTTGTTACAAGAAATGAAACCATGTCCATGTAGGTAACCCTTTTTCCATGTACTTTTATAGGAGCCACAACTAGAACAGATCAAAAGTGGATCAGCTTCCAAACCTCCTGTGGACCAACAATGTGAAGCAGAAATTCAGATGTCAGTGGAGGAAGTGCCAACATTTGTATGTGTTGTTGTCTTTCTGTACTTCAAATTAATTTACATAAAATCATACACATTCAGGTGCAACACAGTTTTGTCACATTTACTAAAATTAACAGTGGCTTTACTAATTTATATATGAGTAAAAACAAATCAACTGTCAAATGTGAAACTTTGTAAAAGAGATTTTCACTAGTGTTAAAGGGATATTTCAGCAACATTTAGTCAAATTTTTAGGATCTGCGGCTTGAATAGTTTGCTGCTTTGTCTTTTACAACAGAATATTTCTGAGGTCCTAATGAGCAGTGTTGAAGGCAAGGACGTATTGGCCAGTCTTGAAAAGAACACTTTATCCTTAAATCAGCGAAGATGCATGGTCAGGATACTAGTTTCACACCTTATGAATCGCTTTGGAGAAAAGTATGTATGCATTTGTCCATGATAAAAAGTATATTTTATTGCATATACATTTTTGTAAAAGGAAGTGAATTTAGGCCAAATTGTTGCATGAGCTCCCATAGTGGATTATGGCCAAGTACACACTGTAAAGTTGCAGGAGTGACAACTACATTTAAAATTAGAATTTCTGTAAATGCAGTTGTCGCTTCCTGCTATTTTCTGGAGTCAGTCCTGTGTAGAATGTGGTTGTTGCTCCTGTAAATTACTGAACTGTGTCTGTACATAACAGTACCAAGCACTTGAAGGTAAATTACAACCAAATGTAAACATTGTGTATGAGTCCTATGTCTGTCTAATGCTGGAAATTCTTTCATGTCTGTATTGAATTGATGTGTGACTTTCTCCTGAATTCTTTTTATTATTATTATTATTATTATTATTATTATTATTATTATTATTATTATTATTATTTCTAGCCCATCCTCTGAGCAAAAGATGTGTTTGGCTGTTTCTCTGGTTGAGCAATATCCCTGTCTTAAGGACTCCCAGGGTAAAGGCTATGTGAGTACAACTTTCTTATTGCCACATTTCTAAAGCTTTTCATTTTAAAAGGAAAAAATTGGTCTATGGTCTTGTTACATTCACAGGATACTATGGATTTGCTTGAAGCTGAAAACCTTATTTGGAAAGTGAAGAAAATTAGTAGCACATTCTATGGAGCAACTAAAAGAACTTGGTGATGGAAAAAATGAGATGAGAACAGAATATATTTTAATGCTTTTGCTTTCATTTATAAAACATTTGTGAGCAAATGCAAAAACATTGAAAAAATATTTATCCTCCTATCTCATATTTTTTCCATCACCATGTTCCTTTAGGGGCTCCATAGAATGTGTTTTTCATTATCTGTGCCTTTCCAAATAAAGTATTTAGTTCTGGTCACGTTCCTACAGGATACAAACTAGGGTTGTGACGGTGAGGAAATTTTTCCACTGGTTAATCGACACTTGACAACACCAGTAATACTGATATCACCGTGGTGGGGGGTCGTATGAATCTTAGTTTGAGTTTTTCCTCTTTCCCTCACTTTCCTTTGCTTAAATGGCTTGTAAAAGCACCGTGCACATTTTACTTTCACTTTTAGTGGCTATTCGGCATCAACTGCTTTGATTCAATTTAAGCAACAACAAAATACAACGTAGAACATAGAACTTTTATTAACAAAACGAATAAAAATACTCCATGCTATATGCCTAATATAAAAGAACAAATAACTTTTATAGTACCTCAAATAACACAAAGTTTAAATAGGTATAGATACAAAACAAAAAATCAGTAATGAATGAAGAACAAATAATTATGAAAAGCAGAACGTTTATTATCTAAACAAATAAGAATGTTTGGAGAAAAGGATGGCATAAACAATCATGTAAAATAATAAAGAAGAAAAAAACAGTTTAAATAAAATAAAAATCAGCAATAACTGTGGAACCAAATAAATGAGAATAAAAACTACTTTTATGTTTTAAGGAAGCATGGTTCAGCCCTGGACGAAGCCATCGTCCAGCTACTGGATTTCTGGAGGAACGCTTGCGAAATGTCAGGAAGAGAACCCCTCGTGAAAACTGCACAAGCCGTGAGAAAGAGGATTCTCAAGCCATAAGCAGCACCTTGGTTATACCAGGTAAAAATTTAAATTTGCTATCTTTTACTAAAAGCAAGTATTTATTATTTTGGCAAATATCCTTAATTTTGTTGTTAAAATTATATTTATTTGTAGAGCCAAGTATTTCACCTGACAGAGCAGTACAACTTGCAGAATGGCTTAAAAATAATATGTGTCCAGCTAACCAAGTTGCAGATTACATGACAGAAACAGCCATCCACAGGGCTCAGTGGATAAGAGCTAACGGGACAAAATCTATCGAGGAAATAACTTGTGAATTCCCTCGACTCCTTGATACGCCAGGCATGGTAGGTCCAAATCTGTGCATCTTTTTCCAGAAAGTCAGAATTCCTTTTGATGGTCATCAGGATGGGCGATGTGGCAAAAAAATAAACATGTTTCTTGTAGGGATATATTTTTAAATAGGGAAATTAGTTTACCTGTACTGCTCTGGAACACTGGAAGGCTGAAGACAGAGCATTGCCTTTTAATTTTTTTAAATAAGTTAATGCACTGTTGATTTCTCATTTTCAGATTTCACAAGACTTCTCTGTATTATTCCCCGACCACGCAGAGAGACTTTTCCAAACTTGGAAAATGAGTTTCAAAGACAAAATCCTTTGCTTTGCCAGCCAGGAGAAAAAGGCGCAGGAGCTTCTCCAGAATTTAGACAGTTTGTCTCCAGGTACAGTTGTGAATGCAAGAACTGATAGTTATTCATTAGAATAATGATGACAAAATAATTAATACAAAATATTAATCTGCACAGAAGTCCAAAGTGACGTTGCACTCAGGCTGCTTCCTGTAATACTGCCCACCCCTGTCTACAAAAAAGGGATGAAAATGTTCAAACCAAGCTTGGAAGAAAATATCAAGTCTTTCATTGAATTCAAGCATGTAAGTAATTTTGTATTGGACACATCACGTGCAAACCATACTAAGAGCAAATTAAAATGGCTAAACATATCAAGTGTTTATAAAGTCACTGTCATCAGCATTAAATTATTTATTTGTCATTGCTTAGAATCAGAAAAGAACTCCAAAAGCTATATACAGTGGCAAGAAAAAGTATTTGAAACTAGAGGTCGACCGATATTGGATTTTGCCGATACCGATAGCTAGGTTGGACCACACTGGCTGATACTGATAAATTAACCGATAATTAAAAAAAAAAACAGTACTTGTCACAGACACGCCAGGCTCCAACACCACCCAATCACAGCACGCGCCATCACCTGAGTACTAATCACACTCACCTGCTCCTCATCTACCTGCAATCTCCCCAGCACTTAAAAGTCACACACACACACGCAGTCACTGTCCGGTCTCGTTCGCAACTAGGTCTATACCTACCTGCTAACTCTAAGGACTAACCATATACCTGACTTACCTCTCTCCGGTGATCTCCAGTGTGCTCCTGTTCCCATCGTGTGTGTGTGTGTCATCTTCCTCCATCGTCTCAAGCCACCACTTCTCGGATCATCCCACCTTCCAAGACACCAGCACCGTATCCTCACCCATTGGTTCACCATTGCTCACCTTCACCTCTGCTTGTGTCAAATAAACATCATTCCCTGTCATTTTCAGTCTCCGGTCCCTGACTACCGTAACAGAAGAACGGACCCAGACCGAGCGACACAAGCATGAGCCTCACGGACCCCTTCCAGGACCTCTTTGACACGTTGCGTCGGACGATCACCAGAATTCCATCACCCCCTTCACCAGCGAGCACTTACGGAAACAACACCACCTCTTCCTCCCCTACCGTGCACGCCAGCCCCATGGCCAAACCGGTGCCCTTCTCTGGTTCGGCGGAGGAATGCAGCGGATTTCTCCTCCAATGCTCGCTGGTCCTGGAGATGCAACCGCACTTGTACCCCACCGAGCGATCTAAGGTAGCCTTCCTAATCTCCCAGTTGCAAGGTAAAGCTCTACAATGGGCCGATTCCATTTGGACCCAAAACAATTCTGTCATCCAGTCATATTCAAACTTTGTTGACCACTTCCGAGAATTTTTTGGGAGACCTGCCTGGGATTCATCCATTGGTGAGAAACTTTATAATTTAAAACAAGGAAAAATGACTGTCAATGAATATGCTCTTAAGTTCAGGACTCTCGTGGCCACAAGTGGATGGAATGAGCAAGCCTTGCTGACCACCTACCGTCAAGGATTGGATCCTTGAGTGCGGTTGCATCATGCTGCATACGAGGACACCATCGGGCTCGAACGCTTCATTCAACTATCCATCCGCTTCGCCACTCATATGCAGTCGTGCCTCGAAGAGCACCAGGGCAAGTCACATGCCAACTCACCCCTCTGCCGTCCAGAGACCGTCAGCTCCCCAGAACCAGCCCACGAACCCATGCAAGTAGATTCCACTCGACTCTCGACGACTGAACGGCAAAGTCGGCTGGCCCAGAATCTCTGTTTATACTGTGGATCTCAGGGGCATATCATCTCCCTATGCCCCGTCCGCCCTCCTCGTCCCATGGTGAGTGCCGTTTTCCTTTCCAAGTATCAGATGAAGCCACTCACCACTGTTGTGACACTTACTGCCGCTAATGTTTCCCCTCCAGTCCATGCACTCCTCGATTCTGGGTCAGCCGGCAACTTCATCTCCGGCACCTCACTACCACTGCAACGCCGTCAGCCTACCAGATCCATTCAATAACTGGAAAACCGCCAAGCAGGAGACAAGTTCGCCGTGGTGTCGGCCCTCTGACCCTCCAGATCGGGCTGCTTCATGTGGAGAAGATCCATCTGCTGGTTCTGGAGGAATCCACTGCTGACGTGATTCTAGGGCGCCCATGGTTGGAGCAGCATAATCCGGTAATCTCGTGGAGGACCGGCGAAGTCCTGAAGTGGGGCGATTCCTGTTTCCAAAGCTGTCTGTCTGGACTTCCGGTTCCATCCACTCCTCTCCCAGAACCACTGCCTGTCTATACCACCTCCATTGAAAGCCCAGTTGAAAGACAATCGGTGAATATCCCATCATGTTACGCCCCCTTCAGTGACGTCTTCTGCCCCAAACGGGCCTCCAAGCTGCCTCCACACCGGCCATGGGACTGCGCCATAGATCTGCTTCCGGGTGAGCCAGTGCCAAGGGGAAGGATCTACCCCCTCTCCATCCCGGAAGAGAAGGCAATGGAGGATTACATCAAGGAGGTGCTGGCGCAAGGCTACATCCGTCCATCTACTTTCCCTGCTACTTCGAGCTTCTTTGTGGAGAAAAAGGACGGAGGCTTGCGGCCATGTATTGATAATCGCTCCCTCAACAATATCACCGTGAAATTCCGCTACCCTCTTCGTCTCGTCCCAGCAGTCCTGGAACATCTCCGTGGTGCCACTGTCTTCACCAAGTTGGACCTCCGCAGCGCGTATAACCTCATCCGAATACGTGAGGGGGACGAGTGGAAGACAGCCTTTATCACCCCTACTGGTCACTACGAATATCTTGTTATGCCGTATGGTCTAGTTAACGCCCCCTCCGTATTCCAGGATTTCATTCATGAGGTGCTCCGGGAGTTTCTCCACAAGGTCGTCCTAGTCTATATCGATGACATCCTCATCTACTCCCGGAGCCTAGCGGAACATCAACGCCACGTTGCGGAGGTCCTGCAACGCCTGAGAGAGTTCCAACTCTATCTTAAAGCAGAGAAGTGCTCCTTCCATCACCCCTCAGTGCAGTTCCTTGGCTACAACATCGATAACAGTGGCATCCGGATGGAAGAGGGGAAGGTGGATGCCATCCAGAACTGGCCAACACCCACTACCCTAAAAGAACTCCAACGATTCCTCAGTTTCGCTAACTTCTACCGCCGCTTCATCCAAGACTATAGCTCCATCACCACTCCTCTCACAAGCCTCCTCCGAAATAAACCCAAGTTTCTGTCCTGGACCCCAGCCGCCACGGAGGCGTTCAATTCCCTGAAGGAGGCCTTCACCACAGCTCCCCTCCTGGTCCACCCCGATCCCGATAGGCCATTCATCGTGGAAGTCGACGCCTCCACCAACGGGGTAGGAGCGGTGCTCTCCCAGCAGCAGGGGAATCCCAGCCGATTCCATCCATGTGCCTTCTTTTCCCGCAAGCTCAACCCGGCGGAGGCTTATTACGACATCAGCAACCGCGAACTCTTAGCCATCAAGTTGGCACTTCAGGAGTGGAGGCATTGGCTGGAGGGAGCCAAACACCCATTCCTAGTACTCACAGACCACAAAAACCTTGAATATCTGTGCATGGCAAAGAGGCTTAACCCCAGGCAGGCTCGATGGGCTCTATTCTTTACCCGCTTTAATTTCTCAATTTCCTATCGGCCCGAATCCAAGAATGTCAAGGCTGACGCCTTATCCCGTTGTTACACTCCTGAAGAAAACCTGGAGGAACCGTGCAAGGATGTAGGGAATGCGCCATCTTGAAGAGTCCCCGTCACCTACCATCTGGCAAACTCCTCCCTCTGCCCGTTCCTAACCATCCATGGTCACACCTAGGGGTGGACTTCATCACAGACCTACCACCTTCGAAAGGCTGCACATGTATTCTTGTAATTGTTTATAGATTCTCTAAATCATACCGTCTTATTCCTCTGAAGGGACTACTCACGGCCATGGAAACCGCGGAGCTGATGTTCAACCACGTCTTCCGGTACTTTGGCATCCCTGAGGATATAGTTTCTGACAGAGGTCCCCAATTCATCTCCCGAGTCTGGAAGGCCTTTCACTCCCTCCTAGGTGTGGCCGTCAGCCTGTCATCTGGATACCACCCTCAGTCAAACAGGCAGACGAAGATGAAAATCCAAGAGATTCATCGCTTCCTCCGTACCTTCTGTCACGGCCACCAGGACTCTTGGAACCAGTTCCTGGGGTGGGCCGAGTACGCACAGAACTCCCTGCGCCAACCTTCCACCGGACTCACTCCATTCCAGTGCGTGCTCTGCTACCAGCCCCCGCTCTTTCCCTGGTCAGGTGAACCCACAGACATACCATCCGTCGACTACTGGTTACGAGAGAGCGAGAGGGTCTGGGACTCGGCCCACCATCAGCTACAATGGGCCCTACGTAGACGCAGGTTGACAGCCGACCTTCACCGCTCCGAAGCTCCAGCCTACCAACCAGGACAGAAGGCCTGGCTGTCAACCCAAGACATCCGCCTGCGTCTACCATGCCGCAAACTGAGTCCCAGATTCATTGGCCCATTCACCATCGCAGAGCAGATCAACCCAGTCACATACAAGCTACACCTCCCTCCTGAGTATCGTATCCACCCCACGTTTCATTTATCACTCCTCAAACCTCACCATCCTTCTGACTCCCTCTCCACAGAGCCTGGCGTAGCCGCAGCCAAAGCCCCCCTCCCACTCATCCTGGACGATGGTACTGCCTACGAGGTTCGCGTGATCTTGGATTCCCGACGCCGTGGTGGACAACTCGAATATCTAGTGGACTGGGAAGGTTATGGTCCAGAGGAACGCTCATGGGTCCCATGCAACAATATCCTGGACCCGAACCTGCTGGACACCTTCCACACCAATCACCCTGACAGACCTGCTCCACGGGGAAGAGGAAGACCACCACGACGTCGGGGTCCTCGGCCCTCAGGAGCGGGCATGGGGAGGGGGGTACTGTCACAGACACGCCAGGCTCCAACACCACCCAATCACACTCCTTTTTAATAGTTAAATTAAAGTTTCTTAATCATAAAGCAAGTCTTCTATCTGCGTTTTCTGCATTGCGGAAAACATAGGGCCCTACATTTATCCCAGCACAATGTAAACTCTCACACTTTAACTGCTTCTATTCTTGAATCAGTAAGTCACTAAAAGACTTTGTGATTATCTAATCAAAATAAAAGGAGAACTCCCCGGTATCACACACACTCCGGACGCGTCGCGTTCAACTCGAGCAGCGGTCTAAAATGGTTTATTTATTCACCAAATGGACACAAGTTTATTTCAAGGATGAACAATGAGGCAAAGAGAAATTTGAAATTCAGTGTTTAAAAAACGATAAATCAGTCGACCTCTTATTTGAACCCTTTGGAATTAATTGGTTTTCTGCATTAATTGGTCATGTGATTTATATATTTCCTATTATGCAAACACAAAAGGATAGTCCCCCCCCCCCCCCCCACAAACCTGTAAGACCTTTGTTCATCTAAGAAACACAAATGAAGATATATGTAATGAAATCTGAGAAGTTTCTGTCCCTTCATTGACAGCCTACTCAACTACCAACTACTTTCAAGGCATCCAGAAAATGCTCACTTTGGCTCCATAAAAAAAAAAGACCTAAAGCACCATCAATGTAGAATTGAATTAGTGAAGCTTGAATACAGCCATCCCTCTTCCTCTGCTTTTGTCGTTGTTCTCTTGTGAATGTGCATTGGAGATTGATGTGGAAGTGGAAAAAATTTCTGTCACTTGAAAGTTGAAAGGTAGTTGAGTAGACTGTCAATGGAAGAACAGAAACCCCTCAGATTTCATTACGAATATTTTCATTTGTCTTCCGAAAAAACTAAAACAAAGGTCTTATGGGATTGAAACCATGTGAGAGTGAGGAATTTTAACAAAAATATTTTCATTTTTGGATGAAGTCTGTCTTTTAAGATTATAATTTATCATTATAATTATTTATGTCTTTATTGAACATCCCATTACTAAGAGTAAAAACATTCACTGATTATCAAGAAGGAAACACAGTGTATTAAAAGAAAGGGAGAGTGAACTAATTGAAAATTATGATTACATTTTACTTTTGTCTTCTGTGAAATATGTAAATATCAAACTTCTGAAGCATAGTATTAAATGGAAAAAATATGATATTTTAACAACAAAAAATCGTAAACTCATGAAAATTACAAAACATAAAAAGTTGTGGACTATCCAGGCAACAACAACAAGATTAGCTCATTTACAATCATTACAATAAAGACATGAAAGCTGTATCAGCTGTAAGTACATACTTGCATCCAAATCACAGCTGTTTTAATATAGACTGATATTGTGTGACTACTTGTCACTATGTCATTATGTAACGCAAGAAAAAAAAGATTGATAAAGGCATGTTCTGTTGTAAATTACCACTGGGAGACCACAAACATTTTTAATTGCCTGTATTGCTTTAATAGAAATAGACCCCCCACCCCCCCCACCACCACCAATTTTAATACACATTTTTTTGCCTGACATTGGGGGTGAAAACATTTATAACATAGAGAAGCTATGTGCACTAACTAGCATTTAGCAGTCTAGCATTTAATACTGAGCAGGACTCTATAGCCTAGAAGCCTCAGAAGGACTGGACTTGGACAGACTCAGCCTTACTAGGAATCAACCTTCCATTTGAGAAGCACCCTATAAAGACTGAATGATTAATTATGCAAATTAATGTAGAATGTAATTTGAGTCAACTCCACGATATATAAAATATTAATGACTGATTTTGTTTAATAATGCTGCATTTTGATATAGTGAAGTATAGTGAGTTGTATGTTTTTAACATTTTTCTGTTTTTAACAGGTTGGGACCAACATGGTTGAATATTTGAAGGAGGCAGAGCTCACTAAACCCTTCCCCTTTGTCCTTGGTCTTGGGGATGACAGTCAATGCCATCAAGCCTTTGTAGTTGTTGGCAAACAGGCACTGCATCAAAACACACTCCTTGGTGCTGTGGACACGTGCTTTAAACTTTTTTATGTTTTAGACATCCATTTCCCGAAGCAGTGTGCACCAGTGTGGGAGTTTTTGCAGACTGTTGTCTACAAACTCCCAGGAACTGAATCTCCTTCTGTAAGACTGCTCCGTGGATATTTGTCATGTTGAGCAGTACTGGAACCATGACAACTAACCCTTTCTAAAATGTTATGCAAGTTTATATTAAGAGGAAATTTGTCAGACTAATACATATATCTAAAGCATTTTACTTGTATCACTTTGTTCGTGTGCCTCTTTGTTAAACATACTCTCTAAAAAGTTATGAGTTTATATTAAGGGGAAAGTCATCTAACTAATATATATGAAGCATTGTACTTGTGTCTTATACTTGTGTATATAATGTAAATGTTTAAATCTAAGCTAATTTAATTTATTGATATTTATTTTTTTATATTTATAAAATGGAAGTTGTATTTATATTTTATATGCTGTTTTATTGTTCATTGAGCATGAAAAAATATCATGCTTTTTTGCTATATGAATTATATATGCTTTTATGTCTTGCATTTGGATGTTCTTTATTAATAAATCTTCACCTTTTGAGTTATTACTGTTGCTTTTAGTGATTCTCTGTGATTTTATTATTATTATTATTATTATTATTATTATTATTAATAAACCTATTTCAGGTTTGTTTTTAACCAGCAATGTAGTCATTTTAATCAATAATGGAGTTAAATAAAACAACCCAACAAGTTGGGTCAAAGATTTAACCCAACCGGCTGGGTTAAAACAACCCAACGCTGGGTTTGTCCATATTTGACCCAGCGTTGGGTTGCCAAAATAACCCAAGTTGGGTTGTTTTAACCCAGCATTTTTTTAGAGTGTATGTTAAAATATTATCATTAATTTTTTGCTCACCTCAGCTCTTATCTTACAAGGCTTCATGTTTGAGTCTTTGTTCATCACGTGACCCATAAGCTTTAACCTATGCTGTCTAAGCCGGAAAGATAAACTGATTAGTTCAACTTTCGAGTCTTTCGTTCATTTGTCTTTTGTAGAGAAATTAATTCATAATAAAATGAATTAATAATTAATTTCCTTACAAACGGGTACATAGTTATTATTATCATCATCATCATTATTATAAATAATTATTTACTCTTACAGTTATGCAATGCGTTTCTGGTCTCAAATTTTATTTCTTACAGTTTATAAATGTGTGAATTTTTTTCATGATGGTTCTTTTCCATAACAATGAATATGGTAACAAAAGGTAATAAATAGTTGGTTATTATATTATTATTAAGCCTCTTTCTGGCTCAGACAGCATATGATTAGCTAATGGGTCTGTCACTTGAGGAACGAACGATGTACAGTTCTCTCTCCACCTTCCTTTAATACCACGACTTAGGTGCCCTTGAGCAAGGCATTGAACCCCCAACTGCTCCCCGGGCACCGCAGCATAAATGGCTGCCCTCTGCTCCGGGTGTGTGCTCACAGTGTGTGTGTGTGTTCACTGCTCTGTGTGTGTGCACTTCGGATGGGTTAAATGCAGAGCACAAATTCTGAGTATGGGTCACCATACTTGGCTGAATGTCACGTCACTTTCCCTTTTTCACTTTGATTTGAAAGAAAACTGCGCATCAGTGCAGCACAACTGACACAGTTCAGCGTAAGCTGCCTGCGTACTGCTTTAACCAACTCTGTTAATCTTGTTTTTCCCATCAAATAGCTGATCCAAAATGTGTTTCTTTTCAATAAAATGAATAAAACATTCCAAGGAAAGGTGGAAATTAAGCACCAAAATAGCCATTTGTTAAGTATTTTATAATTAAAAGGGTTGGGGTAGTGACTAATTATCCCATAGGGCGGCATCCATTTGATAACTTTAATAAATATTTTCATTATAACTATTGTACTACATAAAATGTCTATAAAGTATCTGCCATTATTGCCACTAAGTAAAAAATGCATCTATCTACACAATGCAAACATACCTACTGCTATTTTTAAAGTGTAAATAAAATCTATTGCTATTTTCACTTAGAGTAAATAAACTGCCAAATAATGCTGTTTTACTCTGTGTATATTTAAGTGATTTACACTTGAAATATACGTTTATTTGAGCGATTGTCAGTTTCCAACGAAGTGAATGATTAGCCAAGATAAAGTAATCGTGGTCTGTGAACCACGTCACCATGTGAAATCATGGTTAAATGACACTTAAACAGTGTCGCGTGCATTGAAAGAGGTAACTTACTGAGGAAACAACACATCGTATAATTGCATCAACATTAAGAATGTACCAATATCTTTTCAAAGATGTCGTCCCAGGAACATGTCTCACTTGGTAAAATCAGGTTCTGCGCTTTGTGGTCACGTTTGACCATTCTGCTGGAATGGGACGCAATAGCTCAAGCTGAAAAAGCTTACTGAAACAAACGTAACGTTTAGGCTTAAAAATAAAATATTATCTCCCTGCTGTTCCTATACACCATTTATGTTTCGTGTGAGAATAAAATAAAAATCTCAGATATAAAGAATGCGACAAACCTTCAAAGAAATGAGATGTTATCCGCTTCTCATAAGTGAAAGTAGTTTCTGCTTAACCCCTCCTGGGGCTCACATGCTGTTTGATTGTTTTCCAGTGAGATTTAAATTGCCTATAGCCTACACTCGCAACTTTCGAATTATGAACGGCAGACAGAAATCACTTTCTTTACAATTCTTTACTGTTGGAGACGAAGGAGTTTTACAAAGAACGAACTTCGACGTAACCAACACGCGCATGCGTAGAGGCGAGCTTCCTGAAGTTAGTGACGCTAGATTTAAAGCAACAGAACACTAAGGGTTTATATATATATTTATTTATTTATTTATTGTGTTTGTGTGGTAAGAGTTTTTATTAAAAGCAATAAGGTACGAAAGAACAGAAGTTTACATACCCTTGAACCTTAATACTATGTGTCATTTCCTTCCCTTTTCCAGCATCTTCTGCACCAAGTCCATACTTACTTCTGCATTGGAAGCTCTTGTCCACAAGTCAAATTCCTTCGTGTAAACATAGATGGTAATAAAGCGCTTTTCTGAGTTCTGACTAAACGACTAAATGCACATAAAAAAAAAAAAAAATATATATATATATATATATATATATATATATATTGCTTTTGAAATTTTAAGCAGTGACAGCTCTTATAATTTCCTGTGGTTGATAATTCAGAGACTATGGAGTGTTTACTTAATTTTTATTATAGGAATATGTGTAGATCTAGTTTATCTGATGAAAATATATCTTTTGCTGTGTACAAATACAAATGTAAAGTTATTTTAAATTGTAATAATAATTAATAATATAACTGGTTTTTATTTAGTTTTTTGGGGAGCAAAAAATGTTTTATTCAATTTTAACCAGTTGTGTATATTTAAGTATTTCAGTAGTGAATTATAAGCACATATAAAATATGAAGTTATTCTCAACAGATATCAGTGGACTCAGTAAATTCAGTACAGTCTGTAGCTGCAGTGATACGGTAACAACTATCACTGCATTTTATTTACAGTTCCAACACAGACTTGGCCAAATCTTACTAATATTGAGTCTGAAGAGTGCTCTTACTGTATCTTATGCTCATTGCTGTGATATGCGAGTTGGTTTTCATAAAACTTAAAATATACTGCTTCTGTTCGGTAAGTTAAATTGTTCTTAATGTATCTGATACTTTTGTTGGTTTTTCATTTGGCCTATTAAAGGTTTAAAATATATATATTTTAAATCTGATAACTTGTTTAAAAATGCATTTTCTCTCAGCATATACATACATGACTCATTTCTTAAACACTGGATGCAAAATGCTTTCATTTTTTTATTGACCTCAAAAGAAAGAAAATAGTGTTGCAAGTGTTTAAAATACAGACCATCCCAAAAAAAAGTTGGTACACTGTACAAATTGTATGAGATTTGTAAATTATTCCATTCTTTTTTTAAACTTATAGATAACACATCAAATGTTGAAAGTGTGACATTTTGAAATGTCATGCTAAATTATTGGCTAATTTTGGATTTTATGAGCGCTACACATTCCAAAAAGGTTGAAACAGGTAGCAATAAGAGGAAGGAAAAGTTAAATGTATAAGGAACAGCTGGAGGACCAACTTGCAACTTATTAGGTCAATTGGCAACATGATTGGGTATAAAAAGAGCCTCTCAGAGTGGCAGTGTCTCTCAGAAGTCAAGAAGGGCAGAGGATCACCAATTCCCCCAATGCTGCAGCGAAAAAATAGTGGAGCAATATCAGAAAGGAGTTTCTCAGAGAAAAATTGCAAAGAGTTTGAAGTTATCATCATCTACAGTTCATATAATATCATCACAAGATTCAGAGAATCTGGAACAATCTCTGTGTGTAAGGGTCAAGGCCGGAAAACCATACTGGATGCCCATGATCTTCTGGCCCTTAGATGCACTGCATCACATATAGGAATGCTACTGTAATGGAGATCACAACATGGGCTCAGGAATACTCCCAGAAAACATTGTCGGTGAACACAATCCACTGTGCCATTCGCTGTGGCCGGCTAAAACTCTATATGTCAAAAAAGAAGCCAAATCTAAACATGATCCAGAAGCGCAGGTGTTTTCTCTGGGCAAAGGCTCATTTAAAATGGACTGTGGCAAAGTGGAAAACTGTTCTGTGGTCAGATGAATCAAAATTTGAAATTTCTTTTTGGAAAACTGGGACGCCATGTCATCCGGACTAAAGAGAACAGGGACAACCCAAGTTGTTTTCAGTGCTCAGTTCAGAAGCCTGCATCTCTGATAGTATGGGGTTGCATGAGTGCATGTGTCATGGGCAGCTTACACATCTGGAAAGGCACCATCAATGCTGAAAGGTATATCCTAGAACAACATATGCTCCCATCCAGACATCGTCTCTTTCAGGGAAGACCTTGCATTTCCCAACATGACAATGCCAGACCACATACTGCATCAATTACAACATCATGGCTGTGTAGAAGAAGGATCGGGGTACTGAAATGGCCAGCCTGCAGTCCAGAGCTTTCACCCATAGAAAACATTTGCCGCATAATAAAGAGGAAGATGCGACAAAGAAGACCTAAGACAGTTGAGCATCTAGAAGCCTGTATTAGACAAGAATGGGACAACATTCCTATTCCTAAACTTGAGCAACTTGTCACCTCAGTCTTAGACGTCTGCAGACTGTTATAAAAAGAAGAGGGGATGCCACATGGTGGTAAACATGGCCTTGTCCCAACTTTTTTGAGATGTGTTGATGCCATGAAATTTAAAATCAACTTATTTTTCCCTTAAACTGATACATTTTCTCAGTTTAAACATTTGATATATCATCTATGTTGTATTCTGAATAAAATATTTAAATTTGAAACTTCCACATCATTGCATTCTGTTTTTATTCAAAATCGGTACAGTGTCCCAACTTTTTTGGAATCAGGTTTGTAGTTTCTGTATAAAGTAGATCATAAATAATGTGGCTGTTGATATAAGTTGCTGATAACTGCCTGTGTCTCATATTATTAACCTATCTTAACATGAAGCTGTCTGACATTGTACAACATATAATCAGAAGTGTTTCCTCTAGCTGTATTTTCTAGCTGATTCAATACACATTACACACGATTGACACAAGAACATTGAGCCATTCTATGATTCAGGGATGAATGAGTGAAGATGTAATATTTAATAAATAAAAAAAAAGCGTTTCAGAAATTATATTCTGTATAAACATTAGGCCTAATTGTAAGACGTTATAACCCTCTGTTTCACAAACAAAGCTTAAATCTAGTCCCAGACTAAAATGTAAATCCGAGCTGTTTCAACTGAAAGAAACATGCACTAATCTTAAAATATTTCAGTTTCTTTAATGTCTCAAGATACACTCCAGGAATGTTAATATAAATGACTTAAACATCCTAATTGAACTACGGCCTAATCCTAGTCTAAACCCTGTCTGTCAAACCGGGCCTAAGATTATTTTAAAGATTTTGTGATGTTTTCATAAAATGTAAGCACATTTCCCTCTAATTTATCAGTGATGTGATTTACTTTTGAGTTGTTTAATGTTGATGATTTTCATCAGATTTAATCATTTATTGGGGGGAAATAAATACAATATATTTTCATATTTATATATTCATATTTTTTATATTTAAATCAGCAATGAATTATATAATCTAATCTAATAAAACTTCCAAAACAAGTGATACTATATTACTATATATGATTCAAACATTGAGTAGTTCCTGTAAAAACATTTCTGAATATGTATTTCCTGTTAATAACATGATATTTCTAGCTCTACAAGATAGTTCAGAAAAGTTCAATATATTGCTGACGCCGTCACACAGAGCCGCTGCGCTGCTGGCGTCCTGAACTTGAATCCCGGCTCATGGATCTTTCCCGATCTCTCTCTCTCTCTCTCTCTCTCTCTCTCTCAGCTGACATTCATTCATGAAGACATCAGGTGACGAGAAGCACCTGCTCCGATGATATTGTAGTGAATATATCGAGTAGTTCTCCAGCTCCTCCTCCTTTATCCAGGCTTGGGACACTGTGATTTATGAAGAAACCCCTGTGACACAGTTCTGGAACACATTCATCATTACAATATTTCGTTTGAGGCTGTCACTTAATTACAATGTGAAGTACATCTTGATCATGATGCTGAATGAACTTACAGCCAATGAAGATATAATACCAATAAACAGAGCAGAAATGATCATAACAGTCATCTCTGGTCTTGGTTTTGTGCCTTCACTGGGGATTTGTCTTTCTGATCTCTCTGGAAAACAAAAGATTTACAGTTTTGGAGGAAAAACACAAACCTTGAGTGCATCCCTTTATAATATCTATGCAAAAGAACAAAGGCTGGAATGTACAGATTTTTGTCAATCATGTGGTTTTACACACCTTTTATCGAAAGTTCAACACTCTTGAGTACTTGTTCCTTCATGAAGATGTAGCACCAGTATACTCCTGCATCAGTGTGTTGAAGATTGTTGAGTTTGATGGAGAAGTTTCCTCTCAGATACTCCTCAGGAAAGATTTCAACTCTGTTCTTGTACTCTGGATCCTGTTCTTCCACAGAGACTTGACCATTAATAATGAGATACACATTCTGGCCTTTGGCCTTCTGTATCCAGCGCACTTCATCTATGTCTTGAACTGTATCTGGTGGTTCTTCAGTAGAACAAGGTAAAACAGCAGAACCTCCAATAAAACCCTCAACTGAGACAGGCTCCTGCAGTGACACTGAAAAGAGAGAAAAGTTATGAAAAAAGAGGCAGTTTAGGAAACTCAAAAGGTAGATATTAGCTTCTGAAATGGTTCATATTAGCACTCACCTTCACTTGTTAAAAGACACAGAGGCAGGAAATAAAATAACCACCATCTGTAAACACAGAAATAGATGACATTTCCTTTTAGCTGCAAGAAATTTCTCCTACTGAGCTTCATCATAAACATATGCAATGAAGTACATGCAATATTTCTCAAACTCTCCAAAGGTACAGTCACAAAAGCAACATTTCATAGGAAAATATATATATATATATTAATTTTCCTTTATAATGTAGCGATGTATGAAGCACAGTGCACAGTAAAGTAACTGTCAAACCATAAATGTTAAGCTGCAAAAGTTGGTTGAAATCTGAATCCTGCTTGTTCTGCGCGTCGCTGTGAGAATGAATGAATTGCAGGAGATGTGCAGGTTTGTTTACTACACAGACTGAAGCGTGTGACGCTTGCAGTAATTTCAGCATATGCCGTCTCAATGAGGACATAAATACATAAACAACATCACCAGAACTGTTCCGAGTCACTTCACAAGCATTTTACCATTTAATTTAGTAAAACCAGTGTCAAAATAAAAGTAGCCCGTCAAAATTTCATTTTTACATAAAGCATTGTGCTAGAAATATTAGTATTATTTAGTAGAATGTATGTGATACAAAAAAATATATATATAAAACTTAATTTTTTAAAGAAATAAATCACACAATATTTCTTCCATGGTTTAATTTACATAGCAAATCTCCTTTATTTACCAAAAAATAAAATGTGTTTAAATTTCATTACTTAAAAGACAAATTACATTTACATTAATTTTATTACAGGTTATTTTTAGTGATAAAACGTTGTGGGTTTTTTTTTATTAGCATATTTTAGTGTTTTGCTTTGGTACCGAAATTGGTACCGAGAACCGTGGATTTTCACTGGTAGCGGTACCGAATACTAAAATTTTGGTACCGTGACAACACTAATGTGGCGCATGCTCTATATTAAGTCATCATAAATAACCCACACAAAAAGTATAAGCATAAATACCTAGGGCTGTTGTAAGTCATGAAATCTCCAAAAAAGACAATTTAAGCTGCGAACTGCATGTTTACGCAGGAC
The DNA here is from genome assembly GCF_023724105.1 of Carassius gibelio. Lineage (NCBI taxonomy): Eukaryota > Metazoa > Chordata > Actinopteri > Cypriniformes > Cyprinidae > Carassius > Carassius gibelio. The sequence continues at coordinate 32,398,179 of NC_068417.1, forward strand.
ACAAGAACATTAATTAAAATGCATGTAACAAAATATATTCTGCAATTCGAGATCACATAAGGCACATAAGGCAACTGATATGCATTTTTTATTTGTAATTTGGTGCAAAAATTTAATTACATTAAATGTGCATAAAATTACAAATTTACCAATTTTACAAATCTAGTAGAACATATGCGAAAATGAACATTTAAATGAATAAAATACATTTTATATTCTGGCATTTATAATTACTGTTGACTTCCAGCCTCTTCCACATTTTTATCACTATCTATCTGCATGTCTCATCGATGAGTATGTGATATTGGACAGCAAGCATTTGGGAGTTTTGAGAAGTTGAATGAGCAAAAAAAATATATAGTGAGCCCCTTTGTTAAAAAAATACCTGGAGTTTAGGATTAATTAAAAAAATTGTCATATTCACTCAGTATTACTTGATCTAATTCACAAATATCTCAACTACACACAAGTCTCTTAACTTCTTGTATACTGAACGGTTATAAAAAATTAAAAAAAAATCTGTATGTAATCATGCTGATTTTTTAAGAAAACTCTTCATGTGATATTAATGCACTATGTGAAATGAAAGAAATATATATACACATTTCCTGCCCCTAGATCTTAAATTTTGTGATAATTCTAAATGCATTTTAACAGACTGAATCACGCAGAGAAATAAAGCGCTCTAAATGCAAGCACACTACTCTGATCTACTAGACTTCACAGCACTTTGTAGAAGTGTCTGGTTTTGGGCAAAATACAGGTGCTGGTCATATAATTAGAATATCAACAAAAAGTGAAAGTGAAAGTGAAGTGACGTGACATTCAGCCAAGTATGGTGAGCCATACTCAGAATTTGTGCTCTGCATTTAACCCATCCGAAGTGCACACACACACACACATAGCAGTGAACACACACCCGGAGCAGTGGGCAGCCATTTATGCTGCGGTGCCCGGGGAGCAGTTGGGGGTTCAGTGCCTTGCTCAAGGGCACTTCAGTCGTGGTATTGAGGGTGGAGAGAGCACTGTACATGCACTCCCCACACCCACAATTCCTGCCGGCCCGAGACTCAAACTCACAACCTTTCGACTGCCAGTCCGACTCTCTAACCATTAGGCCACGACTTCCCAAAAAAGTTAATTTCACTAATTCCATTCAAAAAGTGAAACTTGTATATTATATTCATTCATTACACGCAGACCGATATATTTCAAATGTTTATTTCTTTTAATTTTGATGTTTATAACTGACAAGGAAAAATCCCAAATTCAGTATCTCAGAAAATTTGAATATTGTGAAAATATTTAAGACACTTGGTGCCACACTCAGCTAATTAATCAGCTAATTAACTAAAAAAAAACTAATTAAGAACCTGTAACAAACAGAAAATGTTGGAATCCCTGGAAGAGGACGCGTTTCTATATCGTCCTAATGTGTGGTGAGAAGGAGAGTTGCTGAAGACACTCCAAGGGTCACAGCTGGAGAATTGCAGAAAATAACTGAGTCTCTGGTTTAAAAAAAACGTAAAAAATAAATAAATAAATAAAAAATAAATAAATAAAAAATACAAAAATTGTCACAAAGCACCACATATTGTTTGCGAGGGTTACTAGAAAAATTTTCCTAGCTCATTCAAAAACAAACTAAAGCATATTCAGTTATCAGCCATGACTGGAACTTTAAATGGGAATGGCTTTTATGATCAGATGAAACAAAAAAATTTGCTTTTTAGCAGCAAACACTCAAGATGGGATTGGTGAACACTGAGATAAAAAAAGTAAGTAAAATGAAATATACTGCTGTATTTTGATGTTGTGGGCCTATATTTCTGCTGGAGATCCCGGACATCTTGTTTAGATACATAGTATCATGGATTCTATCAAATACCAACCGATAAAAAAATTGGTAAGTGACTGAAACTGTTTTTTGATAATGGAGCATGATTAGATCTTCCAGCTGTACAATAACCCAAACACAAACCTCAAATACACTGAGCTCAAAACCAAGTTTCTGATACAACCATTCCAGTCCTCTGACCTGAACCCTATAGAAAATGAGAGGAGTGAACTGAAGAGGAGAAGCACCAACATGGAGCTGGGAATCTAAAGGATCTAGAGTGATTCTGGATGAAGGAACGGTCTCTGATCTCTTGTCAGGTGTTCTTTAACCTCATCAGGCATTATCGGAGAAAATGTAGAGCTGTTAAACTGGCAAATGGAGGTTTAAAAAGTATTTAAAGAGCCACACAGATGGGAAATCAAAAATTACCTGTATTACAGTGTATGATGTAGCTGTCCATCAGTGTAAACAATGTGCAAAGTAATTAAACCAAAAAGTACACGATTTATAAAGTTATTGGCTTCTAAAGTAAGGAGTCGACTCTGAATCGCTGAAACGAGTCGTTATAGATTTCAAATCTTTTGCCCATCTCTATGAATGTCACTAGGAGCACTTTGCATAATAATCTCACACAGACGCTCTGGTTGGTGTGATAGCATCATGTCGAGGAGACAGTGTGTTTTTAATTGTAAAGGCAAGTTTGTTTTATTTTCACTGCCAAAGAATGAAGATCAGAAGAACCAATGGCTAAAATTCATTTTTACCACAATAACAGAGCAGTACAACAAATCCCTTTTGTTGTGTTCACAACATTTCACTGATGACTGCTTTTCTAATCTCGGTGAGTACAGCGGGATTTTCAAAGCGTTTGGCCATAAAAGAGGTTCATTAACAACTTTATTTAGACCAACGAGCATCTCTGAATCACAACGCTAAGTATGATTATGAAGTTATGTGTCTGTTTTCTCCCGAGCGTCTTATCAGTATGTGTGCTGTCTGCAGCCTGTCTGTGCTGATCTTCATGTACAAACATGTCATTAAAATGAAGTGTAACTCCGTGAATACTCAACGAAGAGACATGATAGATATATCTATAGAAAGCTTGACATGTCTTCTTTAAAACTAAACAAGTGCTGCTAACAGATATTCTGTGATAAAGTAATCCATATGAAAAAAACGCGATGTCCGTTTTTCACGTCTCCCTTTGTTATATCTAATGTGACCACGCCCCCGCGCTGAACGCGCTATTCAGAGTCAAACTGAAGCGCGCGGCTTGAATACAACCACACAGAAGAAAAAGCAGCGAGACTTTTCAATTTTATTTTACTGTTTGCTTCGCGATGAGAGGAATAAGACATAATTCACCCCAAAAAGATGCTAACACACTGTTTACTATGACGTTGTGTGCGGAACAACCAATCAAAACTATGTCAGTTGACCAATCAGAACACAGTATGCTACCGAAAGGTGGGGTTTAAGGAAACTGAATCTTTTGAACAGCTTCGCGCTAACCGTTTGGGGATCTCTGAGAATTGAGGTAATTTTAAAATGATATTTTGACAAAATGACAATTTAATGACAATAGGATTTAAACCTATTGTACAGGACTTATAAACAGTGATAGGAAGCTTAGAATTTTCATCTTACTGGCTCTTTAATAAAAGGGTCAGAGATATATAAAGTACTAGAGACCCATACTTGAGTAAAAGTACAAGTGCTCTATCAAAAAAGTGACTTGAGTAGAAGTTGAAGTGCTCTTTAAGCACCACACTTAAGTAGAAGTACTAAAGTATTCAACATTTTTTGTACTCAAGTATTGCAAGTAGTCTATTTTAAAATGTACTACTCAAGTACTGAAAGTAAAAGTAGAAGTATTGTGTTATGTAGCTATTAAAGAAAGTAGTCAAAAGTTTGAACATATTGTTTTTACTATTTCAAATGATTAACCTAAAGGACAATCACAATTCCTTTGACTGTAACTTCTTGTAAACACAAAACGTTAACGTTACTAAGGTTAGTTAGCCCAATTTGCAAAATGATGTCATTAATAACTTACCCTCATGTTGTTTCAAACCCATAAGACATCAGAGGGTCATTTAGAATTTTTTGAAGCATCGAAAATACATTTTGGTCCAAAAATAGCAAAAACTACGAATTTATTCAGCATTGTCTTCTCTTCCGTGTCTGTTGTTAAGACAGTTAAAAACAAAGCAGTTTGTGATATCTGGTTCCCGAACGAATCATTCGATGTAACCGGATCTTTTTGAAACAGTCCACCAAATCGAATTGAATCGTTTTAAACAGTTCGCATCTCTAATACGCATTAATCCACAGATGAATTAAGCTGTTAACTTGTTTAATGTGTCTGACACTCCCTCTGAGTTAAAACAAACCAATATCCTGGAGTAATTCATTGACTCAAACAGTACACTGACTGAACTGCTGTGAAGAGAGAACTGAAGATGAACACCGAGCCGAGCCAGATAATGACTCGTTCACGAGTCAAGAACCGTTTCTGTCAGACGCGTCTGATTCGTGAACCGGGGAGCTGATGATACTGCGCATGTGTGATTTAGCGTGAAGCAAACCGACACACAGAGCGTCTGGACCGAACTGATTCTTTTGGTGATTGATTCTGAACTGATTCTGTGTTAATGTTATGAGCCCAGGTGCAGTAAACGCCAATGACGCCATTGCATCGAGCGCAAAAGAATCGGTGAACTGTTTTCTTCAACTGGTTTATTGAATCGAACTGTCAGAAAGAACTAACGTTACTGGTCATCCGAGAACCGATGCAACCGGTTCTTGACTCGTGAACGAGTCATTATCTGGCTCGGCTCAGTGTTCATTTCTCTCTTCACAGCAGTTCAGTCAGCACGCGCAGTCTTCTTAATCGCTTGTTTCGCTCAATGATGTGCCAGCTTCATCAAACCTGCCATCTACAGTGACTGGCAGTGGTTTGTAATGGAATGATTCGTAACATTATTATAATTGTAACGAGTAACGATGCAGCACATGAAAAAAATATCGGAGTAAAAGTATTAAACTCAGCGAACATATGTACCGAAGTAAAAGTGGAAGTAGGAGAAAAAAATAATACTCCAGTAAAGTACAGATACCGCCTTTTAGTACTTAAGTACAGTAGTGAAGTAGTTCTACTTCGTTACTATACATCTCTGAAAAGGGTTAATTGTGGTTAATGAGTATTAGAGAAAAACATTTCATAGTGATATTTCCCTCCATTTTAATTTCTTATTATCCAATGAAAGGATACATTTTTGTAAATAAAAAATAAAAAATAAAAAAAGAGGATTAACAAAGCAGATGAATTTTCACAGCCTTATTTGATCATATTTACAGAGGGTGCCAATATTTTTGGCCATGACTGTAAATCAAGTTTTTGATGATATCCTAATTATATGAACAGCACCTGTAGACCTTGAGCGTGAAAGGGGAATGGCCTTTTTCCAACAGCTCTTGCAGGAAGGACAATATCAGAGATATGTCTAGGGAAGTTGGGGCTGCGCCATGGGCTATACACCTGACGGAGAAGACAGACCATTTAAGGGCATAGAGTTGTTTCGTAGCTGGTTGTTTAGCCTGAGAGATTGTATTTAGTATGCTCTCAGGAAGGTCAACAGACTCCCAATGAGAGGACAAATGTACAGAGCCCAAAGCTCTAGCTGGGGGTGCCATATCTTTCTGTACCTCCTGAGAAATGAGCTCCCATCTCAGGGGAATGGGCCAAGGTGGGAACCATGCCGCTGAATTGCAGGGGTCTTCGAGTGAACTGAAGTGTATAACCTTGTTTTATTATCCCCAAAACCCAGTCTGACACTCCGGGGATGGCCTGCCAAGCCTCTGCCCGCGTGACAAGGAAGGGGTTGGATTGGTTCAAGTGGTAGGCCGCCTTGTGGGGACCAGACAAGTGGAAGAGGCAATTTGCTCTATTTTTTAAAACGTAAGTTTATTTTATTTTTCTCGCGATAACAGCGGCTGGTTGTGTGGTTGCTAATTGGAAGGGCCCAATGTTCACAACCGCAATTACAACAAGCACACTGCCTTTGACACCAGGAATTGAATGGGGTGCTGGGAGGCATAAGAGAGGATTTAATGCGTTGCTGAACTCAATGCTCTAGCAGCAAGAGCAGTCAAACTTACAACATGTCGGTAAACTTACAGCTCTTATATTATCCTCCAGCAGAGAAAAGCGAGACTAGTTGTATAAAATCAGCTCATCTTCATGGCAGCATCACAGGATTACATTGAAGAACAACAGAGTCTCCGTCCTAGCAGGATCAGACGAATTCCTGGACATCTGGAGGACTTTGTACTTACTTCCCAACCACGACAGCTCGTTCCACCCTCTTTGCAAGAGGATTTACAGCATATGCATATTAGCGACACTGTCTCCGCTTCAGATGTGGATTATCGAACTTCTATTCCTGATAGACGTTGGTTTGAGCAGTACACTGAGACTACAAGGTTGCGTATAGTTGAGGAATGTGTATGGAATGTTCAAGAGCAAATCAGGGAATTACAAAGCACATTACAAATGTCTCTCGAGCAAGGCAAAGGTTCACCACGTATGCATCAGGACTACTCCCATGCTGCAGCTGCTGGAAATCAAAGGTTAGTCCCTCCCCTCTGCAGTGAACAGCAGTCCATCCAGCAACGTAGTGCCAGCTTGCCTCTTCTCTATGCAGACACAAGACCAGGTTCACAAAACCCTGATAACATTGAAGTTTTGAAAAAGTCTCCTCAAATGATACCGGCACATTCACCAACTACAGTATTAACTCAGACTCAACAGCTCTTGTCTCGTCCAGCATCTGTCCCTGTTACTGAGTGTCATGTAGCACGGCATGAGCCGCGTCCAGAGTCTGCTCCAGCAGGTATGATGCATCAGCCATACATTTATCAACACACTGGTGATCCTCAGCAGACCTATCAATGCACCCCATCGGTTGCACAACAACTTGTACCTCCAATGACATCATCTACTTCTACAGTGTATCGAGCTGTACCTAGCAAACCGCCAGTTTATGCATCTTCGTGGGGACCTGTACAGAGTAACGCTGTGAATCCCAATTACTTACAACCACAGTTTACTCAATCATTAGCAGCATTTGCTCCAGCACAGCCTCTGAGGTCTCAGTACTCAGAACCTCCCCCAACGCGATCTGTACGTTATTCACATCCTTACCAGCAGGGGTATAGATCTACCCCACTCCTAGACACACGAGCTCAGCCACAGCCATATTCTGCTCCATTCCCTTCTACTGTACAGCCAGCTCAATTTCCAAGCATGGTGGAGATGGCTATTGCCTCCTCTTATGGAATACCTAAGCCTAAACTCATTCATTTCACCACAGGGAAGGAGAGTGATTTTGCTCTATTAAAGAAGGGACTTGATGGCATTCTGGGCCCACATCTCCATTTAACGGAGGACTATACATTCCAAGTGTTACTTGACCATCTCAAATTACCAGCTGCCTTTCAAATAGCTAAGAGATACATGTATGACCCCATGCCTTATACCAGAGCCATGCAAGCTTTGCAGCAGCGTTATGGACAGCCCAGACAACTGGTACAGGGAGAAATCGGTAACATTCTCCGCACACCTCCATTGAAACCAGGGGATGCTCAAGGTTTTGAGGACATTGCGTTGTCAGTTAGTACTCTTGTTGGCCTCCTTAATACATTGGAGGGTTCATCTAAGACTGAACTTATGTGTGGTTCCCATGTTGATAGGTTGCTCACTAAACTTCCGTCCTCTCAAAGGGATAGTTTTGTTGAATACTGCATAACCAAAGGTATTATCCAGAATGGGACTGACAAAACCTACACTCTTCCTGTGTTTGCAGAGTGGCTCGAAAGAAAATCACAAGCACTCCAGATATCAAGGAGAGCAGCTGATCTCTATAGTTCAGATAGACCTCGCTCTGAAAATCGAGAACAGAAAATTCTGAAGCCACCAAAGGTACAGTCCACAATCTACTATGGCATAGATCATGCTACAGAAAAGCCATCAGACACATTGTTCCAGGCGAATAAAGAGCAGACAAAAGCCAAGAAACGGGAAAGCTTTAAGCCCTATTGCCCCTTCTGCAAATGCCAACAGCATTATCTCAACTCTTGTCCGGAGTTTGGTAAATTAAACATTGCTCAAATAACAGCATGGATAAAAGACAACAACAGATGCTGGAAATGTGGTAGAGGTCATGAGCCTGCAAACTGCACCCTGAAAAAGCCATGTCCCACTTGTGGTGAACAACACTTCACCAGTCAGTTCTTCATGAAATGGCATCCAACATCAACAAGAGCATCCTTACTGTGAATACAGTACCCCGTACAGTTTACCTAGATCAAGTAACTCACTCTGGTAGAGTCACATTGAAAGTGGTTCAGGTCAGACTTCATAGCAAAGGGAGAACATTGGACACGTATGCCATTCTAGATGATGGGTCTGAAAGGACCATAATACTCCCCACAGCAGTGCACTACCTTGATCTGGAGAAAAAGGATGAAACACTTGCCCTCAGGACAATTAGACAGGAGGTAGTAGAGATTCAGGGTGCATCAGTCTCATTTGAAGTTTCTGCCTCCATGAATCCAAGGATTCGTCACAAGATACACACTGCTTTTACACAGCACAAGAGCTGAACATTGCCAAGCAATCCTGCCCTGTGGACATTTTAAAGCAGAAGTTTGTACATCTGAGAGACGTTCCCATTATTCCTTTTAAAGAGGTACAGCCCATGCTCCTTATCGGTTCTGATTACCCACATCTCGTCACACCGATAGCTCCAGTACTTATGGGCCCATTGGGTAGTCCTGTGGCAGTTAGTACAAGTTTGGGCTGGGCTATCCAGGGTCCAACTACATTCCTTGACCAGCCATTGTAGACTACTTGTCCGAACATCTCACTTATCCGCTCTCCCACACAAGATCTGTCTCATCATGTTGAAAAGTTATGGCAAGTAGACATACTTCCCTTCCAGCCTGTGAAAGACATGACGCGTTCCAAGCAGGACAGAGATGCTCTTCAAATGCTGGAAACAAAGACAAAGAGAGTTGAAGTTCATGGAGTCTTCCGCTACGCAACCCCTCTTCTTCGCAAAGGGAATGCAGAGGTATTGTATGCAGGTCCTGAATCAGTCATGGTTCTTTTAAGAGCCACTGAGCGCCGTTTGAATCGACATGTAGAACTTGCAGAAGTTTACAAGAAAGAAATACACAAACTGGAGCAGGCAGGGTATGCAACGAAACTCACTCCTGAAGAGGCTAAAGCAACAGAAGAGTCATGGTTCATTCCCCACCACCTTGTGCATCACAACAATAAAGCCAGGGTTGTGTTCAACGGTTCGTATCGGTTCCTTCAAGCTTCACTGAATGATCAGTTACTTCCAGGACCTACATTGGGTCCCTCATTACTGGGAGTTCTTCTCCGCTTCAGACAATATCCTGTGGCCATCAGTGGGGACATTCGCTCAATGTTTCACCAAGTACGCCTCCTTCCAGAAGATCAGCCTTTACTTCGCTTCTTGTGGAGAGATCTGGAAAAGGATAGACAACCTGACATCTATGAGTGGCGTGTTCTTCCATTTGGGACCACATGCAGTCCATGCTGTGCCATTTACGCCCTCCAGCGTCATGTCACGCCCCATCGTGAAGGCAATGAAGAGGTGGTAGACTCAGTATTGAAATACTTTTATGTGGATAACTGTTTGCAGTCCCTTCCCACAACTGATGAGGCCAAACAGCTCATAAACAAGATGAGAGCTTTACTATCTGCTGGAGGATTTGAAATTAGACAATGGGCCAGTAACTACCCAGAGGTAATTGCTCATCTACCAACTAAGGCAAGGTCCGAAAGCTGTGAGCTATGGCTGACTGTAAACAAGACAGATCCACAAGAGTCTACACTTGGGTTCTCTTGGCACTGCCCATCCGACAAGCTTAGCTATCGAAACCGTCCACTTTCCACAGATGAGCCCACTATGCGCAATATTTATGCATGCATCTCAGTGCTAGCGTCTCAATATGACCCTCTTGGTTATATTTTGCCTTATACCACCCGGGCTAAAATCCTTGTTCAAGCTCTGTGGATAAACGAAAGAGGCTGGGATGGCTGCATTGAAAAAAAGATGCTTGACAAATGGCAAGAGTGGACCAATGAACTGCAGTATCTTCCCATGATAGGGATGGCAAGGTGCTATTTCCCAGTCTGTCCAGAATCTGACAATGACAAGATTGAACTGCATGTATTTTGCGATGCCTCTGAGAGGGCTTATGGTTCAGTGGCATATCTGCGCCTACAAGACAAAGAGGGAAATATTCATACCTCATTTGTTATGGCTAGATCCCGTGTTGCACCCAAAAAGCAACTATCAATGCCCCGACTGGAACTGTGTGGTGCCCTTACCGGTGCACAATTGGCTAAACTCCTCTCAACTGAAATTAGCCTACCTATCCATAACATTGTTCTCTGGACAGACTCCACTACAGTTCTCACTTGGATCAAATCTGAATCCTGTCATTACAAGGTGTTTGTTGGCACACGGATTGCTGAAATACAGGAGTTGACCAGTTCAGAGAACTGGAGATATGTGGAGTCAGAGCTTAACCCTGCTGATGATATTACAAGAGGGAAATCTCTCTATGAACTCTCTCATGAATGTCAATGGAATCAGGGCCCTTACTTCCTCCGACAGTCACCAGAAAACTGGCCCAAGCCGCCTGCCTTATCCTCAACTGATGAGAACGAGCTAAGAAAGTCATTCTTCTGTGCTCATGTTGCTGTTCTGCACCCTTCCCTACCAGATCCAAAGCAGTACCCAACATGGTCAGACTTGGTTCAAGCTACCTACCAGTCTGTACATGGAGCTTTAGCACCCTCAATGTCAGCCTCACAACGCATTGATACTGAACTGCTTCTTCTCAGACAAGCTCAGCAGGATAGTTTCCCTGATGAAGTCTGTGCACTTCAAGATGGCAAGGTCATACGTGCTAGCAGTAGGTTATGTACTTTGTCACTTGAACATGATCAAACCTTGGGAGTAATTCGGGTAGGAGGTCGCCTTCGCAAAGCTGAGAAAGTTGAAGTTGATACTTTGCATCCTATTGTATTGGCACCTGATCATTCCATCACTAAACTCATAATACAAGACTATGACAACAGACTTCTTCATCCTGAGCGTGTCTTCGCAGAGTTGCGAAAAACTTACTGGATTATCCGAGGTAGACAAGCCGTAAAGAAACATCAACACCAGTGCATAGAATGCACAAAATGGCGCCGTAATCCAGTCAACCCTAAAATGGCTGATCTTCCCGCTGCTCGTCTTCGCTTATACCAGCCTCCTTTCTGGTCAGCTGGTGTCGATTGCTTCGGACCATTTACAGTAAAGATAGGCAGAAGACATGAAAAACGATGGGGAATCATTTTCAAGTGCCTCACCACAAGGTGTATCCACTTAGATCTCCTTCATTATATGGATACTGACTCCTTTCTTATGGCTTTACGACGCTTTGTTGCATGACGAGGCAAACCCTTTGAGTTACTATCCGACCAGGGTACAAATTTCAGAGGTGGGAATCGAGAACTCCAAGAAACTTTCTCTGCACTTGAGCCAGAAATCAAAGAAAAACTGAGTGAACAGAGTATTTCTTTTCAGTTTAATCCTCCACATGCGCCTCATTTCGGTGGAGCCTGGGAGCGTGAAATACGCTCTATTAAATCATGTCTTCGAGTAGTACTTAAGGATCAAGTTGTGTCTGAGGAAGTATTGTCTACTGTTCTGGTTGAAGTGGAGGGAATACTCAATTCTAAACCACTTGGGTATGTATCATCAGAAATATCTGACATAGACCCAATTACTCCAAATCTGTTGCTGATGGGGCGGCGGGATGCCTCTCTTCCTCAAGTGGTTTATGGCTCAAGAGAATTGCTTGGAAAGAGAAAATGGAGACATAGCCAAGTCATAGCTGACCAGTTCGGGAAACAATTCATTCATAACTACTTGCCGAGTCTTCAAACCCGTGTGAAATGGCAAAAATCTACACCAAATCTATCAGTGGGACAAGTAGTTATGGTTATGGACTCCCAACTGCCACGAGCCCTCTGGCCAGTAGGCAGAATAAACCAAGTTGTTCCCAGCAACGACGGAACCATCAGAATGGTGAATGTAACTATTGGAAACCGTGTCTACTGTCGCCCTGTTTCTAAACTGATTGTTCTACCAGAGATGCCCACTGATATCAGTGGTTTCGAACTTCAGAGAACAGGGATCTTTATCTCATTTCTAATTTGCTGTACAAATTAGGGGGCGGCTGTATAAAATCCCTGTTGAACTCTTATTTTGAATTAGTTGGTGACATCACATGTGGGCAGAGTCAGGAACATGTACAGACAAGTTCAGTAAAAAGATCGTTCTACCGCTGCAACGAGACAGATTATAGTTTGTTTTGATATGTGTGCGTTCATGACAAAGTAAGTTTGCCTCTAATATACATTTTTATGTGAATGTATATATATAGTGATGTTTGTATTCAGATTCAATTCTATTGTTTGCTGTGATATTTATGCACGTTCTAAGAGAGTTGAACAGATGGACAAATACATGACAAAATTCGGTGTTTACTACAAATACATATATTAATGATGCTGAAATGGATCGCTGGAATATCTATGCTGTAATTATTTTAATATTACAGTTTAATTGTGTTGTTTACTATATGTATAACGAGCTTTATCTGATTGTATTCAGCACCATATCATCGTTGCATTTGTTCTATTAGTGGAGCAAGAGCTCCGCCTAGTGTGTATTTGTGTAATTTCAGTCTGCATGCATCAGTTCTCAATTTAGTATTGTTCTTTATATTGTGATAGTTGCAAGCATTGTACTTGATATTTGAGAAGTTTATTTAATTTATTATTGTTATTTATTTCAGAGACCACACACAAACACACAGCTATGCAAACTGTATCTAACCAAACTGCTGGATTACTTGAATAAATCAATGCTTGAGAACGGAAGCTGTCTTGATCTTTTGCCTATAAACCTTCTGATCGAGGTTGAGGATTAGATGTTGGCCAACCAGTGCATCCATGCACATATATCTTTAACACTAGTCTTCTCAGTAAGAGCAGTCTAACTCATCGAGCGTGCGGTCTCTGTGTGGGCAATACCCAGTCAGGTGACATCCTCACGGTCCTTCTGCATCCTGCAGGATTCACTTGAATATTCCCCACCCATTCTGGAGGGCTTCCTTGTCATAGGCTCATGCAGCTACTAACGAGCCACTGGTTAATTTTTAATACAGTGAAAGAATCAATGGCCATGCAGTTACACTGCATAATTGAAAAAAAAAAAGGCTTTAGTTCACGAGAAAAAAAAGGATTTTCCGCATAGCAACTTTTAGAAAGATGCAGAAAGAGTGAGTATCGATAAATGAAACTTCTGTTTGCACAAATTCCTTTTGAAACTGTGGGAATTCACTCATGAAATTTACAAGCAATGTTGAATATTAATTAATATAAATTCAAAATTAGGTAATGTTAAGTGCAAGAAAAATTTTGATTTTATGTTATTTGATGTTTTAGATTTGTGTTAATTTGATGTAGTATGCTAATGGGTGCACTGATCTATATTAAAACATAAACTTCAGTCTGTTATTCATACAAAGGAAGGAATCGTGTTGTTTCAGAACTATACAAGTTAATTGCATGCTAATTTTAGTGTGCTTTTTAGAGACCCTTCCTTATTAAGACTTCTTAATATAGATTTAATAATATTTAATAATATCATATGATACTTGATATAATAAATCAAAAATATTTTGTCTTGAATTGAATAACTGACATTTATATTTACATGCATACATTTGTAAAAATATGCTTTGTAAAATTAACATCAGCAGGTCTATGTAGAAACATCAAACTTTACCTTTGGAGAATGCCAGTTTCCCATAAGTCCATGCTGACACCAGTGAATTACTGTGTTTAACACCAGATGTACACGTTCAACTTCCAAAACCAGACGTGGTTCATTTAGAAGCAATCATCTTTAGTTTTATTGAAGTAAATGCTGGAATAATAAAAAACAAATTCATTACACATTCTTCCAAAACAATGAATGAAGCAACTCACAGTGACAAATACACGGATGTAAAATTAAGCTTTTTGTATTAAATCAAGGTTACTCACCACAAACATGCCAAGTATGTACAGGGGACAGCAAACAGCTTCTGGTCCAGTTAAGTTTTTCTAATTAAAAGCATCAAATATTACAAATATAACACTGCATTTAGCCAATGCAAGCAACACGATGAGCAAATACATTACACATTTATATTATGTTACGTAAGCTCACAGTGAATACATACACATATCCTGTGTTAGCTATACATTTAATGCACAAGTAAACGCACAACTGCATTTCTTGTCTGCCACCTATAGTACCCACTTTTATTTTGAAATATGTTTCACACATTCAATTTGACTTTCCCCAGCAACAAAACACAAAATATTAGTGAAATATTATATATATATATATATATATATATATATATATATATATATATATATACACACACACACACACACGCATACATTTTGGGTTTTTTATGGTGTGTGTAATTTTGATGGGTTTACAGTGTTAATTACTTTCAGGTGTGTCTTGTTTCTTATCTTTAAATGTTCTGTTACAGACTAGAAGATTATCAGTAGTGTGTAACAAAGAACAGGAATTAAAAGCATAGGAGCATATATTTTAAGACATTTTAACATTTGAAATTAGCTGCTTAGGCTTCTTTACAGCATTAGAGATGAGTGTATGTTTCAACTGTAGCTACTATGGTACTGACATGGGTACAATTGAAACAAATTTACTTGTCTTAAACTAATTGTGAAAAAAAAGGAATCCTTACATGCATTCATTAAAAAAAAAAAAAAAAATCATTGGCCACATTTCTACACCATTAGAGTTGTTTAACTAACTTTTAAATTTATAATCAATTATTTAAGATTATTATTTTAATAACATTTTACAATATTTTAATCATGATACCTATTCTAAAATGGTATTTCAAAGGTATATATTAAATATTCTAATCATTAACAATGATAAAATTATATTTAGCTGCTTTATAACGCTGAAAAAATTCCTAAAAGTTTTCCATCCAGGAAACTGGACAATCGGTTTAGTTAATCGGTTTGAGCAAATCGGAGTCATGACATGTCAATGGACAACAAAATGAAAGTGAAAGTGACGTTACATTAGTGTTGGGCGGTTTGACCAAAAATGTATATCACTTTTTTTTCTTTTTTTTTTTTATATTTTCCGGTTTATGACATTTTTTTTTTCATGCATAATCAGTTGTACAGTGCATTTTCTGCTGGTTGATATTCCGAGACGTGCTGACGGCTAAGGTGCTGGAGAAAATTGCTCGTGTTGCCTCCTTTGGCGACAATTTTAGCCTGACAGCACTTGCATAAAATGGATGTTTGGTCGACATCGGATTTTTGGAAACCAAAAAACCTCCAAACAACAGACCCGGCTCCTCTTTTTGGCTATAACGCCTGTTTCACACATACTCTGCCTGCAGTGCATATGCAGTCCGCAGCACGGACTCATTATGCTTTCACACAGGACATGTTTGCAGTCCGCTAATGATCCGCATCTGTTTAGTCCACAAACACAACATTTGTTCATAGTTTTGATTTCATATCATGTAAAAATAATAATAATAATATAATAATAATAATAATAATAATAATTATTATTATTATTATTATTATTATTATTATTATTATATATATATATATATATATATATATATATATTTTTTTTTTTTTTTTTTTTTTCAGCATTGTAAGTATTATCACAGAACAGTAACGATCTTTCATATAGACATTAGTTTAAACTCAGTAAATATAAAAAACGCATTATTCATGCATTTTACTTCTAGGTTTTTTATAATAAGCTGCTCAAGCAAGCGGCAAAACATTTAAACACAATAATTAGCCTATGAGTTTTCTAACTCGATTTCATAAATTGATAGAGGCAAATTCCTCTGCCTCGAAGCCTCTTTTATTTTATTTTAAATCTCACATCAGGTTCTTTCAAAATTATTTTTTTAATGTGACAACGCGTTTAGGTCACCCACAAAGCGGAAGGAGACACAAGGAGTCAGCAGTGTTTTGATTTGAGGGCGCAGGCAAATGTAAAGAGAATGTCATGTTGTGTGTCCATTGCAAGATAGAGCTGGCATACCACAACTAGAGCCCTATGATTTCCGCGATGAAGAACACGTGGAGGGATTCGTGGAATCCAGTCATAAAAACGGAATTTCCAGTTTAACGCGGAATGGCATGGAATTTGCCAAATATTTAATGACTTAATAAAAAATAGGTCATTGCACTTACATCAAATCACGATATGGACTAATATCTGTAAATATTCAGCCTAAAGTGAAAGTGAAAGTGAAAGTGACATGACATTCAGCCAAGTATGGTGACCCATACTCAGAATTTGTGCTCTGCATTTAACCCATCCGAAATGCACACACACAGAGCAGTGAACACACACACACACTGTGAGCACACACCCGGAGCAGTGGGCAGCCATTTATGCTGCGGTGCCCGGGGAGCAGTTGGGGGTTCAGTGCCTTGCTCAAGGTCACCTAAGTCGTGGTATTGAAGGTGGAGAGAGAACTGTACATGCACTGCCCCCACCCACAATTCCTGCCGGCCCGAGACTAGAACTCACAACCCTTCGATTGGGAGTCCGACTCTCTAACCATTAGGCCACGACTTCCCTAAATCTGTATCTGCAATAGATCTATAGGACTTTCCTTTTAGATGTAAAATGGATGTCTGTTAGATGTCTAAAAGATGTAAATGATTTGGAATGTATGGAAAACTGACATCTGAAAGACATCTGTCAGACGTTTTTATGCTTTCAGACATCTTCTAGACATACGTGTGCTCTATGTTGCTGGTTCCAGACTCAAATTCGAAACTATAATTTTCCACCAAAATAAAAGATCAGCTGATTTCAGTCTTAAAGGTACAAGGGTTTCTTTTGCAAGTGCAGCACAAAATACTCATTTATATGCAAAATTATTTTACAAAAACCTTTAAATAATATTGTATTTGGATTGTGTGCTTCTATGCGTTTTTAACAATAAATCCATATCGCCGCAAAATTAAGTTTGGTATTATTTTAA
This sequence comes from Carassius gibelio, assembly GCF_023724105.1. Lineage (NCBI taxonomy): Eukaryota > Metazoa > Chordata > Actinopteri > Cypriniformes > Cyprinidae > Carassius > Carassius gibelio. The sequence continues at coordinate 32,415,250 of NC_068417.1, forward strand.
TCTGTTTTAAACAGTATGTTTCCAAAATAAAACTGCTTTTACACAATTTTGAACATGTGGTAGTTTAAGTTGATTGTCAAGACCTTGCAGCCAGTCATTTTTAACCTTTATAATGTACCGGGTTGACCTAAATGCAAACTAGGCTCGAACTGACAGTTGTGTATTTACTCATGGAGAAAGGTACGCCGGTGAAACAACGTCGCGTTATCAACGATGATTCCCTTTTTTAAAAAAGAAACCCCTCATTCCACGTTAATCCAACGTCTACAGAACGACCATAAAGTCAGACGGTGAAACAGCGTCCAGAATTCAACGTGGTTCCAATTTGCCAACTCGCAAGGTCATTCAAAGTTGTTTCAACGGTCAAATGCCGGCGGACGGTATTTGCGTTTTAAAAAATCGCTATTTTCAACATAAGTGACTTTTCGGGGGATGAATTCAAGGCGTCGTCTGTTTTAACAGAGAGCCCCAGAGATGATGCCATGTCGTTAAGTTAGTGAGAACTGATCATATTAACCTGCGACAAAATGCTGCCCAAAGTTTTCTTTAGAGCGTAGTTTAAAAGTTAACCTTGGCACGTGCAGGCTCGCTACAATTCGCTTCATCAAACAAATGTCATGCACAATGTTATCTTCCTTTTCCTATAACGTTACGTCATTTGAGCTTCATAAGATAATACAATTAAAATCCAAGAAATGATATAAAGAATGCGACAAACCTTCGGAGAAATGAGAGGTCCTTCGCTTCTCAAAAGTGAAAGTAGTTTCTCCTCAGCGCCCTCCGAGATTCACATGCCATCCTGTGGGATTGTCCCCGCTTTTATATAAATAGCCGCAAACTTTCCAACGCGAAAGTTTTTTTTTTTTTTTCGGCCAAAGCCTCCTCATTTTCTTGTGAATATTATTGGTGCGTTCAAGTCATCTCATATAGATCGTATTTACGAGGGGAATGCACATGAACGCTGCCACAATATAGGGAAGCAACTGGGGAGCTCGGGATTTTCTTTAAACCCCGATCTGTCAGTGATTAACCTGGCGGAATACACAATACTTAAAGGTATTTATTTCGCTGTGTTATAGTCAGGCTTTTCTATTTACAGCACAGTAAGTTAATCGACGACGCATCATATGGCATTATAGCAATGCAACTTAACAATAAAGAACGAAGTATACCTAATGCACATTTGTTCTTCATTTTCTAGAACAAGAGTTTCAGAACATTGCTGTATTTTTGTGTTATTAATTCAGTGAAAGTAGCCTACTCCGCCATCTCGCTCCGACGAAAGTGACTTGAACGCACATGCCGTCGTCAGCACGACTTCCCACCTCGTGCGTACGAACTTGGAGGACTTGAATTCAGCACCAGTTCAACCGGTTCAACCCAGAAACCTAGATTCTTCGATCCTTTGCCCATGTGTAGGCTGTGTAGCTGTCAGTTTATAACTTGAATAAATATATCACATATTATATGTAGCTACACATCCCTGCATCTGCATACACTTTTTCTAAACACACAATTCAATACTTAAATCACTTTTTTGAAGCTCAGCTTGGTATAACGGTTGTAATAGTTGCAACATGTCTTTCTTCGATCAACCTTGAGATAAACTGCGTCCCAAAGCATTCTGCCACCAGGTGTTTCCTATTATCGCAACGGTGCGAGATAGGGTAGAGCTGACCAAAGGACCATCCTGCCCGGATAGGTGGAGCTACCTATATATATATATATATATATATATATATATATATATATATATATATATATATATATATATATATATATATATATATATATATATATGTGTGTGTGTGTGTGTGTGTGTGTGTGTGTGTGTATGTATATATATATATATATATATATATATACATATCATCTGGAGATGAGTTACAAGATGTACATAATATCATAGGTGGAGCCAGAATTGCTCATATTTGTTTTTATGTTTTATGTTATAATGGAGGAGACAGGACTACCTCAGGCTTAGCCCAGACTGAGGCCAGGTAAATTACACTGGTTTGCTGTGTCCTGTCTGATTGATACAACTTTAAATGCAGGTATTGGCTTGAAGCTTACTTAAATAATGTAATAATACATATGAAAAACTACAAAACACACACACACACACACATACATAGCAGTTCAAATGCTGAATGATATCTTACAAAGGTATCATTTTATGTGGTTTATTGCCTTGCCATGGTGATCATATGTAGACGTTTGTAACCCAGATTTTTTAGGCAGCTAACCAGAAAAATAAATCTGAAAAAAAAAAAAAAAAAAAAAAAAATAGAGCGTAGTACAGCTTAATGTTCAGCGGAGCAGTGCTATAGAAAAAAAAACCACATAAAAAAAAAATTGTATTTTACAACGTGATGCATTGTTGTAGATTAAACTACCGAAGTATATTTAGTAGGCAACTTTAAATTTAATAACCTTATACCTTATAACCTTAAACATATTGCATACCTTTCCTTTTACTCTCAATACCTTGAGTATATTAGAGTATGCAAGATAATACTCAAAGGATAGTTCAGCCAAAAATGAAAATTCTGTAATCATTTACTCACCCCTAAGTTGCTCCAGGTTTGGAAATAAATTTTTTGGGTGAACAATCCCTTTAGCTAAGGTTTTAAATATGACTAGTAGTTTTTCATCAATTTGGTATTGGAAGTTACTAAAAGTAGTTTGCTAAAGTTTCCCAATATTTCTTGTACTAATTACGTTGTCATAGCATTTTCTCTTTTCCTTCTTTCCCTAAATCAGACCAGACCCCTGCACTATGTGCCAGCGCTGAGCAAGCAGGCCCTGACAGTGCTCTGACAGTGGTACATCATACAGAGTGGTCTCCAGAGTGTTTGACATGTGCCTCGTTCCACTGTCACCACATTGTCCTCCGAGTCACTAAGGAGGTGTGGTCTGTTTCCTGTGGTCTTGTCCTGGTGGTCTTTACAGGGGATCTGTATCTGAGGCTCTAGTTGTCCTGGTCTCCTCTGTCTTTCAGGGCTGTAGAGGTTCTTTCTACCTCTTTCTAGCCTCTGCGCTGCCCTGGTGGGCTCCAGCTCAACCTGCTCCACCCTGGTGGGCTCCCACGCCATCTGCTCTGCCCTGGTGGGCTCCTGTTCCCGAGTTAAGCCCACCAAGGCTCCTGTTTCCCCATGTTAGGTCCAGGAAGGCCAGTTTGAAGGTTTTAGTGACATATCCTAAGGACAATGAGGAATTAATAATAGTCAGAAGAGGATCTATGACTTCTGGAAGCACCTCTTTTAGGAGCTTAGATGATATAGGGTCTAACATGTTGTTGGTTTAGAGAATTTAACAAGTTTATACAATTCTTCCTCTCCTATGGTAGAGAATGTTTTTTTTTGTTGTCGGGTAAAAATATTTTTGTTGTCGGGTAGTCATTTGATTAAATTTGACCTAATTTAGAGCCTGCAATAATGCGGTTTGACGAGTGTGGCGCTGTATCGCAAGACTGTAATTCAGCCCTCCTCGATGCAAGATATGTAATGTTTTTTATTTTAAAAAGTCTCTTCTGCTCACCAAGCCTGTGATCCAAAATACAGCAAAAGCAGTAATATTGTGCAATATTTTTACGATTTAAAATAATTGGTTTCTATTTGAATCTATTTTAAAATGTAATTTATTCTTGTGATCAAAACTGAATTTTCTCCAGTCTTCAGTATCACATGATCTTCAGAAATCATTCTAATATACTGATTTGCTGCTCAAGAAACATTTATTATTATTTTCATCAATATTTAAAACAGTTGAGTAATTTCTATGGAGTGAGAATCATGCCAAAACCTCACACACACTCAAAATGTGTTTTACTCACACCCAACGATTCACAAACAAACTCAGTGTGGTTTGCAAATACAAAACATCACTCACAAACTAATGCATTTTGTTCTGCAAAGAAAAAACTTACCTATCAAACAAATACAGTACGTTTTACATATACAAAGAAACGTATTTCTTCAATGACAAAAATATCCTCCAGGTACAAACTAAAATCTTTCAAGTACAAAAAAAAAATCCTTCAAGGAAAACACACTTTGTGTGTGTGTGAGGTTTTGGCATGATTCTCACTCGATAAATTTCTTTTTTCAGGATTCTTTGATGAATATAAAGATCCAGAGATCAGAATTTATCTGAAATAAAAAGCTTTTGTAACCTTATACGCAATTCCATTCAAAAGCTTTGAGTCAATATCATTTTTTATGTAATTTTTTTATTGGAGTGGGGGGGGGGGAATAATACTTTTATTTAGCAAGGATGCTTTAAATTGACAAAGACATTTATAATGTTACAAAGGATTTCTATTTCAGATAAATGCTCATCTTCTGAACTTTCTGTTCATCAAAGAAACCTGAAAAAAATATATTTAGCTGTTTTCAACATAATAATAAGAAGAAGAAGAAAAAGAAGAAGAAGAATAAATATTTTTTGGAGCAGCAAATCAGTATATTAGAATGATTTCTGAAGGATCATGTGACTGGAGTAACGATGCTAGCCTTGAAATCACAGAAATAAATTAAATTGTAAAATATAATAAAATAAAAAAAACAGTTATTTTAAATAGTAAAATTGTTTACGTTTTTTTTTTTTTTTTTTTTGCTGTACTTTGGATCAAATACATGCAGGCTTGATGAGCAGAAGATACTTCTTTAAAAACAATGTTACTGTTCAAAAATGTTTGACTGGTAGTGTATATTGTGAATAAAATTGTTTATCCAAAAATAAAACATCTAATCACATACCCTTATTTTGTTTCTTATTACAAAAGGAGGTGTTAGGCAGAATTATGTGTCCTTCAGTTAATTTTCATATTATAATTAAATGGTAAATAAGAAGGTTCTCTGTCATCTCATTTTGTGTGCCAAATATATTTATTTGTGTAAATTAATTGTATAATAATTGTAATTACATAATATTATTTCCCAAAGCTGAAGTGATTAGGCAATTTTTTTTTATGTATAACCGAATTTTTACTAATTGCAAGAGCTGAATAATCAATCAAATTATATTCATGAATCAGTGAAATAATAGACAGTCAAATGATTAGTCAATTAATAGTTCTAATAATCGTTAGATTAATCGATTATCAAAATAATTGTTTGTTGCAGCCCTAGACTGTCTTCCGTAAACTTCCTTACGTGCGAAGGAGCAACTGAATTTAAAATGCTAGAAAAGAGAGAGTTTTGTAAATGACCTGTATTTAAGTTATTATTGCTTAATTAAAGCAACCCAATCTACAGTTTAATTGATAATACTTCGAATGCGCAATAAAAAAAAGTGATTTTTGAAAATCAATAAATCAATAATTGTTAGCAGTTTTTGCAAATACATTTTTCACACACATACACACACACACACACACACATATATATATATATATATATATATATATATATATATATATATATATATATACACACACACACAGTATATATATATACACAGTACAGACCAAAAGTTTGGACACACCTTCTCATTCAAAGAGTTTTCTTTATTTTCATGACTATGAAAATTGTAGATTCACACTGAAGGCATCAAAACTATGAATTAACACATGTGGAATTATATATGGAATTATATACATAACAAAAAAAAAGTGTGAAACAACTGAAAATATGTCATATTGTAGGTTCTTTTGCTTTGATTCCTGCTTTGCACACTCTTGGCTTTCTCTTGATGAGTTTCAAGAGGTAGTCTCCTGAAATGGTCTTCCAACAGTCTTGAAGGAGTTCCCTGAGAGATGCTTAGCACTTGTTGGCCCTTTTGCCTTCTGTCTGCGGTCCAGCTCACCCCTAAACCATCTGGATTGGGTTCAGGTCCGGTGACTGTGGAGGCCAGGTCATCTGGCGCAGCACCCCATCACTCTCCTTCTTGGTCAAATAGCCCTCGATGCCTTCAGTGTGTCATGAAAATAAAGAAAACTCTTTGAATGAGAAGGTGTGTCCAATCCTTCTGTATATATACAGAGCTGGGTAGTTACGGATTACATGTAATCTGGATTACATAATCAGATTTCAAAACTCAAGTACTTGTAATTAGAGTAAACTACTTTTTAAATTACTTGTAATCAGACTACAGTTACTCTTGTATGGATTACATGATTACATTTTTTTTACACAATGGTAATAAATTGTTCACAATTCATTGATTCTCCTAAAATTCTCCTTTTTTTCTTCCTTTTTTAGTCTTTTTCAAGAAATTATGCTTGCAATGTAGCTAATTATTTTTTGTTTTTCATTGATACATTGATATGCACTTCTTTATTAGATGTTTTATTAGATTAAATATTTAACCTGGCAGTGATATTGCTGTGAATTTCATGTTTTTCAATATTGTTTTTTGTAATGTAGCTCTTTTTCAAATTTACTTAATTATAAGTAATTAATAATAAGTTTTATTCAGTGTTACTAGCAAACACTAACAGCAAGGCACATTAATGTTAGTATTTTGTAAGTATTAACTGTCCACACATTGCATTTGAAAAAGAAGCAATTGTGGCTCTTGTTGGTGAATTAAATATATTTTGTGGATTATATTGTTTCTTTGTGTATGTCAAAATAGTACATGATTAGGCTAATTCAATATATGTGCTATCAAATAAGGGTTAGCACAAATGGAATCTAAATGTTATCCAAAAGTAATCAGATTACGTTACCAAAAAGGTGTAATCTAAGAGATTATATTACAGACTACAAATTTTGTCATGTAATCTGTAATGAGTAACTGATTACAAATCATAAGTAATCTACCCAGCTCTGTATGTATATATATATATAATGTGTTTATGAAATGTTCAAAATGCACTAAAGAGCACCTCTTCCCTTTTATCCCTCCCTGTTTACAGTTTATACACCTATATCTCCTTGAATATTACAGAACTAATTTTTTGTTCATTTGACTTCTTTCCTTGCAAATAAACCCTGACTACCTTCTTCTTCTTTGACCGTTTGCAATATTGCCATCTGCTGTACTGTTGTCCAACTTTCTTTACAATTGATTTACTTGACAATTTAAGGTCATTGCACACAGAGTCCGAAATTTCGCATGCGTTTTTTTTGGATTCGTGATCCGAAAAATTTATACACAGAGACCTTGTACACTGAGTCCAATGCATATTAATGAATGCGTTACGAAAAAATAAAAACTCAAAACAATAGAAAATGGCGTCTTCAAGTAGTGAGGGTGGTTTTTTGTCCTCTCTCTTCTTAGAAATTGGAAATATTGGGTCCATCCACTCCTGCGATAGCACAGAGAGGAAGGAGAGTTGCACTTCCTTATCAAGGAGCTGCGGGATTATCCAGAACGATTCAAAGGATTCAGGATGTCAGTGGCTCAGTTTGATTAAAAAGACCAATTTCTGCGAATCAGTTATCCTGAACAGAGACTGGCAGTATGTCTAAAGTATGGACCTGCGCGCACAAACACACACACACACACACAAACAGTTTACAGGGACTTGGTGTGCTATAATTATAGCTGTGCTATAGTAATATTTGTAGAATTTTTGATACAGTAATATTTGTATATATAATAGTAGGTATCTGAGAACTGGCAATTCATTCACCACCATTGCCAGCAGTTTTAGGTTGGGCATCAGCACTGTAGGGATGAGTGTGAGGGAGACCTATGACTACATCTGGCTGCAGCTCAAGGACACTTGCCAACACATGCCAACTCCACCATTACCCATTTTTGTTTAACCCAACCTGCTGGGTTGCTTTTTTTTATGGTTTAAAATTACTACATTGCAGGGTTTCAAAAACCAGAGCGGGTGTTTTTTTATCACTGTATTTCAGAAGGAAAACGTCTCAGGTTACAAATGTAACCTTGGTTCCCTGAGAACAGGGAATGAGACAATACGTCAACGACGCTATGGGGAACGCCTCAGGTGTGACAGGTGTCTGAAATCAAATATCAACTCACAGCAATCATGCTGACCGGCGACAGCCGTGAATCATCAGCTTGAATGATGAGCGTGCGACCTGGATATAAAAAGGGCGCCTTGAAACCATGACAATATCCTTTCGTCTGAAGGGACTGTTTGGCAGGTAGACCCTGAGGCATGGCTGGGAGACGTATTGTCTCGTTCCCTGTTCTCAGGGAACCAAGGTTACATTTGTAACCTGAGACGTTCCCTTTCGAAGGGAACTTCGACAATACGTCAACAACGCTTTGGGGAACGAAATACCCACGCCGCCATGCTAAAGGGAGTGCATGCCCAATGGCAGTGACAACTGTCAGAACCAGCATTCAGTGAACGCTAGAACCACTCACCCTCAGGTCACACAGGGCTGTCAGTGACAGCACTCCCTACGGTCATAGCCCAAGCTATATGATACCACAGAAAACCTCCATAAACATAGTTTAGTGAAAGGTCTACCTGGGCCTGCTCAAGGGCCTAGGACCACAACTTCAACTTCTTAGAAGGGGTCCCTTCTAGGGAATGTGGCTAGGGAACCCGAGGGAACCCCAGCCAGTCACTATTCAGGGGAATGTACCACCTGAAAAGCCACCAGGCAGGCCTGACCTGGTGTCACTACATAAGACACTACAGACTGGCCACTTCCTGTCTGTCCGAAGACAGAGCCTCTGGACACTTGCCTTTAGGAAGGCATCCAGCCCGAGGAACTGCGGAGCAGGCAGTGAACCACTCGGCCCGGATCTCAGAGACGGGATATCCTGGAGAGTATGACTCAGCGTAGTGCTTTACAACCCTTGCCAGCGAGGGGAGTTTCTCTACTCGATCCACGGATCTACCCAGTGTTTGTGTTTCAAAAACACTGAGGAGGCCTGTGAGGGCCTTAGGACTGATCTAACTGGGAGGCCTCATGAGAGGCCTACGACCGACGGACCAGACTCAGGAGACCACATACTCACATTGACCCTCAGTGAGGGGAGCATAAGATCTACCTGGTAGGCAACCAGGCTGTAGCAGGATAAAAAGGTTCCAGGAGGGAACCCGTAGCAGAGAATAAAAACTTGAGCCGAGCCAGGGCGCAAACTCACCTCCAGTAGCTGCCTGATAAGGACTGCTAAACTGAAAGTAAGTGGCCACTAGCTTACGAAACCCAGCATCACCGTGAAACTACTCCCAGGGAGACCTGGAGAAGCCTACTACCTGACAACCACAGTATGTGGGAGCTCACCTTCAGAGAGGCCTGGTGAAGCCTGCTATCTGATAACCACAATATGTGGGAGTTCACCTACAGAGAGGCCTAGAGAGGCCTACTACCTGTTACCAGATAACCACCTTAAGTGGAAACTGAAAGTCATTTGGAACTCAACTCCAGGGAGGCCTGGTGAGGCCTACCACCTGACAACCACAGTATGTGGGAGCTCAACTTCAGGGAGGCCTAGTGAGGCCTACTACCTGATAAACACAGTGCAGGAAAGCTTACTTTCAGGGAGGCCTGGAGAGGCCTACTACCTGAAAACCATAGCTGCTAGTGAGCCAGACTGGCAGTCCAGTTGACTGTCTTTGGGGCTTTGCCTTCAGGGAGGCCTTATGAGGCCTACTGCCTGACAGTTCAAAGAAGCGGGAATTCAACTCCAAGGAGGCCTGTGGGGCCTGCCACCTAGTAACCACAGTATGTGGGATTAAACCCTCAGGGAGGCCTAGTAAAGCCTACTACCTGACCACCACAAAATGTGGGAGCCCACCTTCAGGGAGGCCTGAAGAGGCCTACTACCTGAAACAGTCTAATCAGCTGGATGTAACTGCTGCTGGGGACTCGCCTAACAGGGAGGCCTGGGCGAGCCTGCTAGCTGATAGCGAGTCTATTCTGCTACTTTACCGAACACTGCTGGAACCATACTATTAAAAACTTTTCCTATAGTTTTGTCCAAGTGTATGTTCCACAATGTTGCGACCCACCTCAGAGGAGGCCTGTTAAGGCCTACTAATCAGCAGTGAGCCTTCTGCCCGAACTACCAGGGCCAACCATCGAAGGTGAGCTGGCCTAGGAGCCCTATTGGGGGCTATTCCGTCAAGGAGGCCTGCTGGGGCCTACTACCCAACTGCAGCCTTCGCGGCAGAAATCTGTTGCTACAGCATCCTGGTACCTAATCACATTGCCAGAGGCAGTGTACTCAGCAAATAGCAATACCCTTATAGCAGGGGAGTACAACATACGCCATTCTGCCTAGTGGAGGCCCCATTAGGGGCCTACCTACTAAATGCATAGGCATCAGCCCATGGCAATGCTCTGGCTTCAAAGGGAGCGGAGTTCAAAAACCGGAATGGAATGTAGTTTAGAACTCCCTGCTCAACCGGAGCCATCGTGGTGTGAGGTAGATACATACAGAGCTGAGAATGGACTACTCAAAACTACCCTGAGTTAGCGGGGGAGTAACAACCATATGCCCCTGCAATGTTAGACAGGGAACAGGCCTGCAAGTGGCTCCAAAGGGTGACAGGGATTTGTCCTGCGCCCAGCCTAGGGGAGCGGGGGGGCTAAATTGCAAGCCAACCCACTTCAACCCATCGGTCGAGCGATTAGCTCAACGGGCTGAGTGGAGCCAGCTCTAGAGGCCCAAAAACATCTCTGTTCGGCAGGGTCTGACAAACTCTCACTTCGCAGAGCGAAAGATGGCCTAACCCTGCCAGACTGATCCTACCTCAGCTACCACCCTGCATTACTCTATCACCCCTGAATGCAGAGAAAGGGGCGGGCCTTGGCCAACAACTCCCATTTAAGGGAGGAGGCTGAAATCAAGGGGAGGAAGCCTAACACATAATGAATGTGGCAGCTATACTTAGCAACACGCCTCCAACATCCCTAGCATAGCCTAGGCCAGCTACAGAGGCGGCCCGGATGAGGGCCGACCTACAAGCATAGATCTACCTGAGGGCTCGGAGGAGCCACAGCCTACTTGATTGAGAGGCCGTGAAAACACTCAACCTACTGAAACCCAACAGAGCTCAGGGGAGCGAGTACTCAGGATACCAATGTCACAAACCGATAGGCAGGACATCTATCTGAAGATCTATCTGAAGCGCCAGCGTCAGTCTAAACCTAAAGCAAAAAAGTTTTTTTTTTTTTTTTTTCTAGGAAGACCAACTACTCTACCCTCTGGGTGGCTAATAGCCCTGAGGCTAAACAGAAATGAGCGGTGGCCCACCACGCATATAAAATGTTATGACAGGAAGGCCATCACATACTCAGCACAGAAGCCAAATCTTCTTTGAGCTTCTTCCTAATTCGTTCTAGCCACCAACTGGGGGAGGCTTCAGGGCCCTAAAGTCCATACTTTAATTGCTCCTCTAAGAATGACCCCCTAGGTCTATACAGGGAACAGGGTCTGTAGAGAAATACAATCAGTGTTAGTTATACACACAGAATTTTACAAACCAAAAGTTCACCTGTGGCGTGCGGAGTGAAGACTCGCCAGAGAGTTCTCAATGAATCTGGGGTCCACCACTTTTACATGCCTAAAAGAGGCGCTCACATCAACCAGTTGCTACGGCGGCCCATCAGAACATAGTTCTCATCATAAGGCCCATCCCCAGGGCTGGTGTAACGTAAACGCCTGGGGAGTCAAGAAGAGGGAGAGGGCTGGTAGAAAAAGCCCTCCAGGGAGATCAGACCCTACTTCCGCTGAGCGTTGCAGCGCTTGTGCTGAATGACCTCCCTTAAGTCCCTCTTTTTGCGGGAGGCTCGCCTCCTCTGTGTCCTACTCCTCCATGGAGGGGGGGCACGAGAGGCGACACTAGACCTCTGGTCCTGCCTACGGTCCTCAGACCAAGACGGACCAGGTCCTCCCGCCTGCCTGGGCTGGGGCCCGGATCTCAGCGGTATACAGGTCTTAAATGCAGCCGAGCGCGCCTTCGCCTCCCTAAACTTCCCAACCACCGCCTCAACGGAGGTGCCAAAAAGTTTAGCAGGCGAAACTGGTGAATCAAGGAGAAGGGACTTTCTTTCTCCCCGATATCAGCCAAGTTGAGCCACAGATGCCTCTCTGTGGCCACCATCGCCGCCATCGATCGGCCGATCGCGGCAGCAGTCTGTTTAGTGGCCTGGAGGGACAAATCTGTGGTCCGGCGCAACTCAGCGACCGCCTCAGGGGACAGCCCTGCCCCCTGGTCGAGATCCTGCAGCAGGTCAGCTTGGTAGGCTTGGAACACTGCCATGGTATGAAGGGCAGCACCAGCCTGACCTGCTGCCGTGTACGCTCTGCCATTCAAGCGCGCGAACGATCTCTCCCTGAGCGCGCCGCCATGGCAACTGAAGTTTGTCAGTGGCGCGCTCCATAACTTCCACCAACTCTGCGTACACGGGGCAGGATGGCTGACGAGGTTGAGGATCTAAATCATCCTCCTCAGCCATCTCTTGCCCGGCCTGAAGAGCACTCGCTGCAGTATTAGTAGGAGAAAAGTCTCCGTCATCCCCCTGCAGCTCACTCTCGTCAGCCGATGACGCGTCCGAGAGGTTAACGCCCCCCTCGAGACTGTCAGCGAGCTCCATCTGGGAGCCCCATGAAGCGCATCGCCGCTCTGCCTCGGCACGAGCGGGACCCGATCCGCGAAGACCAGACGCTGAACTCTCTTCCCTCGAGAAGAGAGCCAGACGAGAGCGGAGCGTTCTCATAGGAAAACGCTCACAATTTGCACAGGACGCTCCCTCAAGAGCATCCCGTGCGTGCTCTTCACCCAAACAGTACACACACATCTCGTGAGTGTCACCCGGCGACAAATATCTTGGGCACGGGTCAGCACATTTCACAAAATCTTTAGGACTTGCCTTAGATGTGCGTTTCATTTTCGCTGTAAGCAGACGTTTAAATCAGACAAAACAGTCCCTGAAGACGAAAAGGATATTGTCATGGTTTCAAGGCGCCCTTTTTATATCCAGGTCGCACGCTCATCATTCAAGCTGATGATTCACGGCTGTCGCCGGTCAGCATGATTGCTGTGAGTTGATATTTGATTTCAGACACCTGTCACACCTGAGGCGTTCCCCATAGCGTCGTTGACGTATTGTCGAAGTTCCCTTCGAAAGGGAACTACTGTATTTAGAAAATGTTTAAATTTATTTCGCATGTAATGTTTGATGAGGCAGCGTTTGTGCATAGACAGTATAAGAAATGGACACAGCGACCCCATTGGAACTCAATTGAGACAAGTGAAGCCCATTTTTAGCGTTTTTTAGCACTTACGTTTCTGACGCGCAGACTCAAACGAAGCTTGACGACGTCAGCAACCTGTCTGACAGATGTAAATCTTCTAGTAACTGTGCGTGAAAACTGCCATCGTTAATCTTGCAGAGACGGCGAGCTTGAGCGGGGAGTTCTTTGTTGTGAGTGAGCAGGAGTAAGTATTCTGATTAATTATTTTGTATAGTATTTTAAAATGTAACGCCAGTGCGCCATATTAAGTTAATTGCCTGCGAGCTTCTCCTCCTGTCTGTACGGTAATGCGACAGAGAGTCGAGTGGTTATGACGCAATCGTTAGCCTATTTTTTACAAAAACTGTTTCTACGGGGCCATAATGTAACATAGAAGGTAATGGAGCCCTTTATACATTGTCGTGTATCTTTAGAAATAAATTATGGACAAACGGAGTCTTTAAATGCCTCAGATGTAAAGTTATTTGCTGTCAAAGTTACGCCAAAATGAATGGGAGTCAATGGAAATGCTGACGCAAGTGAAGTTCTGCTAAAAGATGGCAGCCCCCACCCGACTTCAACTTCCGGTCGACTTCCTTGCCACCTGCGTTTGTGAGCTCAGCGCCGCTTTGCAGCCGTTACCGTCGAAACCTACCTCTCCCACTCTTAGCGCCTCCTGCTCGCAGAAAATGAACCCTGCGGAGTGCCGCCACCAATTGAATGTAACGATGTGGGAAACAATGCATGCTACGTTAAAATGAACTCAAACTGAGCTAGGCATTAAACCTACAAATAATGTTCATTTTAAATATCACTTTTACACACAAATAATAATTATCAAAAGGAAAATATTTATTAAAAACAAGAGTAAAGTCAAAAAGTAACATGTAAGAAGAAATACATTTCATAAAGCATTGAACATTCATTGAATATAACTTAAGATCAAATTGGACTTTGTTCAATTGTATATATTGTATAAAAATATACGAAAACACTATTATACAATACATTTACAATTAGTTAGGTTCTTTACCAACTATTCTGGCATGACAGTACACAAATAAATCACAACATTAACTCTGATATTATAACATTTAACAGACGTGTGTGTGTAAGAATGTGAGCATGTGTATAAATGACAGTGTAAACTCTTCTACTAAACAACACAGAAGAAGCATTTAACATTGTTTTTACAAATTATACACTTAGTTTGTTTCATAGTCCATGAATACAGATCATGTATCACCGTCAATTTTCACGATCTCTGTAGCATAACTGATGTAATCATGAAGAAACCCCATCAGCACAGCATGTGACATCTTCTACATCATCCAGGGCAGCGTCCTCCTTTAAAACCAGTGCTGCATCAGTTTAGGGGAAAGGATGTTCTCTTCTTTGATCAGCATTCATCCCAGTCACCGCCTTCTCTTCATCAGTGGCCTAAAAAGAGAAACACATTTGAAAAAATTAAACATTTAATTAAACTCTATCCATTTTCAGGTAGAGGTGTATTCACATCTGTAAGGATAGGTAAATAATCTGTGTTAAAGTTTCAACACTTTGTGTGGTTGTTTAATGTCTCTGTCTACCACAGCCCTCCAGAATGCTATAATGGCAGCACTATTGTGAGGGCACGTCATATCATTTGAATAAATATACTGCTTTCAGAAAGCTTCTTTACTGAAACATTAAAACAGTCATGACATTCACATACCTCACAATATTCATGTTCATGGAGGGCTGCTCTTCAAACGGTTAGTTCACCAAATAATGAAAATGGTCATAATTTACTCTCCCTCATGTTGTTCCAGACTCATACAAAATCCGCTCATTTTTGGAAAACAAATGAATATATTTAATATTCTCTTAATTTGTGTCCTCCTCTGCTATTCTGGGAGACCAATATTTTATTTTGAACATACATGTTTGCTATTATATAATTTTAGATTTATTCATATATAAATATCGGAATGAATTACTTCTACAATAACTTTGTATTTATTAGGCTTTAAAATACTGATTATCTAGACTATAAATGGATTAACAAAATAAGAATAAGAAAATTAAAAATATATTAATTTCAATATATTCAAGTCTTATAGATTTGGAATGACATGAGGGCAAGTAAATGATTTTTTGTGTGAACTTTACCTTTAAGAGGGAAGACCAAGAATGATGACTCTCCAAATCAGACAACTCCAAAGTTGGTTTGAGTTCTGCAATGAAAAACACAGACATCAATGGTTTTAATGAAATGAGCACGTAATCACACTGTTGTTGCATCAAAATGTGAAGTAAACCGGCAGGAGACAACAGAAACATTTATTTTCTAAAAATAACTTACATAAAATCTCAAAAGAATGATGCTCTCCCATGTCTCTGGCATTTAACATCTACAAAAACAAAAAACAAACATTATTTTACTCTTAGTAAAACACAACACCAACTGATAACATGAAATTATGAAGTTCACTTGCCTTAAACTATCTTTCCCTGAAGCTAAGAAATCCACCTCCTCCTCACACAAACAGACTTCTGTGTCCTTAACTCCAGTTAGTTTGAGTTCTGCAAAGAGGGACATCAATGGTTTCAATAAAATACGAACATGTGATCACACTGTTGCTGCATCAAAATGTGAAGTAAACAGGTAGGACACAACAGAATCATGAATTAAAAAATAATAATAACAACTCACATCAGTCTCAAAAGAATGAAGTTATCTTGTTTCTGGATTTCAACATGTACCAAACAAACATTATTTTAGTCTTAGTAAAAATAAAGATAACGATGTTATTCTGAAGTTTACTCTCCTTTAAACCGTCTGTCCCTCTCTTCAGAAGAACACACCCTCCTCCTCACAGTCTGAGACTCCTCACAAAAACAGCTTCTGTGTCTTTATCTCTCGGCGTGAGGACAATGAAGACACGAGCTGGACAAGTCTGAAATATTACATGTAAAACATACTTTTAACAGTTACCACTTCAACAGCCTCAAAATAATTATGCTAGTCTTTACTACACAATGCCCTTTCCTTTAGGAGACAAACATACATTCAGTTTAACCGCGAAAAAAAAGGACAAATTAACATGAGTGTAACCGTGACTATAACCGTCCATTAACGCCTCAAAAAGTACAGATAATGTAAAATCTTATGTAAATATGACAAAATACATTCACTGATGTTATATTAAAATTACCTCTTCTGTTCAGTAACGTTAAACGATGCCGTTAAGACCTCCGTGTCTGAGGCGAAAACCGCATCCGTGTTTTTTTTTTTTTTTTTTTGTGATATAACGTTAAGCTTCTTTGTTTCCGCCTTTCATACAACCGGGTAAACAATAAACGATAACTTTACATGTTGAATATTTACTTACCATAGTCTTTCACTCGCTTCTCGCTTCTTTCACGCTAAGAAAATGGCGGCTACTCGCACTGGAGATGTACGATCTTGACGTGACGTGCGTGCTCTCCTTCACGTCCGTGTCCTCAACCCAGCCCCGCTGGGTTACAAAGGAGAACAATTTTCAACCCAAACTTGGGTTAACCTGTTGGACGCCTACGTTGACTATACTATATTACAATTAAATCTAATCTAATCTTGACAAACTATATATCGTTGGAAAGGTCTAAGACTCCCAAATATATATTTTACCAATATTTTTTGTTAAAAATTATTTAGGAAAAGTAATAGATGAATTTATGACAAGAATGCACCCTCAGAAATCTACATTACAAAAGGAGCTTTTACCTTTGTTTAAAAAAAAGACTTCCTCGTTGCCTTCTTCTCTATCACTTTTTAGAAATCATCAGAAGTTATATATCACTTGAAAACATAAAATCTCAAAATTCATCCTTCAAAACCCATTTTAAAATCAGACGTTGCATTACCATGTAAATGGTACATCAAAATCATGTTACAAAATGTTTTCAGTCATGAATTATAAAAATTTAGGTTTGTATCATGCACATTCATGTCTATCTTCAAAAACGTGAGTGACAGTTAACAGGTTAAAACATCCCAAAATCCTATCCAGCGGCCTCAACCCAGCATTTGGGTTGAAAAAACAACCCAGCGTTTTTTAGAGTGTACCATGGTAAATACAGTTTGAACATTAACACTACAACTGTGCTTACATACACAGTTAAATGAAAAAAAAAAAAAAAGTTTAAATTAAAATTTAATTTTAAATGTAGCGTTAATTATGTAACAAAAGTTACAAAACTGTACTGTACTTTAACTGTAACATACTTAAATGTGCAAAAAACTTACTCAAAGATTAAGTTAAAATGTATTAACAATAATTAGTTTAATTTAGTGATTCACCTGCATAACAACTAGAGGGTGCCTGACACTTTGAGAACCATGGCTTTAACAATCCTTTTTTATTATTATTCATTTTCATTGATTCATTAAAATTATATTATTTAAATACCGACATTTGCACTTTCAGAAAACACTTTGAAACTATTATAAGAATACAAACATATATAACACACCTAATGCATGGGATTCATATCAGGAAAATATGGGAAAATCTCTAAAAGACAGACATTAACATAACTTACCAGCCACACATTAGGTGAGCAACTTGATCATTTGTGATAATGCAATGCAAAAATAGACACGGGGTATTTATTTATCTGCAGGTTACATGTCCTTAACGTTATCTTTATATCTTTTGAAAATTTCTTACCTCATTTTGCCAGTATGTTTTCAGGACCTCGCAGAACACCTGACCTTGTGCACAGTTTTTGTTCTCCATTGACATGTCATGACTCAAATTCGCTCAAAATAAATAAAAAATGTACAGGCAAATATGAAATAATTCGGGACCGACCGAGCAGTCAATTATAACGAGCAGCAGCTCACAGTTAGCCGCCTCACTCACAGAAAGACGACAATAACGGTCATATTTTTAAATGTAGAAAGGCGCGAACCGATTCATTGTCCAGTTTCTTGAATGACAGCCAGATTAACCAATCATGATAGAAGTAATAAAATAAAACTACCAATGGGAGTTGTTTCAGTGTGATAAAACAGCGAAATGTGGTTTTACCCACCCAGCAAAAACTCTTTGAAAAGACGTCGAAAAGACGTCAATGGCAGACGTCTAAACAACGTTACAATTTAGTTGAAAAGTGAAAGGTGAAAAGACGTCTTTTTCAGGTCGTCGAAAAGACGTATATAAAAAGACGTCCAAATTACGTTTAAATGTGGTTGAAAAGTGAAAGGTGAAAAGACGTCTATAAACAGACGTCCAAATTACGTTTAAATGTGGTTGAAAAGTGAAAGGTGAAACGACTTTTTCAGGTCGTCGAAAAGACGTCTATAAACAGACGTCCAAATTACGTTTAAATGTGGTTGAAAAGTGAAAGGTGAAAAGACGTCTTTTCCAGACCTAATTACAACCGTGAATTATTTATCATATTCCTAATTAGTGAAAATAAGACAATTCACAGTATATTGACACATTTATTGACACATTACATCTTTCATGTGAATTCTTGATCACATCTTAAGACTTCTTTGATTAAACAGACCGTAAAACAGTAGTGAAATATAACTACAGAAATAATTGTTTTCTATGTGGATGCATTTTCAAATGTAATTTATGCCTGCAAACTTAATATTTAACACAATTACTGTCTTCAGTGTTACATGATCTTCAGAAATCATTATAATATACTGATTTGCTGCTCAAGAAACATTTCTGATGATTATCAATGTTTAAAACAGTTGTGCTGCCCAATATTTTGTGGAAACCATTACATTTGTCAGTATTTTTTAATAGACCTTGCAAAAGAGTAGTGTTTATTTAGATTTAAAAGTCTTTACTATAAACTTATCAAATTAATCCATCTTTCTTTATTAATATAATTTTTCAAGACAATAAATTATGACCAATTATAACCACATTAGAACAACCAAAAATGTAAATTCTGTCATTATTTCCTTACCCTCATGTTGCAGCAAACCATGTTGCAGAACACAAATTAAGATATTTTTTTAACAGATGCCTTTTGTACGCTAAAAACCACAACAACAGCAAAAATAATCTATTCCGAAATTATGAATCCCCAATGGATTTTTACAAAAGCGCCAGCTCTCACGCCAATGCAACACTGATGCATCATGGTGCTTGTGTGAATGCGTTATTTTATATTTAAAAAATTTCATTAAAAAGTTATGCATTTATGTTTCAAAGATGAACAAAAGTCTGGCTTGGAACAACATGAAGATGAGTGAGGAAAATCTTTGGTTTAACTAACACGTTTGTGTAAATGGGGTTCCCACAGGGTCACCAGTAGATCTCTGCCTGATCTCTGATCTTCTGCTTCTTCTTCTGCTCCTTCCTCCATCCCAATTCTGGATGAATGAGCCACGGCAGATGTTTCCACTTTGAATGCTTTAGCCTCACTGTTTTTTCTCTAGCATCTAAAGTGAGAAAGAAAACAGTAACTAAAATGTAAATGAATAATACAAAAACAATGGTTGTCCAAAATGTACAAATTAAAGTGTACTCGTTCTTCATGAGAGATTATTAACTAATCAGTATGTCAGGGGTTGTCAGCTCTGGCCATTAAGGTGAGACTTATGTCTCTGCAGAGTAAAAGCGAGCGTTTATGACTTAGTGTGTGTTTTCAAACTGCTGGGTGTTTCTAAATCATGCAATCAAAATGATCCCCCTTACCTAAACCCCACCCTAAACCAACCGTCACTATGACGTCAGCCAATCAGGTATCATGGTCTAAAAACACCCTGATCTGGTAACTCCCATTACTTTCCTGCAGAGACCTATGCTTGGCTTCAGGTCGACTGTCATGCAGAGTGTACGTCTCAATCAGCTTCACAGTTTGCCAAGTTGTGAATATATTGTGTACACAAATGTAGGTACTGGTAAGCACTGTAATACACTGTAATAGTGGTAATACACTGGTGACTATCTCTGTCCTCATTGTACAACATCACTACTGACATTAATGCACAACAGTAAAACTGATATCTTTCTTTTAATGCTATTTACAGCAAATTATGATAAATACTTATTACATGTATGTGCAAGATTTAATTCATAAATTAATTGGAAATGTTTAATAGATTAGACGTTACCTGTCTAGTGATATGTTTATGTGGAAATATATTATTGGTTTGTGTTTTAAAATCTATTACATGTAATCTTATAATGAATTATCAGTGCACCGTAAAAAGAAAATTGTGATTGAGGCAACCCTTCACCACTGACTACTGAGCAACGGACCTGAGTGAAACACACCCAGTGTTTACGTCCACACCTGATCACACTCACCTGTTTGTGACTTATAGTTAGTAAAACTGAAGACCTTGATTAATGTATTCAGGTGCACTGCACTAGGTTGGTGCAAAACTCTGCATGTAAGTGGACCTTGAGAGACAATGATGAGATCTCCTGCAATATGTTCTGAACATGCATTATAAAGAGGGAATGACTTACAACACTGGTGTCAGTCCTGGGCTGGAGGACCAACGTTCTGCAGAGTATACTTGATGTGTCTCTTTATGCTCTCCTCCTGCCTGCTTTGGTGTGGCTGGTAAAGGACAGATCGTTAACGGCTGGTCTTTGTGCTGATACAGAAGCCTACATCGGGCAGTACACCCAAGCCCACCTATCATTAATAGACCTCAAATATAGCTTTTCATCTAAAAGTATGTAATACATGGCTGCTCAATGTTAACCTACAGAAGTGTGCGCTACTGTGTGTGGACACTGAACAGCAGGACAGAAGGAAGCACGGTGCTCTCACTTGCTGTTAAAATACATCGTCATTTTTGGTCATACAGATAAAAGTAATAAATCTTTCTAATCCGCATACGTTTATTTGTGTGACTCAGAATAACAACGAAACGGTGCGATTCTGTAAGAAAACAAGATGCGGTTTCTGTCGTCTTGCTATGTGAACTTGAGAGAGAAACTCAGTGTATGAAAAGTAAATCTAGAGTGCCACTCTGAGTGTCTACGCATGTGTGTTTGCATGGATGATTTACATTATGTGTGTGCAATGCACAATGTGCTTTGTTTAAGAGGGCTTTCAGTTCAATAAAATAACAAAACATTTTTTTTATCTAACTAAAGTTGGCATGCTGTGATCTGTTCTGTATTTTTTTTTCCACTGTGACGGACAGATTCAGGCCAAAACAAAAATAATAAAAAAATAATAAAAAAATAATGTCACCCTCTAATTCACACAGGGGGGCAGGGTTTCATTGAGCACCCCTGGGCGCCGCCATTGCCTAGCGGACCCCCACCAGCTGTTAGCATTCCATTGACTCCCATTCATTTTAGCGTCACTTTGTCAGCGAATAACTTTACATCTGAGGCGTTTAAAGACTCTATTTGTCCATTAATTATTTCTAAAGAAACACGAAAATGTATAAAAGGCTCCGTTACCTTGTATCTTACGTTATGGTCGAGTAGTAGGCTAACGATTGTGTCATAACCAGCTGTAGACCACAGTAGAGAAATTACCGTATGGACAGGAGGAGAAGCTCGCAGGTAATCTTTTTACAGTCGTGTCCGAATGTCGTGTGCAGTGGTCTTGATTTGACTTCCTCTGCTTGGTGTGGCTAAGAGTCCTCCTAAAAGAGACCCAAGGTCTGGTTTCATCTAAAAAGCAGCGTGAACCAACCATCATGTTGAAGATCTTAAAGCTCCACCTCTGTGAGTTTACTCATGAAAATATTTTCATACATGTGTTATAATAAATAAATAAATATATGAATAAATATATATATATATATATATATATATATATATATATATATATATATTGTCCTTGTTTGAATGAAAATTCTAAGCAAAATACTCCTAATTATTTTTCTCGTAGATCTGCTAATGTGGTGTCAAGCTGCAGAGGCTTTAACAGATCAGCTAACAGATTTGGGTCAAAATGTGACTATAAACTGTGATATTGATGCAAAGGTTACCACGTGGATTTTGCTGAATTTACCAAATTGTCCGGTTGTGATATTGGACTCACTCTTAAACCCACCATCAGTATTTTACTACAAAAATAACTTCAGGCTCAAATATTCAGTGCAACCCAAACATCGTCTTTTCATAAATAACATCACTGTTCATGATTTAGGAGTTTATTATTGCATGAACACAGGAACAGGTGTAAAACTCAGCAACGGCACCAGACTACAGACTATCAGCATACACACTGGTGAGTGATACTACTTCACTTATGTGTGTATACTAATGTATACACTGCTTTTATACAGTATGTGTGTATATATATATATATATACACACACACATACACACACACACAGACAGACACAGAGATATATATCTGAGCACTTTTTTTTACAGACCCAACTACAACTGCAGTTACCGAGTTACCACAGTGTCAGAATTGCACTGAAGTGTTGCTAAATGAGCAGACAACATGGATGAATCTTCTTGCTCTAATATTTTGCATGATCAGTGTTTTACTGGTCACTGGGATGATAGGTGAGTTGCTTTCTGAACTTATTAAATGTTTAGTAGCATAACAACTCCTGTAAAAATATGAAGCTATTTTTCGGAAGGTCAATTAAGTTCTTATTTTATTATTGTTTAAGCAATCCTGTTAAAATGTTCATCTGATGGAAGTTACCAAAATCCAAAACGACATAAGGACCAACAGTAGTATCAAGTTACAGATCTTGGGGTGACCAGAGTCCCAACTCTCTTAAAATTGTAAATAG
The DNA here is from genome assembly GCF_023724105.1 of Carassius gibelio. NCBI lineage: Eukaryota > Metazoa > Chordata > Actinopteri > Cypriniformes > Cyprinidae > Carassius > Carassius gibelio. The sequence goes on from NC_068417.1 coordinate 32,438,102, forward strand.
CTTGACCCAATCTTTTCCCTTTAACTTTTAATATCCTTGTTGTCCCATGTTTTGTATTGGGGGAAAAAGCTGATCCTCTGCCATAAATTAATGGGCATTAAGTGCCATAAAGTGTGCGCATAGAAAGTACAGGCTACCGGTTTTTAGGATAGCTCACTATGTTGAGTATTTCTTTTAATAATGAGCTTAAATGATAAAATGTTTTTTGATAGTTTTAAGAAATGAGGTACATGATGTATAGCAATGCATTTCAAACAGTCATGTCTATTTAAATATGTTTTAGTTAATTAGTCAAAGGAAGTCTCTGAGCAGCTTTTGAGGATCCTCAAATTTGGTTGTCATGAAACTTGCATCTGTAACTTGGATTTGTCATCACAATAAAATGACTTGCAAAAATGGAGTTGCATTTTATTTTCTGTTTCACATGTAACTTTTGTTCAATTAATTGTTGAAATAACTAATTGTATGTCTGCACTATCACTATACCTGTTTCAAATTTATTTTTGTGTGTAAACATACATGGTACTAAAGCTCCTTCCTACTAAATTTGCAGTTGAAATTTCAAGCACAACTCTTTTCATTTCTTGTGGTTTAAGAACAACATAGTAATTCAGAGACTATATTGGATAGTTTAATTTTTTTTTTACACCACACGAATATGTATTCGTCTAGTTAAAGTGTTTTTTTTAAGAGCGCGTACACTCTGCTTTTTACCACTGTTGGGAACGTTACTTTAAAAAGTAATTAGTTATAGTTACTCACTACTTGTTCCAAAAAGTAACTGAGTTAGTAACTGAATTACTCTATAATAAAAGTAACTCGTTACCAGGGAAAGTAACTATTTGCGTTACTGTAAAAAAAAAAAAAAAGTTGCTATATGTAAGAGAATTTGTACTTTTTCACAAGTCAGTTGAAATGAGTAGAACAGACAGGTGTTCGTACATAACTTTCGAAATTTATTGCACGTTGTAACGATATGACTCCCTAATCATCGGGAAGAAGGAGGCGGGAACCGGCGCAGAATCAAAACAGAATTTTAATATTCAAAATAAATACAAAACGGCGCACCAGCCCCTCACGGACGACTGGTGCGCATAAATGAAAACCAAAACATAAACTAATGTCCCAGGCCTGGTCCTCTCTCGTCCTTCACGGTCGTCACTCCAGTTTTATATCCTTCCATCTCCTACGTGGGACTCGATACGGGCGGTGGGGCGCAGGTGTAGCTCATCTCCAATCACTACACCTGGCCTCACTCCTCGTTCCCACGCCTCTCGGCCCCGCCCCACTCGCCACACACGTCAACATACAGCAAGAGTTTTATCCTGCACTTCATGTATTATCTTTGTAAGAAAAGTTTTTTTGGCCACTAGCTTTGTAGATGTGTGTCACACATTACATGTACACATTACATGCACGTTCTTGCCTTTGATAGGGTGACCACCCGTCCCGCGTAGCGCGTGCGTGCACAGCGTTTTAAGCCCAATTCATGCGTCCCACAAATTGAGACTGTGTCACGCGTAATCAATGCTTGCTCAAAAAAAGTTGGTCGCTCATCTATATCTGGATTCACCAACCCGTCGATTGCGGTCGACAAGTCGATCTTGGAAGCATTTTAAGTTGATAGCGAAGATTTTTCAAAATCTGAGAAAAAAACGTGCGAGCCTCCGCTGACTGTGCGCGCACCTCCCGAAACAGATGAGACATTTACTTGATGCAACTATTTTAGACTGAAAACCAGACCATACAACTGATTTAGACGCGGGTGCCGGTGTGATGAAATGTACTAATATCCGTCTGCTCAGGCATGATTGTTTTAGGCCTGTAATTTATTGATTATTGAGGTAATAGGGATGGCACGGTTCTCTGAAAAAAAAAAAAACGTTTCTGTTGATGCATGCGCATTCTGGGTTCCCAGACATTACAAAAACATGAGAGAAAAAAAAAACCCTGGATAAATCATTCACTCTTGTTCAACGCGAATATATGAGCAGTAATTTATTCTTAAAGTGAATTATTGTTAATTTTGTCTTTAAAAATGATGAAGTGTGTGAAATAAATTCTTCAAATCAAATAAAAAAATTGTAATGAAAAATAAATAAAATTAAATAGCTAAAGTAAATCGTAAGTGGAAGTGCATTTGTCGATTCTGTCATAAGCATACAGTACATCAGCAATACGTTTAGGGGAATAGGGCATTATTAATATACCATGTAAGGTGGTATGTGCTACAAATGGGTAAACCACTATCAGTGAGTCTATCCAAGGCAGTGTCCCACATTGTCCCTCAGAAACATACCCCTTGTCCCCCTCTTGGGCTTATTAGCAGGTGGTCACCCTAGCCTTTGACCACAATGAATTTGAAGAAGTGCTTATATCTCCAACTTGAAAATGCCAACTTTTCATCGGATTGCTCCTGACTCGCCATTTCTGCTGCTGCTGCGAATCTCTGTGTAGCTGTTGCATGTGTGTGTGTGTGTGTGTGTGTGTGTGTGTGTGTGTGTGTGTGTGTGTGTTTTTGGCGCCGCTGGCGCTGCCGCGTGTGCCGGCATGTGTGTAAAAACACTGGCTCTGATTGGCTACCATGAAACACATGACTCTGCCTTAGCCAATCATAATCGCTTATCTCGTTATTTACCCACCTGCTCACTCGCTGTGTGTCAGCCAGGGGTGCGTCCGGATTGCGTAGTTTATTAAATCAATGCATAGTAACGCACCGCATTTAACGTTCAGTAACGTAAACGGCGTTGTAACGACGGGAAAAGTAATTAGTTAGATTTCCGCGTTACTGAAAAAATACAATTTTAAACGCCGTTATTCCACACACTGCTTATTACACACACAAATTTGCCAAATATAAAAAATAAAAACATTGCAATTTAAAAGATTATTATTGTGTAGACTAAATAATGTATAGTAATTTTATGCATCAGAATTAGGCAATCATCTCTGGAGATGCGTTCTGTCTTAGCGCTTGCAAATTCCACCGGGTAAAAAAAAAACAAATCTGCCATGGCATGAGGGCAACTGGCTCTTAAAAGGAATGGAAGAGGAGCCTCTGATTGGTTTATTGCACATTATACCCAAAACACACCCATTACTCATTAAGAGAATAGGGACAACCCATTTCGACCATACGCCAGGTGCACCAACCGTGTTTCCCATCATTTAAATAGCAAAAGTTGATTTGGATAATTTAGACAGTTTGGACAATTCAATTTAGTGGAAAAAATCTATGCCTATATAGTCAGAGCTTTTAGAACAGGGGTGTCAAACTTGATTCCTGGAGGACCAGAGCCCTGCAGAGTTTAAGTTCAACCCTAATAAAACACACCTGATTCGAATAATCAAGTCATTCAGGCTCTTTTGAAAACTACATGGTATGTGTGTTGGAGCAGGGTTGGAACAAAACTCTGCAGGGCTTCGTCCCTCCAGGAATTGAGTTGGCACTCCTGGCTTAGAAGTTCCACTTAAAGCAACACTTCTGAGGCAGTGTAACGGTTTAATAATCTATGGCAAAATATAAAGAGCTTTGGTGATAATTAAAGTGGATATTTCATTACTGCAATATTAATTTCTCGCTAGAAATGACATCAAAAGTGGAAAACTTTGATTAAAAACAAACATTTACACAAACTGACTGCAACTTTCAGACACCATCTTTATTTTTTGGCTTAACTGTCACGGAATGGAACGCACAGGATGGTGGGATATCTAAGGCAGCGAAGGATACATCTATCCTGCCTTCAAAAATCAGCCAGATGAAGGCATCTCAGGAGACAGGAACTGAATCCAACATTGAATTCGGATGTGCCTTGATGACTTCCTACCTTGGAACGCGACCTTAGAAGGCAGCATTTTTTCAGGTTTGGATGCAGCCTATGTACATTTTGGTGCTCTACTGGCTAATAAACAGAACTGCAGTTATACTGCGGAAGAAGATTCAAGTTGATATCTATGGTAATTCACGCATATATGTGTTACTCAGAAAATAATAATTTATTCTAAATGTACTGGGATAAGACAATCTGGGATAAGACAAAAAAGCGGTTTGGTAGATGAATTTATGATGATCAGAGAAAAAGACACATAGTGTTGCTTTAGAGAAGAGCACAGAATACCGTATTTTTTGGACTATAAGTCGCACCTGAGTATAAGTTGCATCAGTCCAAAAGTACTGAAAAGACTGAAACATGGGTCTAATTTTACACAGAGGAACAGAATAAAAAACATGTGATGGCAAGAAAACAAACTGAGGAAACCAATGCAGAATTTGTAACTGCATGCTAGAAAACCACATGGTAGAAATAGTGAGAACCTTCAGGGGTTTTCACACACAACCATCTCAAAGAGTGCAGTGTACAGTGTTGTATGCTGCTTATTTACACAAGTGTATAAGACTATTATTAAGTATAGTCTTATGTGTTTTAGGTGTTGCTGTCAAGTCACAATAGGGCAGACAGAGTTATATTGTTGTTGTCATTTAGTTTCTCTGGCACTCCGCTTTCTAAAACATATGAAATATGAGATTAATATTTATACCAGGCAGGAGATTATCTATTGGTTGGTGAGCAACTTGACTTCCTCTTCATTTGGCTAAAATAAACTGAAATGGCCTGTGGTTAAGTTTAATCTTCAGAAAGGTGTGAAACAAACAAGACTGCAATCGTGCTAAAGTGCTCCACCAGTTCTTTTAACAAAATGAGGATTATGCAGCTCTGTGAGTTTTCAAATACGTTATTATGTTGTAAAATCAGAATGCTCTATAATTTTTTTAGATGCATGCATTTTTTCCTTCTCGTAGATCTGCTCATATGCTGTCAAGCTGCAAGTTCTTTTACACGTCAGCTAACAGATTTAGGACTCAATGTGACTATAAACTGTGAGCTTGACTGAAAAGAGGTGACATGGCTGTTGAATCAACCAGATCCTCCAGTTCTGATATCACACTCATTCTCAAAGTAGTAGTAACAGTAGTAACTTTTTTTAAGCACATATCAAATTGTTATTCTCTACAGATATAGTTGACTTCAGTACTCTCTGTCGCTGCAATTACAGTAACAACTGTCACTGCATTTCATTTATAGCTCTAATGCAGACAAAATGGCCAGATCTTACTTTAATATTGTGTCTAATGAGTGCTTTTATGCTCATTAATGTGATATGTGAGCTTTTTTTTCCTTAAAACTAAAAAAAATATATTTTGTTCCTTTTCAGTAAGTTAAATTGTTCTTAAATTAATTTTATTTGATCATACACAAGTATACACAAGTACAAGTATCATACATGATGAAAGTCGTGGCCTAGTGGTTAGAGAGTTTGACTCCTAACCCCCTAGGGTTGTGGTTGTGAGTCTCGGGCCGGCAATACCACGACCTTGATGCTGCAGCATAAATGGCTGTCCACTGCTCCGGGTGTGTGCATGCGTGTGTGTGTTTGTGTGTGTGTGTGTGCATGTGGTTAAATGTAGAGCGTGAATTCTGAGTATGGGTCACCATACTTGGCTGTCACGTCACTTTACCTGATAATGCAGACCCACAGCTTCTTATGAGTCTTGAACAATCTTTTAATGTTCATACTTTTCACCTGGTCAAGATTTCTAAAAATCCTTTCTTTGTATTGGTCTTAAGTTATATTCTAATTTTCTGAGATACTGAATTTGTGATTTTCCTTAGTTGTCAGTTATAATTATCAAAATTAAAATAAATAAATATTTGAAATAAATCAGTCTGTGTGTAATGATGAATGAATATAATATACAAGTTTCACTTCTTGAATGGAATTAATGAAATAAAATAATCTTCTAATTATATGACCAGCACCTGTATAAACATTAGGCCCACTTTTAAGATAAAGATTTGTATTTATTTAAATTTATGATTTTGTGACATTATTTTAGTAAATTTCCCATCTAATTTATCAACACGGTGGTTTACTTTTGATTTGTTTGATGTTCTATAATTTTCATTAGATTGAATAAACAAACGCATTCAAATAAATACAACATTTTTAAATTATTAATGTTTTCTTTAATATTAATTCAATTCAATATTCCATCCAATACAATTTACTGTCCCCAATGGGAAATTCGTCTTGGACCCTGGAACCTGCATACACATACACTGATCAGCATTACATCTCACAAAAGATTAAAATATTCCACACATAAACAAAAAAGAGAACCAACATTCCAAGCCACAACAAGCAATTCGGGCTCTGAGCTTCTCCACCCTTCCTCCAGACTCTAGGACCTTGGTTTCCAAATGAAATACAAAACTTGCTCTCATCTGAAAAGAGGACTTTGGATCAATGAGCAACAGTCCAGTTCTTCCAGGTAAGACACCTCTGATGTTGTCTGTGGTAAAGGAGAGGCTTAACAAGAGGAATATGACAACTGTAGCTAAATTCCTTGACACGTCTGTGTGTGTTGGCTCTTGATGCCTTGACCCCAGCCTCAGTCCATTCCTTGAGAAGTTCACTCAAATTCTTGAATTGGTTTTTGCTTGACAATACTCACAAGGCTTCTTCTTCCACACTTTTTCCTTCCACGCAACTTTCTGTTAACATGCTTGGATACAGCACTCTGTGAACAGCAGCTTCTTAGGTAATGAATGTTTGTGGCTTACCCTCCTTGTGAAGGGTGTCAATGATTGTCTTCTGGACAACTGTCAGAGCAGCAGTCTTTCCCATTATTGTGTAGCCTAGTGATTTAAACTGAGAGACTATTTTGAAGGCTCAGGAAACCTTTGCTGGTGTTTTGAGTTGATAAGCTGATTTGCATGTCACCATATTCTGATTTGTTGAGATTTGGAGTGAATAGGTGGGTTTTTGTTAAATGTGAGACAAAATCATCACAATTAAAATAACCAAAGACTTAAACTACTTCATTCTGTGTGCACTGAGTATATTTCAGTTTCACAACTTGAGTATAATTACTGAAATAAATGAACTTTTCCATGACATTCTATTTTATTGAGATGCACCTGTACATTCTGACATATTTTTGCCCTGTTCACTGATGGCATACGCATAATGCCACGTTTAGACTACAGGGCTCTAGACTCATTCTTCCCATTGGTTGCTCTTTTGTGACTTTTTTCAGTTGATTGCATGAGCACATCATTTGCATTTTATTTGCGAATTTGCGATCTTGGTGTCACATTTTTAAAAGTGAAAGTGACATGACATTCAGCCAAGTATGGTGACCCATACTCAGAATTTGTGCTCTGCATTTAACCCATCCGAAGTGCACACACACAGCAGTGAACACACACACACACACTGTGAACACACACCCGGAGCAGTGGGCAGACATTTATGCTGCGGTGCCCAGGGAGCAGTTTGGGGTTCGGTGCCTTGCTCAAAGGCACCTCAGTCGTGATATTACCGGCCCGAGACTCACACCCACAACCCTAGGGTTAGGAGTCAAACTCTCTAACCACTAGGCCACGACTTCTTATTTTACAAGAAAAGATAATTGTCTTTGTTTTGCTTATACACACTTTTCACTTTTTAACAATAAAACAAAAGACTGATTCATTGTTATACTTAATTAAAAAGCACAACAACAATAAAACAGTAGGCAATATGAACGTGACATGCAAAGTCTCAGGTTAAGCGTTTTACTGCCTATGAAGCATTTCAAAATGCTTAATACGGCTTAATGCATTAAGATAAAAAAAGCAAAGCATACATCTTATTAATAAAGTGTAGTCTACTATTTACACAAAAGCATAAGAGCCCAGAATATGAACGCAATGCGCAAGTTTCACGTGAAGGCGATTTCCTCCCATATAAACCTGTCTACCATAAACACACACACACACACACACACACACACACACACACACACAACAACAACAAACCGGGGAACATTCTAAAACACTTAATGTGGCTTACTGCAAATTCAGCAAACACATTATTATTAAACCATAAAATTATGTCTGGAGATCATTTGATTCTGAAGACTGATGCCAAAAATTCAGCTTTGATCACAGAAATAAATTGAATTTTATTTTTTATTTTTTTTAGAAATGTAATTAAAATATAATTTATTTACGTGATGGCAAAGTTGAATAAATGACTTTTGATTCATCAATAAATCCTAAAGAAAGTATTGCAGCCCCCCCATCCCCATTTTTTTTTTTTAATAAATAAAGAAAATAAGTTGCCCAACTGTTTCCTACACCAAACTTTGATCAAAGCAATACATAATATTTTGAAGTATATTAAAATAGAAAACCATTATTTTAAATTTGAATTGTTCAACATTACAGTTGATCAAATAAATGCTGGCTTGATAAGCAAGAGACATTTTTTTTTTAAATATTAAAAATAGTAATGTGTCCAAGCTTTTGACCAGCAGACAGAACGCTCTCAAGTGTGAGAGACATGTATTACATTATATTGATTAGTATGTTTATAATATTATTATTTTGTTTTAATCTTTGCCAAATGATGCTTTTATTTCTGCTAACAGTATGCTCCATGTTTGAGTAAATGAATTGAGAAATTGTCCAGCAACACTATATACCAATCTGTTTCAATTTCAGCTTCCTCCTGAGAGCTGGGACTGTTCTCCCTTCTTCAGTGGAGGTTGAGTTATTCAAGCTATTTGAATGCTACAATGTATAATTGATTATTGATCATATTTAGTGCCTGATAATGTTACAACTAGTGCCGTTCAAAACATACTGGTTGTTTGGGCTGATTGTGGCTTGCAGCTTTCTGGAGAAATGCTCCTTCAAATAACTTCTCATTCAGCATCCTGAACAAATAAACCTCTTATGACAGCCAGAGTCATATAGCAATGCTATAATAAATCTGTGTGTCATTTCAAGTTGGTGATTAAAGGAAGTGTATGTGACACTGATGTCATGTGCACTACTTCCCACAGTGGAGCATGTTAATAAATGGAGACTCCTATGTGTTAGGCTTGAACATTGTCCTCCTTGCTTTCTAATACTAAATTAAACAAATGCGTTCATAACATATCTGTGTTATATGCAATTAGTTGTGTATTTTTATGATATAAAAGAGGTGGCACCTTTCCCCTTGCTTTTCATTTCTGTTATATCAGTTATTAAACTTCACGCCTATGGGCAGTGAGCAGAATGAACATCATCTTTTTTACACACAAAGCAGGACAAATTACTTAATTACAGGAAATCAAAAATGCTTACCATGGATAAAATTTATGATGGAAAAGCATATACCGTGCATGCATTATTTTTAGCCCTACACTGTAAAAAGGATGCCAGTAAGTTACTGTAAAATTGTTTATTCATTACTGTAATTTCATTTAGAGCAATACGAATGCATACTGTATTCATATTATTCAATATTTTTCAATCACAGTACAAGTACTGTATTTTAATATACAGTAACAATAATGTATGTTGTATTATTTACAGTATGTGTACTGTGTTTTTCATTTACAGTACAAGTACTGTATTTTTATTTACAGTACTAGAATTGATTTCATATTACTCAATTAGACTTTTTGTAGATTTGAGTTTAGCTTTATTATTACAAAATTAATTTAATTTTAATCTACATGTCACAGGAAAGGTTGCAATAAAGTTGATAAAACAGATCTAATCGCAGCAGTCAAAGTTTTATTTAACATAGAACTCAAAATACTCCGAAACCAATTAATGAAATTAACAACAGGTGTAACTGATGTTTAACAAATGAAAAACCACTAGCTGTAAACTATAAGTTTTTTACTCCCCAAAAAATTCATAAGTTCTCATGAACATTTGTCATTAAAATATGCTGTTTCATTGTTTAACATTTAACAAGTTCAACAAATTAACATTTAACATTAAACAAATGTTACAAGTTTAACATTTAACAAGTTCATTAGTTCTCATGGACATTTGTCATTAAAATGTTTCATTGTTTAACCATTTCATTATTTAACATTTACTTTAAAAAAGTACATTCTACCAATGTGTTTGAATTCATCCTGTGTATTTGTAACATGGCTAAAAATTTAAACATGCTGAAAAGCAGAATAAGCCATTACAAAAATCAAACAGTAAAAACATGTTTTATTCGTGTTTTCTTTCAATAATTTTGCCAATTGAATTCAACAAGCTCTCTGATGAAAGATGCCGCAAGGGAATTCAGGCTGGCGATTTTTCTCTGCACCCTTTTTCCAGATGCCCGGCTGGTCTGTGATTTTGATTTTGGTTTATTCTCAGAATGAACCTGCAAGCACAAGAAAAAACATATTTATCAAACCACTGATTTCCCAACAGTTGCTGTTTGCTGTATGCACTTTGATGTTAATAAAAGCAACATTTACTATATAAATAATAAATTATACATTGTAGACAGAGTATAAACAGATTAGACAGATTGTAATGAAATTTTGTGAGGTTGCAATTAAAATCAGGGACACTTTTTTAGTGATTATAAAAGGACAGCTCTTTGCGTGCTTGCTGCCATGTCAAATCAAACATAGTAGCCTATTTTTTAGTTTTTTTCTGTTAAAATTAACAGTGGTTTGTAAATTTAGATAATTTATTGGGAATGTTTATGCTGGGATGTGTTGTCTCTAGGCAACTGGTTCTCAAACTTTTTAGAGTTGTACCCCCTTAGGCTTTTAACATCCATCTGCATAACTCTCTCTGAAGTCACACTTTTTTCAGTAAGGGACAATATTTGCTCCTAATATTTAGTTTTTTTTTTTACATTTACAAATACCTTTATAAAATAAATAATTCTTTAAATAAAAAATAAAATTCAATAGAGAAATATGCAATGATGGTAAAAAAGTGATGCTTTAAATATTAAATTAAAACCCCCAGTATGTGGCGACAAGTCACTATCATTATGAGTGAGGCATTCATTAATTCAGTGAGGAATCAAATGGCTGTAATTATGAATTAATAATTTAATTATTGGCTCTCAGAATTTATTCAAAGCCATATATTCATTCACAAACACTGCTGTGTGGTGCTGTTCTGCAAGTAGCTTTCGTTGGAGCTATTTTTTGTAGCGAAAAATACTGACTATTACTGCGTTTAAAATGAACATCACTTAATATTAATACCTTTCGTTTGTTGAAATGTTGTATAAATCAATGTCACATTAGCAATTGAATTACTCCGGGATATTGGTTTAATTTAACTCATAGGGAGTGTTAGCCACATTAAAAAAGTTAACAGCTTAAATCATTTGCGGATTAATGCTTATTGGAGATGCGAACTGTTTAAAATGATTCAGTTTGATTTGGTGAACTGGTTCAAGAAGATCCGGTTACATCGAGTGATTTGTACGTGAACCGGATATCACTAAACTGCTTTGTTTTGAACTCTCTCACAACAGACACGGAAGAGAAGACAATGCTGAATAAAGTCGTAGTTTTTGCTATTTTTGAACCAAAATGTATTTTCGATGCTTCAAAAATATTCTAACTGACCCTCTGATGTCACATGGACTACTTTGATGATGTTTTTCTTACCGTTCTGGACATGGACAGTATACCGTACACACAGCTTCAATGGAGGGACTGAGAGCTCTCAGACTAAATCTAAAATATCTTAAAGATTTGTTTTTGGTCCTCACAATGCATATAGCGTGACCCATTAAATATAACTATAAAAATGAATGAATAATAGTTATAATATTATTGCACTATATATATATTTTTTTTTTTAAATAAAATAGTAAATAAACTAAATAATAGTGTGTGATAATATTATTAAAAATAAAAGGAAGTCCTAGTATTAAATACAAATACATTTATTTTATAGACCCCTTAAAAGTTTGTAAATATTCTATGTCTCCGGGTGGGCGGGGCTTAGCTGGAGGCAAAAAGAGGCACGGACGCAATGTTGACAAGCGTGAGCTAGCACGTTTTAGGAGGGATTTATTAAACATGGATGCAGAAGAAGGTTCGGAACTGTCCGAATATGTACAGTCCCTGATTCTGCGGGACCGTGACAGCTTTTTTTTTTTTTTATTAACTCTCGCGGATGGAAGCAGGCTACCTGACCCGTATGCCATACGGCCATATGAATTACTTTTGGGTGGTTGGGGAATTTTGTCAAGGCTTATTTTCTAATGTAACCTATCGCTGGGCTAACTATGATTAGCAATGTGTATTATTTTAAGAGACCATTCAAAGGATGGCACACACATCTATCGCTGTATGTTTGTTTAACATTTAAACTAGCTAGTGCGCTAAAGGTTGGCGACTTTTCACCTATAAAACGGAAACTTGCTGATTTACTAGATAAAACCAACACACTAGTTCAATTGCATAGATCAGTGGTTCCTAACCTTTTTCAACTCGTGGCCCACACAACCACATACATATGTTTGCGCGGCCCACTTCAAAAAATTAACTGACCCCGCTATTGTTGGGTTAATAACTTAGTACTCAGAAGCTAGATTGTTATCTGTATTTATTGAATGAACTAGGGCTGTGCAATATGGACAAAAAAAAAACAAACAAAAAAAACTATCGCAATTTCTTTGATCAATTTTGCGATTGTGACACACACCAATATGCTTTTACAGTCTGAAACATATTTCCAAAAGAAAACCAATTAGAGCTTTATCAAAAAGTTGTAACGTCTCTAGAACAGACATAAGTAAAAAAAATATCACTATAGTAAAGATGTAACAAAATGTATAGACTTATGGCAAAAAAAATAAATAAAATAAATAAATAAATCCCGTGTACAGGGACTTTTTTTTCCACTTTTGCCATGCATTGTTCATAGAGCTCATTAATTGTAGCGGTGCCTCAGGCCGGTGACACACTGGCTGCGTGGCGTGAGCGTGGCGTTTCTGCTGCGTGTCAGGAGCGTGGCGGCTGCCTCGCGTTTTCTGTGTCTTTACACACCAGAACCGTGCCTGACGCGGCGCTGGCGCACTGATGCTGTAGGTGACATAGAGGGAGGCCGCCGACAGACCAGGCTCTTCTTCATGACAATATAAACTTTTTTTTACACACCTACACCTACGCCTACTGATAAAGGACACAGTCAACAATATTGAGGGCAAAATAGACTATGTTTGACAGGTGCAATATTTTAAAATTGATAATTATTTTTTGTATTACATTTATATCTGAATTTATGTCAACCTATAGACTTTCAAACATCAAAATGTCATGACTTAATATGTATTTGTGTACAAAATGACATAGACATATTTTCCTATTATATTTAGCCTGGAAACGCTTCCAACATGCTTGCGTGTCGCGTGAAAAAAAGGCGTTAGTTCTATTTCTAGCGTGCACGCGTTTTCCGCACGTCTCACGCAGGCAGTCTGCAAGCTCTAACCTGTTAACATTGGAGCCGAATTAAAAACAGACACGCCACGCAGCTGAGATGCTTAAGCCATGCATCCAGTGTGTCGCCGGCCTCAGGTGTTTGCAGTGTGTATACAGTATATGTATGTGGTCAGCAACGAGAGTGCATAAATATAACGCGAAAGCACATTAAAATAATGAACGAGTGCGAATTTCTCTGTTCGCACGCAGATTTCCTTTGCTCTGTCACAAAACCATACGTGCTTGCTCAGATACACGCTGCTCTACCCGGAGAGAGTGTGCACACTTAAAACGTGTCTCCTCTCACTTAAACTGCGTCCTGTGCGCTCACAACTCTCTATGCTCATGTGCTAGATATTAATAAGGTTCTCATGTTTTTATTTCTAGCCTTTTACTGCGTGCAGTGTGAACGCTCTGATCCGTTAACATGGGCTCGGAAAAAAGGCGCATCACAGACAGTGTGTGAACCTGGAGTTATGCATATGCCCAGTCTATTCTGTTCTCATGCTAGGCGCTGGATTCTGATTGGATCTGATAGCATACTGCGGGAGGTCAGGGCCGTGGAAAATCGTGCTATAAAGCGATGTAGAAATCGCGCACGCTCAAATCGTGATTTTATGACGATTTCTTTTAATCGCACAGCCCTAGAATGGACTGAAAATTAACAGAAAATAATTGCCGGCCCACCTGCAATACCACCGCGACCCACTAGGGTTGAAAACCCCTGGCATAGATTGTTTTACCTGATATGAAGTGTGCACTGCAAGCACGAGCATTATTTATGATCATTTTCGTCCAGTCTGTACACCGTATTGCATTCAACCACAATTGTCTTCTTGATTTCTGTGAAGGAATGTCTGCCGGGATCCGGTAAAACTTTAGTTTTGAAACAAAAGTGCTGTTCCTTCTATTCTGGCAGCCAAAAACCAAACAAGAAGACATTTTAAAGTCAAAAACCTCAAACTTTTAGCGCACCTGCTATGAGTTGTGCCTTATGTTTTGCCTCCAGCTAGAGCAGTGACGTCACAGTGACGTAGGCGATTAAGGGGTCTACAGTAAACGTTAAAATAAAATGCACATTTTTACTACTAAATTTGTTTGTTCGCCTCTTCAAGAAGAATCGCTTTATGTATTCCACAATTTTAAGTTGCTTTGGATAGAAGCGTCTAAAAATAAATAAATAAGAGTTTTCATCATATTCAAACTTAAAATCAGCAGGCTTTTATTTTGGCAGGTTTAGCAGGTTTAGTAAGTATATGCGCTTCCGGATTTAGCACTGCTGCTGATTTCTTTTACTGTCTATGGATTAAAGAGCGTCAGTGAATGAATGTCAGAGTTTTGCATTGTGCTTTGAAAACGGCATGTCATAGCCTAGATTTATGCTTTCAGGTTTAAAATAAAACTTATATAGTAAAGTTTGTGATCTAAAATGGTAATTGTGTATTAACAGCGGTCAACCATGTCGGTGCACAAATGCGCTGTCAGAACATATTTATATAACGCATTTTTTATTTTGGTCGTGCATGTGGACCTGTAAAGACACCTCCGACGTTCTAACAGCAAAAAAAAAAAAATTAAAGAGCCTGAGGAGCATTAAAAAAAGGCGTATTTTGTTTCTGTGTCACTAATTATCAGTCAATGTAAACTGTATTTATTTTACTGTCTATGGTATTCACCCCGTTGAAGTTGTCATAATGATGAAGGCAGTAAGAATTGTAACATTACCTCATGCCTTGACAAACAGGCAGAAAAAAGTCTCTTGACCACAGGAATATTGTCCTCACATTAACAACTCACTCAATTTGCAGCACTGGTTCGTGTTAGGTTGCTGTTAATAAGTGACTGCATTTGAAAATATCTCGGTTTTACATAAAATAATTACAGAAACAATACTAACCTTTTTGTTGAGCTTTCCTCAGTTGTCCCAACCAACCAACCAAAAAAAAAATAAAAATAAAACTTGAAAAGAAGTCTCCGTTGTCATTGGTCAGTTTTTTCGCGGGCATTGTTGCTACTGTAAATCGATTTACAGTAGAGAATAATTACAATACTAAACTTATATTTTCCCAAAATCCTTTGCTATTTACAGTATTATACTGTTGTACATATTACAGTAAAATACTGTTCAAAATACAAAAATCCGTTACAGTGTATGCTCTCAATGTCAAATGCAAGAAATGTTAATCCATGCGTTTGCAACCTCAAGGTTAGATTATTGTAATGATATATTGGGTGGTTGTTCTGCACGCTTAATAAACAAACAGCTAGTCCAAAATGTAGCAGCTAGAGTTCTTACTAGAACCAGGAAGTATGACCATATTAGCCCGGATATATGCTATTCTCAACAGATATAAATATAAACAGACAACTATCACTGCATTTTATTTACAACTCCAACACTTAAGTAGCTTACTTAACTCTAAACCACAATGTGTGAAGTCAGTGTGTTAATAGTTAACAGTGTTAGTAATTAATGCTAATTCTGGCTGGCCCATCACTCTTTCATTATGTTGAGGTCATACAATCATACAACTGCTACCAGATATAAGAAATGTATTTGATGTTGTTTTTTTTTTCTTTCTGATAACTTGTTAAAAAATGCAATATCTCTCAACATATAAATACATAACTTATTTCTTTATAAATAAAACTAAGTGAAGTGTTTGTATCACTGGCTCTGTGAACACTGGATGTTTAAACTAACCAAATACTTTCACCTTGATCTTGTTTTTCCAATGACCAACATTGTATTCACCTCAGAATAAACAAAAATGTGTTGCAAGTGTTTAAAAATAGTTTCTGTATGAAGTAGATCATAAATTATGTGACTGTTGATATTAATTGCTGATAACCGTCTGTATCTCATATTATTAACCTATCTTAACATGACATTGTACAACATATAATCAGAAGTGTTTCCTCTAGCTGTATTTTTAGTTAGATTCAATACACAGATTGACACATTGAGCCATTTTATGACTTGGGATGAATGAGTGAAGATGTAATATTTCATTAAAAAAATCTTTTTTAAAGTAATTATATTCTGTATAAACATTAGGCCTAATTGTAAGACATTATAACCCTCTGTTTCACAGACAGGGCTTAAATCTAGTCCCAGACTAAAATGTAAATCTGAGAGGTTTCAACTGAAAGAAACATGCACTAATCTTAAAATATTTCAGTTTCTTTAATGTCTCAAGATACACACCAGGAATGTTTTTTTCTAAGGCATTTTAATATAAATGACTTAAACATCCTAATTGAACTACGGCCTAATCCTGGCTTGGTCTAAACCCTGTCTGTGAAACCGGGCCTAAGATTATTTTAAAGATTTTGTGATGTTTTCATAAAATTTAAGCACATTTCCATCTAATTTGTCAGTGGTGTGATTTACTTTTGAGTTGTTTAATGTTGATGATTTTCATCAGATTTAATAATTTATTGGGGGAAAATAAATACAATATTCTTTAATTATACATATTTTTTATTTAAATCTGCAATTAATTATATAAACTATATATAAACCGTACAAAACAAGTGATACTATATTACTATATATGATTCAAACATTGAGTAGTTCCTGTAAAAACATTTCTGAATATGTATTTCCTGTTAATAACATGATATTTCTAACTGTACAAGATAGTTCAGAAAAGTTAAATATATTGCTGGCGCCGTCACACAGAGCCGCTGCGCTGCTGGCGTCCTGAACTTGAATCCCGGCTCCTGGATCTTTCCCGATCTCTCTCTCTCTCTCTCTCTCTCTCTCTCTCTCTCTCTCAGCTGACATTCATTCATGAAGACATCAGGTGACGAGAAGCACCTGCTCCTATGATATTGTAGTGAATATATCGAGTAGTTCTCCAGCTCCTCCTCCTTTATCCAGGCTTGGGACACTGATTTATGAAGAAACCCCTGTGACACAGTTCTGGAACACATTCATCATTACAATATTTCGTTTGAGGCTGTCACTTAATTACAATGTGAAGTAGATCTTGATCATGATGCTGAATGAACTTACATTCAATGAAGATATAATACCAATAAACAGAGCAGAAATGATCATAACAGTCTTCTCTGGTCTTGGTTTTGTGCCTTCACTGGGGATTTGCCTTTCTAGTCTCTCTGGAAGACAAAAGATTTACAGTTTTGGATGAAAAACACAAACCTCGAGTGCATCCTTTTATAATGTCAACGCAAAAGAACAAAGGCTGGAATGTAAAGATTTTTGTCAATCATGTGGTTTTACACACCTCGAGTGAAAAGTTCAACACTCTTGATTACTTGTTCCTTCATGAAGATGTAGCACTTGTATTTTCCTGCATCATTGTGTTGAAGGTTGTTGAGTTTGATGGAGAAGTTTCCTCTCAGATACTCCTCAGGAAAGCTTTCAACTCTGTTTTTGTACTCTGGATCCTGTCCTTCCACAGAGACTTCACCATTAATAATGATATACACATTATTACTATTACCTCTGTGTCTCCAGCGCACTAGATCAATGTCTTTAACTGTATCTGGTGGTTCTTTAGAAGAACAAGGTAAAACAGCAGATCCTCCAATAAAACCCTCAACAGTCTCCTGCAGAGACACTGAAAACAGAGAAAAGTTATGAAAAAAAAGCAGTTTAGCAAACTCAAACGGTAGAAAAGGTGCTTCTGAAATAATTGTTCATTTTAGCGCTCACCTTCACTTGTTAAAAGAAACACAGGCAGGAAATAAAATAACCACCATCTGCAAACACAGAAATAGTTGACATTTCCTTTAAGCAACAAATTTCTCCTACTGAGCTTCATCATAAACATATGCAATGAAGTACATGCAATATTTCTCAAACTCTCTAAAGATGCAGTCACAAAAGTAACATTTCACAGGAAAAATAATAATATAATATTATTTATATATTTATTTATATATAATTCATTTTTAAATGAGTCAATGATTCAGTGAGCCATTTATAAAAACGGTTACTTGATCACTGACTCCGAGAACACAGAGGAGTTTAAAGTCTTCCTCAAATGGCTTCATTTATTGACTGAATCAGTCGTTTGAATGAGTCGGTTGAATCAGTGATTCACTCATTAAGAAAGTGACTTGTCACCACCTGCTGATGGTTTAATATCATATTTAAAAGTATCATTGCACTTTTCCAACATTTCATATTTTCTATGTCAAAAAAGTAAAACATGAATCTAATAACATAATCTATTCATTTAGACAGATGGAGTTTGTTGATACTGATTTCATTTTAATAATAATATCAACCATAATGTCTTATTATTCTAATTTAATGTAAGGATAAAATTTAAGAATTCAACATAAATGTAGACATATACATTTAATCAGTTTAGGAAAATATTTTCCTTTATAAAGTTAAAAGTGTAACAGCAATCAATTGAAGGCAAATATCAAAAATATACTTATTAAAGTAATACCTGATAAAGCACTGATTAGAGTGATTCAGAATAAATTACATTTGTGCCAAAAAAAAAAAACACAAAAAAACAAGCTCGTGTAAAAGCTTAATATTGAGTCCTGTATTAGCAATGTTATTGCTATGAGTTCATCCGCTTTAATATTAATTTATGTAATGTTGTTTTTGTTTTCCTCATTGTTACTTTGCACTTGAAATGGTTTGAGATGGATAGAAATGTCCTCGCTGTGTGAGTTTAGTCTTTTTCAAAATTCATGTTCACCCACTGCTCCGGGTGTGTGCACTTTGTATGGGAAAGCACAAATTCTGAGTATGGGCCACCATACTTGGCTCAATGTCACTTTCACTTTATAAGTAAATATGCTTTAAAATCATAAGATAACTCTAACAGCAATGTAACTTAGTGTTAGTATTTTCTAAGTATTAACGGTCCATATTGCACTTAAAAAATAAGCTCTTTTTGCTGGATTAAATATATATATATATATTTATTTACATATATTTTCAAAAAAAGTACAAGGTTAGGCTAACTGAATATATGTGATATCAAATAAGGGTTAGAACAAATGTAATCTAAATATAATCCAAAAGTAATCAGATTACGTTACCAAAAATGTGTAATCTAAGAGATTATATCACTAATTAAAAATTTTTTTCATGTAATCTGTAATCAGTAACTGATTACAATTCATAAGTAATCTACCCAGCTCTGCAAACTGATATGCATTTTTTTTATTTAGAATTTGATGCACAAATTACATTAAATGTGCATTAAATTACAAATTTACAAATCAAGTAGAAAATTTGCAAAAATTTAAATTTAAATGCATAAAATAAATTGTATATTCTCGCATTAATGTCTACTGTTGACTTCCAGCCTCTTTCACATTTTTTATCACTATCCTTCAGCATGTCTCATCCATGAGTATGTGATATTGGACAGCAAGCGTTTGGGAGTTTTGATAAGTTAAATGAGCAATGAAGCTATAGTGAGCCCCTTTGTTAAAAAATACCTGGGGTTGAGGAATAATACAAAAATTGTCATATTCACTCAGTATTGCTTGATCTAATTCACAAATATCTCAAGTACACACAAGTCTATTAATTAACTTCTTGTTTATTGAACTGTTATGTAAACTGAATGTAATCATGCTGATTTTTGAAGGAAAACAAGTTACTTCATGTGATATTGATTTTCTATGTAAAATGATATAAATATATAAATTTCCTGCCCCTATACCTTAAATTTTGCGATCATTCTAAGTGCATTTTAACAGACTGAATCACGCAGTGAAAAAAAAGCACTCTAAATGCACGCGCACTACTCTGATCTACTAGACTTCACAACACTCCGAAGAAATGTGTATTGTTTGGTTTTGGGCAAAATACTGATAAATGTCAAATCGCACATTGCTAAAATAGCAATTACAAAATTATCACGGTCGATATATATCACACACCCTGCACCACTGTCTTCTTGGCTAATTTGTGCAAAACCTTTTGCAAAACTGTCAAAGCTTTATCTTAACCACCAATGCAACAATGCAGTTATTTACCTTACCTCTACATTCTTGCAAAGGGTTGATGTCGAGATTTTATAAGCTGCTAGGTCTTTCTAGGCAAACACAACTTGCACTGAATAACAGAGTTTAAATTTGGCCAGGGCCTCACTTCATTTCCTTTGAGTTCAACTTCAGCAGAATACTTCTCCTGCTGATTATTTAGGTTACTTAAGTAGTTTCCAGGGAGCTTTTTATTTTTTTTTACTAAGCAAGCTAATTAATGTGCTTTGAAATGGAGCAAAGTACAATACGTCAAACAAAATATACTTAAGTAAAATTTAATATTTAAAAAACTACTTTAAAAAGTAGAAGTACAAAAAAAAAAAGACTCAATTACAGTAACGGAGAATAAATGTAATTTGTTACTTTCCACCTCTGATTTTAACAGACTGAATCATGTAGTGAAAGAATGCATTTGAAATATGCACGCACTAGTCGAATCTACTAGACTTCACGGCACTCCGTAGAAATGTTTTGTTCGTTTATGGTAAAATACAGATAATGTTCAATCAACATATTAGAATCGGAATATTGCAAAAGACAATATATAAATTTATATATATATATATATTGTTGCAATCAAAATTACTCAACCCCTCAGAGGCTGCAGTAGTTTAAATATACAAGCTTTTCTGAAGATCCAGGATAAAATTAAAATTGCATCTATAACAGTTCACTGCCATTTTAAAAGTGATATTGTCAATATATAATGTAATATTTTTGAGTTATAAGATTTTTTTATAATACTGCTATGTTATAATTATTCAACCCCTATTCAACATTGCTGTTTTTAAATCACTTATTTTCATGGTGGGGTATAAAAAACACAATTAAGCCTTTAGAAACTATTAGAATTAGCGTGAGCTGTTACACATACATACAGTTAGCGCATGCGTGTGCTGAAGTAGAAAAAATGTCAACCGCTATCTCACAAAAGCTAAAGAGAATAAATATTGTATTACTTTAGAAAGTCTAAGGCTATATGAAGATGGCAGCTATGGCTGCATTTCTCCTAGCTCACTTTTGCTGTCTTCTGGTTGTCATCTTCTGGCTTGTCATACGAACCCCATAGCTGCCCCAACATCCTCCAGATCCTCAGGTCTGATCTTAAACTTTCTCAAGTTGTTCTTCATCTGGTCTTTATAACCCTTCTTCAGACCCCCAGCTGAGCGGCGACCATGATGTAACTGCCCATATAGTAATCTGCGGGGAATCAGATATGGGGGCATCCTTATCACATGCCCCAAACACTCCAAGTGATGCTGGGTAATAATGGCCTCAATACTTCTGCAGTTAGTCTTTTTAAGTATTTCAGTGTGAGGCACATGATTACGGCAGGTAATTCCCAGAATGCGCTGAAGGCAGCTTATGTGGAAGTGCTCTAAGGACTTGATGTGACGGCAATAGGTTACCCATGCTTCACAGCTATAAAGAAGGGTGTTGACACAGACCGCTTGATATACAGCGACCTTTGTGGAAAGATTAAGGTTCTTATTCTGAGAGACTCTACATCTAAGTCTCCCAAAGGCAGCTGATGCCTGTTTGATTCGGCTCTGGATTTCATTATCAATGCCACTATACTCAGAGATAAAACTCCCCAAATACTTAATAGATGGCACTACTGACAGGTGTTCCTCACCACATTGAAGGCAGGAGATGTGGGTGGGACATTGGTACTGGCAGACCACTTCTGTCTTGGTGGTGTTGACAGTCAGCCCCATCCTGCTTTACGCACTCACTGCCACATCAAGGACAGTTTGAAGATCCTCCGGAGTATAGGACACAAAAGCACAGTCATCTGCATACTGAAGCCACAGGACCTGCTTTCTACTGAACTTTGTTGTTGCATGTAGCCTCCTAATGTTAAAGAGGTTGGCATCTAATCTGAAGTCCACTGCCATACCACTGCTGTTTTCAATATCATTATGGAGATGCTTGGTTACACACAGGAGGAAGATGTTAAAGAGCACTGGGTCTAACACACTCTAGGGCTGCACAATGTGTCGTTTAAGCATTGATATCGCAATGTACGAATCCATGATAGTCACATTGCAGGATGTGCGATGTAGGCTGTCTTAGTTGATCCGTTATTCATTAACTGTACGGGCCAGCTGCTCCAGGCCCTTGACGAATGTGATTCGTGGATTAATTGCACAGCTTAACCATCATAGAGTGAAAGTTTTGACAGGGCAGAGAGAGAGAGAGAGAGAGAGAGAGAGAGAGAGAGAGAGAGAGAGAGAGAGAGTGCGGGCGTGAGAGAGAGAGAGAGATAGAGAGAGAGAGAGAGCGAGAGAGAGCGTATCGTTTTAAACGGTAACGGTTTTAAGCGTATGCGTGTGAGAGAGAGAGAGAGAGACAGAGGGAGAGAGAGTTAAGGAAAAAATTTGATTAGGTTTCATATCGCAATATATATAGCAGAAAAATAAAATATCGCAATGTCATTTTTTCCCAATATCGTGCAGCCCTAACATACATCCCTGCCTCACTCCTGTACGTACAGGGAAGGGCTCGGACTCTTGCCCCCTATGGTCACCCGAGCAGCCATCCCATCATGGAATTGATGGAGGATGTTAACAAACTTAGAGACATCCAAACCTAAGGAAGACATCCCATAAGAGTTCTCTGTTCAGTGTCAAATGCTTTAGAGAGGTCGACAAAGGCCATACAAATATTCTGATGTTGTTCCCGACACTTTTCCTGAAGCTGTCCAAATCCAAGGTCACTCACACAAATTCAAGGCTAACGGAAAGCACCTGCAGGTCTCCTGTTTGCTTTTCCGATACTAGTACTAGAAGCAGAGCAGTCTTTAGCAACAGTGACCGTAAGTAGACTGTAGCCGCTCATAGTGGGCAGATCACATGAAGGGACAGTGAGGGGGCAAGGCGGATTCAACCTCCTGGCCCCCCTCAAGAAGCAGACAACCAAACTGTTCCTGCCCATCGATTGGCCTGCTATGTGTGAGAGGCTGCGATAGCTTCTACATACAGGTGCTGGTCATATAATTAGAATATCATCAAAATGTTGATTTAGTTCATTAATTCCATTGAAAGTGAACTCTGTATATTATATTAGTTCATTACACACAGAGTGATATATTTCAAATGTTTATTTATTTTAATTTTCATGATTATAACTGACAACTAAGGAAAATCCCAAGTTCAGCATCTCAGAAAATTGTAATATTGTGAAAAGATTAAATATTGAAGACACTTGGTGCCACACTCTAATCAGCTAATTAAATGGTCTCCCAGTCTAGTTCTGTAGGCTACACAATCATGGGGAAGACTGCTAACTTGACAGTTGTCCAAAAGATGACCAATGACACTTTGCACAAGGAGGGCAAGACACAAAAGGTCATTGCAAAAGAGGCTGGCTGTCCACAGAGCTCTGTGTCCAAGCACATTAATAGAGAGGCGAAGGAAAAGATGTGGTAGAACAAATAAAAAAATTAAAAAAAAAAGTGTACAAGCAATAGGGATAACACTCTGGAGAAGATTGTGAAACAAAACCCATTCAAAAATGTGGGGGAGATTCATAAAGAGTGGACTGCAGCTGGAGTCAGTGCTTTAAAAACCACTACACACAGATGTATGCAAGACATGGGTTTCAGCTGTTAAGACGGTGGGCCAAGGGTCCATATCTGCTTTAATTTTTTAAATGGATGATGCCCATGGAGGGAGAACCTATATTTGTAAAGTTGGGACGATAGTTTTATTCTCAACAATATGAAAAGTGTTGCCACTCCCATATTTAATGGCTCTGGCAGTAGCTAGCATCATGTTATTAGATATTTGATTTGGTGTAAACATTCCATTCTAATGATAACACTTCGTCCGTATGTTGGCGAATAATTACCTACCTAATAAAAACTCAAGGCAAAAACTAAAGGCAAACATGAACATGGACCTGTTGATGTTTGAGACATATTTAATTTTCAGTTACATCTGACATAACGTTAAAGGGTCAGTATTCTAATATTCAATATTCAAACCGGAGAGCTAAGAGCTCTAACGTTAGAACTGTATGTAATAAAAATAAGATTATAACTATCAAAGAACATAAACTGCATGTAAAAGAAACAAGATTGTAAGTATGACTATCAAAAAACATAGGCTATCAAAGAGAGCAGAGTTATAATGTACATAAACATGTCATACAGATTTACTTCTGCAGGAGTAGCAAACACACCACTCCCCACGTGTACATAGGTTGTGGATGCCTTCAGGAGTTTCAAGAAGGGATGAGACTTGTAACGTCTGGCCTTTAGTGGGTGTGCCTTATAAGCTGCATTGTTCATTCCCTCAGTTTTTTTCCACAGTTTTTTTGAAAAGCAAATTCAGCTTTGACAGTCAAAGCACTTCACGTTGTTTTAACAGCCTCTCCTCAATGACCGTTTTGCAGAAGTGCTTGTATCCATTTTCATATATGTTTGTTTCTGTTCTCTAGATTTTGTGTGTGGTCAGGTACCAGGTATAATCCCGATAGCAGGAGAAGTGATACCGTGCTTCACTAGCCACCAAGTCCCGGTCTTGGATGTGGGGAAGGAGAGACTCATCACTTCTATCTTCAGTGGCTAGTAGCAATTTCCTGGCATGGAGTGTTTCACACTGTGTTAGCTTTTCTTTTACCCTTTTCCTGCTGTATTTCTGAACCTTGTACTTCTCATGTTTGCAAATAATGCATTGTACTGGAAGCAGGTGTGGGGCCTGCTTGGACGTGTAGAGATCACGGGCATAAGTGGTCCAAAGTTATTTTCTCTGATGAAAGAGAACAACTTTATAGTTGCTTACACTATGTGTACTGTTTGAGTACATGAATTACTCCGGGATATTGGTTTGTTTGAACTGAGAGGGAGTGTCAGTCACATTAAAAAAGTAAACATCTTAAGTCATTTGTGGATTTATGCGTATTAGAGATGCGAGCCGTTTAAAACGATTCAGTTCGATTTGGTGAACTGAATGATTCGTTCGCGAACCGGATATCCAGACTGCTTTGATTTGAACTCTCTCTCACAACAGAAACGGAAGAGAAGACAATGCTGAAAAAAGTCGTCGTTTTTGCTATTTTTGGACCAAAATGTATTTTCGATGCTTCAAAAAATTCCAACTGACCCTCTGATGTCACATGGACTACTTTGATGATGTTTTTCTTACCTTTCTGGACATGGACAGTATACCGTACACACAGCTTCAATGGAGGGACTGAGAGCTCTCGGACTAAATCTAAAATATCTTAAACTGTGTTCCAAAGATAAAAGGAGGTCTTTCATGTTTGGAACGACATGAGGGTGAGTTATTAATGACATAATTTTCATTTTTGGGCGAACTAACCCTTTAACTTTATAGTTGCTTACACTAGGTGTATCTGATATGAATAAAGCACATCTGCAAATTACATTTTAATGAATTGTTATTGTTGCTTCCATAGACATATGCGTGTATTTTTCAAACTCTAAATTATTTTTTTTTACTAGTATTTGTGTATTTCAATGTCTGAAACCTAAAATATACATTGTGGTTAATAATACTACATAATTGTGATAATATGACAAGACCATTGCACGTCTGTCTCTGACTCTGCGCTACAACGTAGTTTGAATTTGTTATGTGACGTCACCGAATATTATAAATCCCATCTGTGGGACCGTACTCCCAGGGGCACAGAAATAAGAATTCCATATGTGGGACCGTACTGATCAAAAGGTTGAGCGTGGAAGAAAATGGCCCTTATCCAACAGCTCTTGCAGGAAGGACAATATCAGAGATATGTCTAAGGAAATTGGGGCTGCGCCATGGGCTATACACCTGACAGAGAAGACAGACCGTTTAAGGACATAGAGTTGTTTCGTAGCTGGTTGTTTAGCCTGAGAGATTGTATTTAGTATTCTTTCAGGAAGGTCCACAGACTCCCAATGAGACCCAAATGTACAGAGCCCACAGCTCTAGCCGGGGGTGCCATATCTTTCTGTACCTCCTGAGAAAGGAGGTTCCGTCTCAGGGGAATGGGCCAAGGTGGGAACCATGGGGCTAAATCGCAGGGGTCTTAGAGCAAAATGAAGTGTATAACCTTGTTGTATTATCCCCAAAACACAGTCTGACACTCTGGTGATGGGCTTTCCTCGCGATAACAGCGGCTGGTTGTGTGGGTGCTAATTGGAAGGGCCCAATGTTCACAACCCCAATTACAACAAGCACACTGCCATTGACACTAGGAATTTAATCCGTGCTTGGAGGCATAAGAGAAGATGTAATGTTGTACTGAACTCAATGCTCTAACAGCAAGAGCAGTCAAACATGCAACATGTCTGGAAACTTACAGCTTGTATATTATCCTCCAGCAGAGAAAAACCATACTAGTGCTCTCAGTAAGAGCAGTCTAACTCAGTGAGCGTGCAGTCTCTTCCTTGTCATAGGCTCGTACAGCTCCACTGCCGAGCCATTGGTTCATTTTTAATACACGGCAAAAAACAAATGGCCATGCAGTTAATCAATGCATGATTGAAAAAAAGGCTTAAGTTCTGGTGAAAAAAAGGATTTTCCTCCTAGCATCTTTTAGCAAGATGCAGAAAGAGTGAAGTATTGATAACTGAAACTACTGACTGAACAAATTACTTTTGAAACTGTGGAAATTCACTCAAGCAATTTTGAATAAGAAAATAAACTAAATAGGTAGCATTCACAGTCCTTGTTTTGTAACACCAATTGCTTTGCAATCCATGTTTTATAATACAATCAGTTTTGTCAAGTATTTGGCAACCTGGTTGGTAAGTGCCTACACAGATTTCATGAAATATGGCTACACAAACTTTACATTTCATGTAAAAACATAAAATTTGGTCATTTTAAGTGTACAAAAAAAAAAAAAAGCCGGTCATTTTATGTTATTTGAGGTTTTAGATTTGTGTTGATTTGATGTAGTATGTTAATGAGTGCACTGATCTATATTAAGGCTTAAACTTCAGTCTGTTATTCATACAAAGGAAGAAATCATGTGGCTTCAAAATTATACAAATTAATTGCATGCTAATTTTAGTGTGCTTTTTAGAGACCCTTCCTTATTTAAGACTTCTTAATAAATATTTAATAATATTATATAATGGAACTTGATATTATAAAGTAAATATTGGACTGAATAATTGACATTTACATACATGTATACATTTGTAAAAATATGCTTTGTAAAATGTACATCAGCTGGTCTATGTAGAAACATCAAACTTTACCTTCTGAGATTTCCAATTACCCATAAGTCCATGCTGACACCAGTGAATTACTGTGTTTAACACCAGATGTACACCTTCAACTTCCAAAACCAGATGACGTGGTTCATTTAGAAGCAATCATCTTAAAATGAATGCTGGAAAAAATAAGAAAATACAAATTCATTACACATTCTTCCAAAACAATCAATGAAGCAATTCACAGCAACAAATACACGGATGTAAAATTAGCTAAAGTAAAAAAAAATTATCATTAATATTGATTTCATCATGCACAGTCATTATGTTGGGGACAGCAAACAGCTTCGAATCCATATTTTTTTTTTTTTTTTTATTAAAAGCATCAAGTATTACAAATATAACACTGCATTTAGCCAATAGAAGCAACATAATGAACAAATACATTACACATTGATATTATGTTCCATAAGCTCACAGTACATACATACACATATCCTGTGTTAGCTGTACATTTAATGCACATTTAATGCACAAATAAATGCACAACTGTCTCCATTTGTGGTCTGCATCCTATGTAGCAGCCTTTCTCAAACTTTTTTCAGTCAGGGCACCTTTCAAAAGTGCATAAAATCTCAAGGCACCCCAGTGTAAAATATAATTTACAAACCCTGCATAACCCAAATGCAAATGTCCTGTTTATTGAGACAGGACAGTAATGAACAGAGCATAATACGAACTGGAAATAACAATAACAACTTTATAGCACCTTAAAAACACAGGTTTGCAAAGTAATTCACAAAATAATTAATCAGAGACACAAATGCCATAAAACCGTAAGAGGTGGACCACCCAATACAAGAACCCAACAACAAATCCAGACCAGGAGAAATAAAATGAAGTGCAGGATACAGTTACAATAAAATAAAAAGGGGCAGTCATAAAAATAAATAAAATCAGATACAATACGATAAGAAAAAGATGCATGTTAAAAAATGCACCAGAGATAAGCAGGATTTTTTTTCCATATAATGCTTATTTTTATCTTTGCCATTTGCACATGCACACACACATACACCCACACAAAAACAATAATCCGCAATGAGAGAGAGAGAGAAAGATCTACATGCGCGCATGCAGCGCGCATTAGCGCTCACACAAGCCGGGGGTGTCACGATCGGGACACAGGAAAACACAGAGAGAGATCCAAGTGCAGGTATGTCTTTTATTGGGGTAATCCAAATCGTTATCCAGTCCAGGCAGGGGTCAAAACCAGAGTAGCAATCCAAACATAGACAAACACAAAACAATCAGGCAAGGACAGGACTAGAAGTAGCGTGAAAACTACAAGGACTCCGTGACACATACTAAAACAGACAGGGTATAAATACACAGGGAAATGACAATGCTAATGGGGAATTGGCTGTAATGAGTGTAATGATTAATGACCAGTGACAGCTGAGTGCAATGATTAGGCCGGTGACACACTGGATGCGTGGCGTGAGCGCCGCGTGTCTGAAGCGTCCCAGAAGCGTGGCGGATTCTGTGTCTTTACACACCAGAAGCGTGCCTGACGCGGCGCTGGCGCGCTGCTGCTGTAGAGGGAGACCGTTGACAGACCAGGCTCATGTCTTCATTACAACAATATATACTTTTTTCTACACACCTACACCTACGCCTACTGATAAAGGACACCGTCAAAAGTATTGACGGCGAAATAGATTATGTTTGACAGGTGCAATATTTGAAAATCGATAATTATTATTATTTTTTATTACATTTATATCTGAATTTATGTCAACATATAGACTTTCAAATATCAAAATATCAGGAATTCATATGCATTTGTGTAAAAAATTTAATTTAAACACATTTTCCTATTATATTTAGCCTGGAAAAGCTTCCAACACGCGCGCGTGTCGCGGTAAAAATAGGCGTCGGTTCTATTTCTAGCAACCAAGCGTTTGCCGCGCGGCTCGAGCCGCGCCTGAGATGCGCATCTCACGCAGGCGGCCTGTAAGCTCTAACCTGTTAACATGGGAGCCGAATTAAAAACCGACACGCCACGCGGCTGAGACGCTTGCGCCATGCATCCAGTGTGTCACCGGCCTTAGACAGAGATCGTGGGGAAAGAGGACATCTAGTGGTTACCCAGGGAACACAAACCAGACACTGTGATGGGGGGTGGGGGAGACCACAATCAATGAGAGACGTGAGCCTGGTGCGACGCACACAGCCGCCCTATCCTGGCAGGGATGGATGAGAGGCAGACACGGAGCTCCTGGTCCACAGTCCTCAGTTGCTCCCTGTACTTGTTCTTGATGTACGTCAGGCTTGAAAAGCTCAGTTCGCACAGATAAGTTGTGGAGAAGGGTAGCAAAATAGCAACAGCGCTACTTGAAGCCACTGGATACTCTTTTTTCACTGAAATCCAAAACCGGTCCAATTCTATGTCACCAAATCTCATTTTCAATGTGCGGCCTTCCCTGATCTCCATCAGTTGCTCCTGTGTTGGCAGTGGCCAGTCCTTTGCGCTATCCAGAGCGCTTGAACTCCAAGAATCACGGACCCAGTCAAACTGTGCATAAGACTCCGATGGAAAATAATGATTAAATCGCTCATCGAGAGATTTCAGATGCTGGGTTATGAGATCAGAAAGTGTACTGCTGTTTACATTCACATTGCACAGGGGAAACATATCCAGCCTGCCCTGTCCCACAAAGGAACGCCAGAGTGTGAGCTTAGATCTGAAGCCAAGCAGTTTGTCAGACGAGGAGAGGAGGTTTTCTACTTTGCCTTGCATTTTAATGTTCAGCTCATTGAGGTGCTTAAAGATGTCAGCCAAATGCGCGAATTTTAGGCACCATTGCTCATCTGCGAGCAGCTCTGCATATGCAGATTTTTCTTCTGTCAAGAAGACTCGGAGTTCTTCTCTTAACTTGCACAATCGGCCCAAAACCTTCCCCCGTGACAGCCAGCAGACTGCCGTGTGTAGCAACAAGATCTGATGCTCTGCCCCCATTTCCTCG
Source organism: Carassius gibelio (assembly GCF_023724105.1). Classification (NCBI taxonomy): domain Eukaryota; kingdom Metazoa; phylum Chordata; class Actinopteri; order Cypriniformes; family Cyprinidae; genus Carassius; species Carassius gibelio. The sequence goes on from NC_068417.1 coordinate 32,468,595, forward strand.
CACAGAATCGAAAACAGACGGCTCTTTAACGATCGCGCCTTTATGAAATTAACAATGTCCACTGCTCTGTCAAGCACGTCCGAAAGTTCTTTTGGGAGCGTCTTTGAAGCAAGTGCCTCTCTGTGAAGGAAGCAGTGGGTTGTTCGGATATCAGGGTTTTGCTGTTTGGCCCTGCTAATGAAACCTTTGGCACAGCCCGTCATTGCAGCTGCACCATCAGTACAGATACTAATACAGCTCTTCCAACTCAATCCTCCCTTTTCAAGATACTCAGTTGTCACACAATACATTTCTTCTCCTGTGGTTTTGTTTGGCAGCGGTTTGGAAAATAAAAAATTCTCTCGAATACGGTCCCCATCCACAAACCAAACATTTGCCAAGAGCTGAGCGTGCCCACTCACGTCCGTTGACTCATCAAGTTGTAAAGAAAAATGTCCACTTGTCTTGATTTTCCCCAAAACGACATCTTCAATGTCCACAGACATGTCATTGATTCTCCTCCCTATTGTACAATCCGACAGCGGGACCTTTGAAATTTCTTTTGCAGCTTGAGGCCCTAGCATTTTGTTCACTATTGCTGTACATGCTGGCATAATTACAGTTTCTGCAATAGTGTGAGGCATCTTTGTTTTAGCTACTATTTCAGCTACAAGGTAGCTAGCTTCCAGTGCCTTCTCCGAGACTTTAGCAGATTTAATCATCATTTGTTCTTGACGGCTTTGTTGAATATTCATTTTAACAAAATATTCAGGATCCTTGTCAGCAAGTGATGGATGATTGTCTTTTAAGTTTGCTCGGAACCATCCCTTGGTTTGACAGTTTCATCCCACATATTAGACACTAAGGGAGACGGCATGTTGCATCCCCAGTACTGATGAAGCCAAATTGTAGGTAATTGTCATTGTATGTTCTCTGTTTAGCCTTGTCTACCTTTGCGACCTTTGGTGCCGACTCAGAGCTGGTGGAGGAAGTAACTTTTCCATTTCACAGTTAAAACTGTCCGGTTCTTGTGGGGATTTTCTTTTTAAAAAACGATCCATGCTGCTGTTGCTTGTTTCTTGCTCTTTGTGAAATCAAATGTATTTTTGCGGTTAAATTATAAAACAATATAGCCAACTGCACAGTCACGCGACCCCGGTGGGGACGTCATGACAGTTACTGATGTGAGACAGATTTTTATGGTTAATTTTATATATTTATCTAAAATGAATTTACAATTTTATTAATCCATTCATATTGTTAACCCATTCACACGTAAATTTAAAATATTCTGGCTGACCCCCCAGCGTGAGTTTTTCCAAAGCGACCGTTATTAATGTGTCACTTTATGGTTTCCATGGTGACGCGTCATTGCTTGTCACGTGACACACTGCAGCAACAACAACTTTTATGTTATGTTTCCTTTTTTATTCAAAATATTCACAAATTTGTTAGATATGGCATGAAATATCTGATATTCCGATTGTCAAATATATGCAAGTGGAAGTTTTTTGAGCTGTATGCACGATGGGCGCCGCCATCGCCGCCGCAGACGCAGTTCAGAGAATCGGATCTGTTGGATTTACAAGACGTGAATTCATCCACTTCTCCCACAATACATAAAAGTAAGTGGAAGGTGAACTGGGAGAAGAATAGAGTAAACTTTAAAGTTACTTACACAATGTGTATCTGATATGAATTAAACTAATTATAATGGAAAGGATTATTATTGCCTCTTCCTTTGACATCCGTGTGTATTTTACAAACTCTAAATGTGTTGTTTTTTTAGTACTTATATGTCTGAAACCTAAAATAAACTTTATGTGGCTGAAAACACTAAAAAGTTGTGATATATGACAGCTCTGAGCGCGCCTGTCTCTGCTCAGTGTTAGCCAACACGAAAGCACATTTGAATTTAGCAGTTGATCACGTGATGCACTGACCGTTCTAATCACATGTATAAATTTGTGATCGTACTTGCGAAAGGGTTAAAAAGAAGAAGAATGTATTTCTGTAAATTCAAATATATTTTATATATGAAATGTCAGATTGTTTTTTTTTTTTAAAGCCTACGTAATTTTTTACCGGCACCCATGACACAGTCAGGGGGCACCCCAGTGTGCCGCGGCACCCACTTTGAGAAAGGCTGCTATATAGGACCAACTTTTATTTTGAAAAATGTTTCACACATTACATTTCACTTTCCCCAGCAACAAACATGAAATATTAGTGAATATAAAAATATATATACATTTTGGTTTTTGTATCATGCGTGTCATTTTTGATTGTTTTACAGTTTTAATTACTTTCAAGTGTGTCTTGTTTCTTTAAATGCTCTGCTACAGAATAGAAAATAATCAGGACCATGTAACAAAGAACAGGAATTTAAATTATGCATAGGAGCATATTTTAAGACATTTTAATATTTGAAACTAGCTGCTTAGGCTTCTTTACAGCATTAGAGATGAGTGTATGTTTCAACTATAATGTATATGCTACTATGGTACTGACATGGGTACAATTTAAACAAATTAACTTGTCTTTATGAACTAATAGTGAAAAAAAGTACTCCTTATATGCATTCAGTGAAAAAAAAAAATATTGTCCACATTTCTACATCACTAGAGTTGTTTTAATGTTGAAACCATGTTGAAAATGTTTAATGCTAAATGGTTGAAAAAGGTTAACAAACTTTTACATTTATATTAAATTTAAGATTATTATTTTAATAGCATTTTAGAATATTTTAATCATGATAGCTATTCTAAAATCTAAAGGTATATGTTAAATATTATAATCATTAACAACAAAATTAAATTTCCCTGCAACAATTCCTACTGGTTGTTTTACTTTATTGCTGGGATCATGATTGGTTTATCTGGCTGTCATACAGGAAACTGGACAATTGGTTGGCACCTTTCTACATTTGAAAATTATTGTCTTTCTGTGAGTGAGGCAGCTGACTGTGAGCTGCTGCTTGTTTAACTGTTCGGTCGGTCCCAAATTATTTTATAATTGCCTGTTATTTTTTTTTTATTTTGAGCGAACTTGAGTCATGACATGTCAATGGAGAACAAAATGAAAGCGAAATTGACGTGACATTCAGCCAAGTATGGTATCAATACTGCTTTTTAAAGAACTTTCTTTTTAGTAAACCATTTCTTCTTTCCCCTTGTCGGGTCATCAAGGATTCAGCTTACTCTTGAAACATTGGTAAGAAATTTACCACTTCTGGTAGAGATTCATTGACCTTTTGTGATAGGTTGTGATTTTACATAGTTTAAATTTTTTTTTACTTAATTTGGTTTTACTCAATACACTGTTTTGCTAGTTTTCTGATTAAAACAGTGTAACTGTGGGCTCTGAAAGCACTGCTTGTGAATAATTAGTCAATATTGCAAACTTTCATCTGAATATAAGTGTTCAATTAATAGTGTTGTCCACTTTGTTTACAACCCCACTGTTCCTGAACTGTGAACTGAAAATATTGGTTGATTTTTTTTTTGCATTCAGTTTACAGTTAAATATTGTAGAATATCAAAGTTGATATTTTATGAGGATTTATTTTTGGTGTTTTTGTTTATACAGGACAGTACAGAAAACAAGTACACAAGTGGGAGAGCGATGAGGGGACGCATTAAGAGGACCTAGAGCTGGGACACTTTCAAGGATCACCAGAAGCATAATCACACTCTATTCCCGAGGCTGTTGCTTCTAACATTTTAGTTTCTCCTTCGGTAGAAATCACATTCAGAATTCCCCGCGAAAAACAAACAAACAAACAAACAAACAAACAAACAAACACAGTCCGGGAGTTTCCCCCGTGAGAAACCCCCATGACTAGGAATTGTCAAACTTTCCCAGCCCTTACAGAGCCCCGGTTGCTGGTTCCAAACTGGAATTCGAAACTGTAGTTTTCCCCCAAAATAAAAGATCAGCTGGTTTCAGTCTTAAAAGTACAAGGGTTTCTCTTGCAAGGGCAGCAAAAAATATGTATTCATATGCAGAATTTTTTTTACAAAAACCTTGAAATATTATTGTATTTGGATTGTTCTTCTACATGTTTTTAACAATACATCCATACATACATACTCTGCTAAATTGGTATTATTTTAATCTGTTTTATACCGTATGTTTCCAAAATTAAACTGCTGTTTCACAGTTTTGAGCATGTGGTATTTTAATGAATTTAGCCCGTGGGAGAAAACATTGCCTTGGCGACAATTGAAATAAACGGGACAATCACGCCGAAGAGTTGCTGTGTCGTTTTCTGTACCTCCAATAAACTAACAAATTATGAATTGAAGTTCTACATCCTTCCTAATAAACATACAGAGCCGGAAAGGATTACAAAATGGCTACAAGCAATAAGTTGTGAGGATGATCAAGGGAAGTTGTGGAATCCCAAGACTAAGCGTGTGTGTGTGTGCAGTCGGCATTCATCACAGGCAGGCTATATTAAATCGTGTTCATTATTAACGCTATCAAAACTGTAAGGTTGTTTCAGAAAGTGGCATACATGATTAGCCTTATCATTCTACCTAAAGCAAAACTATGTAACGTCAGCCTAGTGTCGAACATAACCCCGCTTAAAAAAAGCATGTGGACACGTAAAAATGTTGTTTTATGTCAGAACTTTTACACTTTCATTCATAAATTCACCCTGTCTGTGTTTGGGAAACGATTGAATCGCGGAATCCAGTCAAAAATAGAACTTGCTGCATAAAGCAGAACGTCACGGGATTTGGCTATTTTTGAATGAATACATCTATATTTGGGCTGTAAAATGAATCGAATATCGATATGGACTAGTGTATATGAATATTAAAGTTAAAAGAGACTACAATTGTTCTACGTGTCTCTGGGAATGAGTGCATTTTGCTATTCAGATACACACGATGCTCGCAGTGTTTTCGCCCACGCCGACTCCGCCCTCGCCACGCCCCCATCTATGACTAGATCAACTGTATCTATGGAGGTACGACGGTGAAACGTCGCGTTATCAATGTTGTTTCACTTTTCAAAATCAACCCCTAATTCAACGTTAATCCAAAGTCTACAGAACGACCATAAAATCATACGGTGAAACAACGTCGAGATTTCAACGTTGATCCAATTTGCAAACTAGAAAGGTCATTCAACTTTGATTCAAACCTGGTGACGTTGACGTTTCAACGTTCAAATGCCGGCGGGGTTGGCATTTAAAAATAAAAAAAAAATCGCCATTTTCAACAAAAGTGACTTTTCGGGGGATGAAAGGCGTCGTCTGTTTAAACAGAAAGCGCCAGAGATGATTTCATGTCGTTAAGTTAATGAGAACTGATCATATTAACCGGCGAAAAATGCTCCCCAAGTTTTCTTTAGAGCGTCTTGGTCGTTTAAAAGTTATCTTTGGCACGTGCAGACTAGCTATATCATTCGCTTCATAAAACAAAGGTCATGCACCATGTTCTCTTCCTTTTCCTATAACGTTACATCATTTGGGCTTCATAAAAAAATACAATTAAAATCCCAGAAATTATAAAAAGAAAGCGACAAACCTTCGGAGAAATGAGATGTCATCCGCTTGTCAAAAGTGAAAGTAGTTTCTCCCTTGTGCCCTACGAGATTCACATGCCATCATGTGGGATTGTCCCAGTTTGGATATAAATAGCCGCAAACTTTCCGAGAAATTGCCAATCCCCTCCTCATTTTCTTATGAATATATTCAACCCAGAAACCTAGATTCTTCGATCCTTTGCCCATGTGTAGGCTATGTATGGGATTCTAATCAAATATTATATTTAGCTACACATCCCTGCATATGCATACACTTTTTTTTAAACACAAAGTTATAATTCTGCCACCAGGTGTTTCCTATTATTGCTCAGTTGCATAGCAACAGTGGGAGCTAGGGGAGAGCTGACAAGAGGACTTTCCTGCCAGGATAGGTGGAGATACTTATATGCATATATATATATATATATATATATATATATATATATATATATATATATATATGTGTGTGTGTGTGTGTGTGTGTGTGTGTGTGTGTGTGTGTGTGCGCACACACAGACACACACACATACATAGCAGTTCAAATGCTGAATGATATCTTACAAAGGTATGATTCTATGTAATTTATTTTCTTGACCATGGTGATCATATGTAGATGTTTGTAACCCAGATTTTTTTTAGGCAGCTAACCATAAAAATAAATCTGAAAAAAAAAAAGAATAATAACAATAATAGAACATAGTACAGCTTAATGTTCAGCAGAGCAGTGCTCTCTTTGACCGGTACAGCAGCACTATTTAAAAAGAAAAGGTATTTTACAATGTTGATGCATTGTTGTAGATTAAACTACCGAAGTATATTTAGTAGGCAACTTTAAATTTAATAACCTTAAATATATTGTATACCTTTCCTTTTACTCTCAATACCTTGAGTATATTAGAGTATGCAAGATAATACTCAAAGGATAGTTCAGCCAAAAATGAAAATTCTGTAATCATTTACTCACCCCTAAGTTGATCCAGGTTTGGAAATTTAATTTGTGAGTGAACAATCCCTTCAGCTAAGGTTTTAAACATGACTAGTAGTTTTTCATCAATTTGGTATTGGAAGTTACTAAAAGTAGTTTGAGAGCTAAAGTTTCTCAATATTTCTTGTACTAATTACGTTGTCATAGCATTTTCTCTTTTCCTTCTTTCCCTAAATCAGACCAGACCCCTGCACTGCAGTGAATGTGCCAGCGCTGAGCAAGCAGGCCCTGACAGTGCTCTGACAGTGGTACATCATACAGAGTGGTCTCCAGAGTGTTTGACATGTGCCTCGTTCCACTGTCACCACATTGTCCTCCGAGTCACTAAGGAGGTGTGGTCTGTTTCCTGTGGTCTTGTCCTGGTGGTCTTTACAGGGGATCTGTATCTGAGGCTCTAGTTGTCCTGGTCTCCGCTGTCTTTCAGGACTGTAGAGGTTCTTTCTACCTCTTTCTAGCCTCTGCTCCTCCCTGGTGGGCCTTTGTCTCATCTGCTCGGCTGTGGTGGTCCGCTGCACCGCCCTGGTGGGCTCCAGCTCAACCTGCTCTGCCCTGGTGGGCTTCTATCCCGACTGCTCCGCCCTGGTTGGCTCCTGTTCCCGAGTTAAGCCCACGACGGGCTCCTGTTTCCCATGTTAGGCCCAGGAAGGGCTCGTGTTACCCAGATCTACCTGTTTGTGTGTATTCCATGACACTTACAGTAGTAACAGCCAGTTAGCTGACTAAAAGTGATTGAGGATGGATAATTTAGATGAACCTGTCTTCTTCAGTGCGTAATAGGAAAATAAAAGCTGCTGTTTTCACAGAACTTTGAAAGAGCAGTGCATTACAATGGTGAGGGAAAAGCTTTGTGTATTGCGCAAAATCACAACCATACAGTCTATGATCACAACAACAACTTTTGTTGGGCATCTATCGTCACCTGAGGAGATTGCAAAGATTAAATGAGTTTTGTTCTTTTTTTTTTTTGTTCTTGTTTTTTACTCTGAAACATGAAATGAGGAGTTATCTGCTTTTGCTATAAAACAAACTTTTAATATGTGAAAAAATATATACTTTAAATGAACTTTATTTTGTAAATTACCTGTATTTAAATTATTATAAACTGCAGTTTGATTGATATTACTTGGAATGCGCAATAAAACATTTCTGAAAAAGAAATCAATAAATGTTAGCGTTTTTTGCAAATAAACTCTTCACACACACACACACACACACACACACATAAATGTATATATATATATATATATATATATATATATATATATATATATATATATATATAGTTTATGAAATGTTCAAAATGCAGTAAAGAACACATCTTCCCTTCAATTTCTCCCTCCATTTACAGTTTATACACCTATATCTCCTTGACTCATTCTGCAATTTCCTTGCAAATAAACCCTGACTACCTTCTTCTTCTTCTTTGACTGTTTGCAATATTGCCATCTGCTGGACTGTTGTTCAACTTTCTTGACAATTGATTTACTTGAAAAAAATTTTTTTTCGTATTCGTGAAACAAAAAATTCACGAGGCGTACACTGAGTCCGGTACGTATTAATGAATGCGTAACAAAAATAAATAAATAAATTAATTAAAAATGTCGTCTTCAAGTAGTGATCAATTGATCCTGAACAGAGACTGGATGTAAAGGTATGGACCTGTACATGCGCGCTAACACAGGTGGTTTTCAGGGACTTGGTGTGCTATAATTATAGCTGTGCTATAATATTATTTTTAGTATTTTTGATACAGTAATATTTGTATAAATAATTGTAGGCAGGGCCGGCCCTAGCGTTTTGGGTGCCCTAAGCAGATTTCCAAAAGGGGGCCCCCATACCTACAGTTTCATCTAACCACCACCAACCCATCCCAATCCACACTGACACCTTTAAAATGTATATATATATATCAAGATATAGATGGGAAAATAGATTTGGGTAGTTGACCAAATTAAAAAAAAAATGCTTTTTTGTAAAACAATATTCTTGGTCCTTCGACTAATTAAAATGTCCACAGAGTTTAGTAACAGAATATGGGGTCACACCAGAGGACAAATATTTTAGTGTCATTATGTATCAATTTCATATGCTTTTAGAAATATATGGATTCAATTTTTTGTGTAAAATTATGCCTGAGGTATTTCTATTAACAATTGTATGCTTTTCTTTTAACTTTATAAAAGTGTAATTTATTGAACATCCTTGAGACACACCGTATGACAATTTTAAGATTTAGCTAAAAAAATTTGTAATAATAATAATAATACATGTAATAACAAATACGTTTTTATGACAATGGTTCCATGTAAGACACAAACATTTTAAATGATGACAATATTAATTATTTAAGTTTCTTATTTTTATTTTTTATTTTAAATAGTCAAAAAGTTAAGGGTAGGTGTAAGGGGCTTTTTATTGTCCCAATAAGGTGGCATCCATTAAATTAGACTCGATAAGTTATTATTGCATACAGTTATGTGTCACCAGGGTGACAGCTTTGACTTTAACGATGCTCAGCTCGTTAAACAGCAAGCGCACGTGAGCTCAGCTTTACAGAAACTCGCTGATCAGATCACAGAGACAGAACAACAACACCTGGACTCTGTTTTAATAATTCTTGGGGACTTTAATAAAGCCAATCTGTCCCGTGAACTGCCAAAATACAGACAGCATGTTACATGTCCCACCAGAGACAGTAATATATTGGATCACTGTTACACCACAATAAAGGATGCATTTCACTCTGTTCCACGAGCAGCTTTGGGACGCTCTGATCACCTTCTGGTTCATCTTATACCGTCCTACAGACAGAAACTAAAATCAGCTAAACCTGTATCAAGGACTGTAAAAAGATGGACTAATGAAGCAGAGCAGGATTTACAATCTTGTTTTGACCTCAATGATTGGAGTGTTTTTGAAGCTGCTGCCACCGATCTGGATGAACTCACAGAGACTGTAACATCATATATCAGTTTCTGTGATGATATGTGTATTCCTTCCAGGACTCATCTAACTTACAGCAATGACAAACCGTGGTTCACTGCAAAACTCAGACAGCTCCAAAGAAGACGCTTACAGGAAGGGGGAGAATGTCTCGTATAAACAGGCTAAATACACACTGGAAAAGGAGATCAGAGTGGCAAAGGAGGAATTATTCTGGAAAAATAAGGACTCACTTCATTTCCAACAACTCAGCATCAGTGTAGAAAAGTCTGAAAGACATCACCAACTACAAGACACCACCCCCCAGCACTGTAGAGAATCAACGACTGGCAGACGATCTGAACGAGTTTTACTGCAGGTTTGAAAGAACACCCATCACCTGCCCTGAACGCCTCCCCACACAACCATTCACACCATTCACAACTCCTGCAACCAGACCCAAATGCCTCTCCAAACAACGTATTAGACTTTCCAAATAGTGGATGCAGAAAACAAGCTCTGCTCAAATAAATCACCTGTCTCTTTATTTAAAGCAATGTTTGAATGCAAAATAGACTTGAGTTTAACATATTACATTTATGTCTGTTTGATTGTTTTTATAACAACATACACATAAATCATAACTTGATTTTTGCAAGAATTGTAAACCGATGCTCTATACGGTTAACAGTGATTTTTGATGTTTCCTGCTTCTGTTGTATTCTGAACCCGTTCTGTATGATGTCAAGAAAGTCTTCCAGCATGCTGTATATTACAAAGGCAGAGAGGAAAAAAATTGTTATTATATTACAGTTCCTAAACATTTTTATATTTTTCTTTACCACAGAAGCCCTGTCCCGAGACGCTCTCGAGTTACGCTGAGACTGAGGATTCCCCAATCTTCCACAATGGACTTCACATAGGATGAACTGTTTCCAGTTTCAGCAAAACAGCAAGAATTTATGAATGGATGACTGCACCTTAGCACTCTTCACTGCCACTGCATGCCTCACCTGGGCCACAGAGAAAACAATGTTGCTGCCTGTACATGGCACAATTAACCTCTAACCTTACAGCTGAATCAATGCAGTAACACTGTTAACTACCAATGATATTGTACCAAATGTTCAGACTGAATATACAGAGGAGAACTGGTCCCCAGTGTTTTTGGTTAGTCTGGTTTCTCCAAAGGTTTTTTTTACTCCAGTATCGACATCTTACAGTTTTTTCTTAATTAACCACTGTTGCCTTTGGCTTGCCTGCTGTATGTATGACGACTAATGCATTTAGCACCAACTATTAAAACAGTGAGGGTGTTTTTGACCACATAGACACAACAGTATGTCTTTCTGTAAAGATTCTTTGAAAATGTTATGCATTTTGAAAAATGTATAAATGTCTTACATAGTGTGCATATTGCTTGAACATTTTTATGTAAAAAAAAAACCAGTAGAATCATTATATTATAATTGAAAATTATAATTATACAGCAATTATTGCTATCTATATAAACTCTCTAGCTGTATTTTTAGTTACTTTCAGTGCACAAACAACCATTATTCACTTACTATACTTAATGGTATAAATATAATAGGCATACTGACATACTTCATGTAAAATTAATATAACATTCATTTTACATAAAATAATAATATATCTGTATATAATACAACAATAACACGGTTCTGCACAAGCAATTGCGATATTATATCATTTAGATTAACAATATAAATTCACACACACATCGAGTAAGCTGTATGCTATACTGATACGCGAGTAACAAAAAAAAAAAAAAACGAGAAATGTTTGATTTCACAACATATAGCTCGTCGGCTATATACTAGCCTATGAAACATGTATTTTAAAGTACATAAATGGTCATTATAGCAAAGTTCAAACGACGAAAATAAAAACGCTATTTAGCAGGAATTGTAATCAGGCGCTAAAAAATAATACCCATTAAATGTTCGTTGAGCCAATGGGATCACTCGGGGTCCTAAGCGGACTCGATTTCTCGGGCGGACTCGATTTCTCATGACACCGGTTCTAGACATTTGGAGGCCCTAGGCAAAATGTATGTTGGAGGCCCCCCGCCACACCCTTCCTCCCCTCCACCTTTTAGAATTCACGAGTTCACACTTCCACATCAAATTAAATAGAGTAAAGATTATGCCGAGCTGTCCGGGCTCTGGGCTCTGAATTTTGGCCCAGAATTTTTTCAGTAATTTGTTCAGTAATTTCTTTATAGTAACACACTAACCCCTTATTTGGGATAATGAACAGTTTTGTTTTTGATAGACTAAATATGTCATATGATGTTTTGTAGAGAAATACATTTAATATGAATATACACAATTAGCTGCTAGTGGAAGTGATAGAAATAAACTACTAAATAAAAAGTGTAGTTCGTTTCTTCAACTGTAATCGGGTGTGCTTGTTCATATGCTTAAAATTATTTTCAATAAATATGGCAACAGTACATATGCTCCTGCCCACTTGCTTCTCAAAACTACTCCATTTGTGCGTTTCCAGGAGAGCAGCGTGCGCTAAGCTGCTGTTGAATCACAACACAGGAACCGCTAGCCCAATCAGAACTAGTTACGTATTTCTGAAGGAGGGACACGATCCGTCCACCTGCACGATCCGTTCTGCGCATGCGTAGTAGACTCTTTAGAAAACGCACTTTTTTTATTTTTTTTATTTGACATTTAGGAATTACAACTGCAGTCAGGGGGTACAAAAAGTAAAGCAAATAAACAGACATACAAATACATATACAAATTCAGAAAAAATTTAAAGGCTAAAGATGTGAAAATGCTTACAGATTGAAACGCATTTTGCAGCTTTCTTATTTTTTAGCCCCACTATTGTATTTAGGTATTGCAAAATTTCTGCTTTTAAAATCAAAAATAAAGGCTTATTTCCTCCAAATTTACATTTATGAATACTAAATTTAGCTAACAGAAGAAGCAGATTAATTAAATAATATTCCTTATGGTAAGATTTGTCATAAGAGAAAAAACCAAATAATACATTTTTAAAGCACAGTTGAAAGCTGGACATGATATGCGATATGAGCCTTAATAAAGGAACAGAAATCTGACCAAAAACAAACTGAATGAGGACAACTCCAAAATAAATGATAAAATGTTTCATCGTGTAGATCACAAAATGTACACAATGTATCAATTTCACAATTAAATCTGTTCACAAGGAAATAATTACATGGGTAAATTTTATAAATAAGTTTAAGCGAGATTTCTTTGATTTTATTAGTAATTAAGTATTTATGTGGGAGTTTCCAGATTTTAAACCATAACAAATTATTGGCATATCCATTCCAGAATGATATAATAGCAGGTCTGGAGACAATATCCCTTTGAAACAAAGCCCGTATACAACGGTTATTATTTTTAATACAGGGATTAGAGAAACAGATCCGTCCTATTTCAGTATCAGCAGGATCCAACGAACATGGAGAGAGCAGAGGACAGGTATTTTTAAGAAGAATTTTAAGACCAGAGGGGATAGCATCCATAACCACAGCAAAATCCCTAGGAGTAACCACAATATTATATTTAGAAAGAAATTCAGAGTTGGTCAACATAAGACCATCATGGTTATAAAGTTGCCTGACAAAAATTATATCATTACAAAACCAATTCAAAAGAAATAAAGATTTAGATTTATATAGAATGTGCTTATTATTCCAAATAAAACACCTGTTAGGAGAGAAGTTGTGTTTATAGATTAAATTCCAGGAAAGAAGCATCTGTTTGTGAAAATTAGATAGTTTTAAAGGAAGTTTGGTAATACTGTAGTCACAAAGTAAAAGGAATTGAAGACCACCAACTTGTGAAAAGATAAATTGAGGAATAATATTCCAGATAGATGTTGGTTTTTTAAGGAATTGCTTAATCCAGTTAACTTTGAAGGTGTGATTAAGGGTGGTAAAATCTAAGAAATTCAGGCCTCCATTTTCAGTTGAGTTCATAACCACAGATTTCTTTATATAGTGGGTTTTATTTTTCCATAAGAAGTTAAATAGCATTTTATCAATAATTTTACAAGTATTATCGTTAACTGCTAGGGATAGCGCTGCATACGTAAGTCTCGATATGCCCTCTGCCTTTGTGATCAGTACTCTCCCCCTCAAGGATAGGTCTCTTAGTAACCACTGATTTAACTTTTTCTTTGTTTTGTCAATGACTGGTGAAAAATTAAGTTTACATCGTTCCTCTTCATTCTTTACGATCTTAATGCCTAAATATGTGATTTCATCTTTAATGGGAATATTACAAATTGACAGAAGATTACTGTTTTTAAGAGACATTAATTCACACTTATTTAAATTCAAGTAAAGCCCTGAAGCTTTAGAGAACGTGTGGATAATATTAAGGGCTAAAGGTATTTCCCCTGCATCTTTAAAAAAAAGGGTAGTGTCGTCTGCTAATTGGCCTCTTTAGAAAACGCACTGTCGGTACACGATCCGTTCCACCTGCACGATCCGTTCTACGCATGCGCGTAATTACGTAGAAGAAAACGTCACTGTTTTCCTACACTATCGGTACCTACTAAAACACTTGACGGCAAGGCGGCAAAACTTGCGGCATATTTGTGTAACGTTAGTTGTATTGTGTTTAACATTTAACAGCGGGTCTAGTTGGATGCTTTTAAATGTAGCTTTACGCTATGCATTACTATGTGTTTACGTAGTTGCCAATCCAAAATAATAAAGGATTTGCGAGTCGTTACATGAAAATACATGATCACTTTCCTCCATACTTTGCGATTCATTGCTGGTATTAGGCTTAATTTACTTAACTTGCCGTGTTTTGGTCTGAGGTCAGTAGTATTGTCAAAGGCCGTTGGTGTAGTTTTTTATTTATTTATTAAAAGCTGCTAATCGAACTGGCGTCATTCTACCAACTCACCTGTCAGTTAAATAAAATAACTGCTCTTGAGCCCTTTGTCAATTTAATCAGACTGAGTAAGCTTCTTTTTGCACTAAAAATCTTTTATCTGCACTGTTTGTTCACCTCACTGATTTGCACTCGATCTGCCTTGTGCCGCTTTATTTAACTTGATTTTTAATTTTATTATGTTGTGTGTACAGTTGTGTGTACATTTTATATTTGACCTAGATTTGCTGTACTGTTAATGTTATCTGTATGCACCGGGGGTCTTCGATTCTCTGTATGTATGTACTGTACATATGGAAGAATTGACAATAAAGCAGACTTGACTAATAGTTAACCTTTAAGTTAGTAATTTTGTATTAGTATGGGTCTATATAGACTTATAAATATATATATATTGAAGTGAGGGAAATAATCCCTTCAATGTTGTTTACAGAAGACAACAAGGAACATATGCATTTCTGCCAAGACTATCTGCACTTACATGAAGAAAGAACTACAAACAAGTGTGGAGAAACGTTATAGAGTATTTCAAACTGACAATGGAAATGACTTGAAAGAAGCATGTGTGCACACAGAAGTTTTATTTAAGAGTAAAAATTATCTCTGGCTTTCTCTCTCACACACACAGACTCTCCCTCTCACACATACACACACACACACACACACACACACACTCTCTCTCTCTCACACACACACTCTTCTACCCTTCGTCTCTCTCTCTCTCACCCACACACACACTCTCCTACCCTTCCTCTCTCTCTCTCTCTCTCTCTCTCACACACACACACACTCTCCTACCCTTCCTCTCTCTCTCACACACACACACACACACACACACTCTCCTACCCTTCCTCTCTCTCTCACACACACACACACACTCTCCTACCCTTCCTCTCTCTCACACACACACACTCCTACCCTTCCTCTCTCTCGCTCTCTCACACACACACACACACTCTCTCTCTCTCCCCCTCTCTCTCACACACACTCTCTCTCTCTCTCTCTCTCTCTCTCACACACACACACACACACACACACACTCTCTCCCCCTCTCTCTCGCTCACACACACACTCACACAGAGTGTGGGTCACTGTGCAGGCCAACTCCAGCATTTACTCTCAGGTTGAGGGTGTCTTTGCAAATAATCATAAAGGTTTCCATGTCCTTGATTTTTTCAAAAATGAATGTGAAGGGCTCCATAGCATGGCACTGCATTGACTCCAGCACCCTCCATGCTTCCCTTCGGTCATCATGATCCATGAACATGTATGTTGGCTCTTGCATCTGGCCAGTGAAAAGCCCAACACTGTTCCTCACAATGTATTCTGCCTCGTACATGTGTTTCAATGTGTGGGGCAGCTCCTCCACTTCTACCTGTTCCTCCTATGATAAAATAAAATATCAAAAATTAAGACTACACTACAACATAAGATGTTTTGGGTCTTTCAAAAGGGGCCTAAAACCATCTTTTCAGCCTAAATTAAATAGTTATTATGAGTTATGGTTTGTATATTATTATTGTATTTTCATTTAAACCATAACATGCACAAAGTAAATACAGGTAGGTCTCACATAATTAGAATATTATGGAAGTTTGTCAATTTCAATAATTCAAATGTAAAACATGAATCTCATACATTATATAGATTAGACACTGTGTGAAATATTTCTATTAGGTGTGTTAATTTTGATTACTACAGCTTATATCTAAATAAAACTAAAAATCAGTATCTCACAAAATTAGAATATCACACAACCAATAAAAAACAAACATTTTAATACAGAAATTAGGAAGTTTTCCCTGAACTCTGTCAACACCACTCGCTGTTAGCAGTCTGCCTTCATCCAGAAACAGCTCAGATAACGTGACAGCAGTGTATAAAACTGTTACAGGCACCGCCATAATATTTCGGTCTTCATCACATTTCCTTCAGAAATATAAAAACAGTTTGCAACTTTATATTTTTGAAACTATGATAAATGTTTTCATGATTCTTTGAATTAGAATTTCAAAAGAACAGCATTTATTTGAAACAGAAATAATTTGTAACATTACAGGTTAAGTTCACGATTTTGATCACTTTTCCTTACTGGACAAAATTTTTTTTTGAAATATATTGCAATATAAACACTGTCAGCGTGATCAACAAAGTATCCTCTTAATTTAGCAGTCGGAGATGGAACAACTTTCTGCTCTTATGTTTACTCCGTGCACTGTCAAGGTCTTCATCATATCTGTCGTGGTACCAGTCTTTGGAGTAATTATTTTACTGCAAATACTGCATCGCGCGCTGTTGGCATCGAGCCTGGACGGATCGTGCAGGGTCGTAAATCGTCACAAAACAGAATTATCATTTGCGCATGTGCGTTTTCTAAAGAGTCTACTACGCATGCGTAGAACGGATCGTGCAGGTGGACGGATCGTGTACCGACAAAGGCCTTTAGTCTTGACCATACACTGTGTATAAACATTTATGTAGTGTCCGTGACGTCAACCATAGACTCTTGAAGTCTGATTTTGAAGCTTAAAGTGTGCTGAAAGGGCGTCGCCATCTTGGCAGCGCATCACCGCGTGACAAAATTGGGCAAAAAGGAAGGAGCTAGTTGCTGAAGCCACGCCCACCTAGCGCTATGGCAGTGTCAGCATCGGCAAACCACCTGTCACTAGTGGCCACGCCCTTAATTATGCAAAACTTTAAGTCTTAATATTATTTAAACGGAGGAGTTATAAAAAAAAATTCACCCCCTCACAGTTGTCATGAAGGGCAAAATTAGCTATTTAGACCAAAATCATTTTTTGCACCAGGCTGTAAACGTTTTTTTTCTGCTTTAAAGTGGGGCATTATGGGGGGGTCTATGGGACTGACTCCCTAATGCAGCTAGCCTCAAGCGGCCAGTCGATGAATTGCAGTTTTAGTCACTTCCCTATTGGCTTCACGAGAGAGAGCGTGAGGTTGGCGCTTGGTCTTGACTTCCTCTGCTTGATGTGGCTAAGAGTCCTCCTAAAAGAGACCCGAGGTCTGGTTTCATCTAAAAAGCAGCGTGAACCAACCATCATGCTGAAGATCTTAAAGCTCCACTTCTGTGAGTTTACTCATGAAAATGTTTGTATACATGTGTTATAATGATTTTTTTTTTTTTTTTTCTGGTTTGAATGAAAATTCTAAGCAAAATACTCTACAAAATAATTATTTTTCTCGTAGATCTGCTTATATGGTGTCAAGCTGCAGAGACTTTAACAGATCAACTAACAGATTTGGGTCAAAATGTGACTATAAACTGTGATCTTAATGCAAAGGTGGCCACATGGTTTTTGCTGAATTTACCAAATCCTCCGGTTGTGCTATTGGACTCACTCTTAAACCCACCATCAGTATTTTACTACAAAAATAACTTCAGCTTCAAATATTCAGTGCAATCTAAACATCGTCTTTTCATAAATAACATCACTTTTAATGAGTTAGGAGTTTATTATTGCATAAACACAGAAACAGAGGTAAAATTCAGCAACGGCATCAGACTACAGACTATCAGCATACACACTGGTGAGTGATACTACTTCAGTTGTGTTTATACTAATGTATACACTGCCTTTATACAGTATATATATATATATATATATATATATATATATATATATATATATATATACACACACACACACACACACAGACACAGAGATATGTATTTAAACACATTTTTTTTACAGACCCAACTACACCTGCAGTTACCGAGTTACCACAGTGTCAGAATCACACTGAAGTGTTGCTAAATGAGCAGACAACATGGATGAATCTTCTTGCTCTAATATTTTGCATGATCAGTGTTTTACTGGTCATTGGGATGATAGGTGAGTTGCTTTCTGAACTTATTAAAAGTACAGTAGCATAACTCCTTCTGTAAAAAAATATGATGCTCTTTTTCTGAAGGTCGATTAAGTTCTTCTTTTATTGATTAATTTTTTTAAGCATTCCTGAGATTGTTAAAAGTTTCATCTGATGGACGTTACCAAAAACCACAACGACATATGGACCAAGAGTAGTATCAAGTTACAGATCTTGGGGTGACCAGAGTCCCAACTCTCTTAAAATTGTAAAGGTAACACTTTAGAATAGGTAAGACTTGTTAACTATTAACTACAACATTTATCTAAATACATTCTTAATTTGCTGCTTATTAATAGTTAGTAAGGTAGTTGTTAGGTTTAGGTATTGGGTAAGATTAGGGATGTAGAATAGGGTCAAGTAGAGTAAGGCATTAATATGTTCTTAATTAGCACTAACAAATGGCTAATATTATAGTAATATGCATGCTAATAAGCAAATAATAGGTGTTACATATTATAAAGTGTTACCATTGTAAATAACTGACCCAATCTTTTCCCTTTAACTTTTAGTATCCTTGTTGTCCCATGTTTTGTATTGGGGGAAAAAGCCACTGGTCTCTCACATTAAATTAATGGGCATTAAGTGCCATAAAGTGTGCGCATAGAAAGTACAGGCTACCGTTTTTTAGGATAGCTCACTATGTTGAGTATTTCTTTTAATAATGAGCTTCAATGATAAAATGTTTTTTGATAGTTTTAAGAAATGACAAACGTGATGTATTGTAATGCATTTCAACCAGTCTTGTTTATTTAAATATGTTTTAGTTAATTAGTCAAAGGAAGTCTCTGAGCAGCTTTTGAGGATCCTCAAATTTGGTTGTCATGAAACTTGCATCTGTAACTTGCATTTGTCATCATAGCATAATGACTTGCAAAAATGGAGTTGCATTTTATTTTCGGTTTCACACATAACTTTTGTTCAATTAATTGTTGAAATAACTAAACTGTGTGTCTGCACTATCACTATGCCTGTTTCAAATTAATTTTTGCTTGTAAACATACATGGTAATAAAGCTCCTTCGGACTAAATTTGCAGTTGAAATTTCAAGCACAACTCAAACCTGGGTCTCTCACACCAAAGGCATGTGTCTTATCCACTGCGCTAACACCACCCCATTGCACATTTATTGGTTTATTGCACATTATGCCCAAAACACACCCATTACTCATTAAGAGAATAGGGACAACCCATTTAGACCATTCGCTGGGTGCACCAACCATGTTTCCCATCATTTATATAGCAAAAGTGGATTTGGATAATTAAAGAGCGTTTATAACAGGGGTTTCAAACTTGATTCCTGGAGGACCAGAGCCCTGCAGAGTTTAGGTTCAACCCTAATAATTCAATTCAATTCAATTCAAGTTTATTTGTATAGCGCTTTTTACAATACAAATCGTTACAAAGCAACTTTACAGAAAATTACATTTCTACAATATTTAGTAGTAGCTTATAAGTGGTGACTGTCAGTTTGTGCACGTTTGACAGGATTTTTCAGAAAAAAATTATACAAGTCAGCCAGACGATGAACATTATTAACAGCAATTATTATATGATGCAGTCACACTTGTAGCAATAATTGTTAGTTCTGTTTGTTGATTCAGGGTTAGCATCATCTGAGGTCCTCTGAGGGTCAGCATCATCTCTTCTCAGGTGTTCTGGATCCAGACTGGAGCTTGTGTAAATCCTAGTGCAAAAACATAGAAATAAAATAGAGACATCATTAGCTTAGCTGCTGATCCAACAAAGTAAAATTAATTAGTTTAACCCAAGCTAAAGAATGAAAATACGGAACTTAACGGTAGCCACTGCAGAGACTGTAAAATTGGGGTAATATGATCATATTTTCTTGACCTGGTAAGGACTCTAGCTGCTGCATTTTGGACTACCTGTAGCTTGTTTATTGACGAAGCAGGACAACCACCTAGAAGTGCATTACAATAGTCCAGTCTAGAGGTCATGAATGCATGAACTAGCTTTTCTGCAACAGAAACAGATAACATGTTTCGTAGCTTGGCAATGTTTCTAAGATGGAAGAATGCAGTTTTTGTAACATGGGAAATATGATTTTCAAAAGACAAATTGCTGTCTAATATAACACCCAGATTTCTGACTGTAGAGGAAGTAACAGTACATCCGTCTAGTTGCAAATTGTAATCTACAAGATTCTGTGTAGTGTTTTTTTGGTCCAATAATTAGTATCTCTGTCTTATCCGAATTAAATAAGAGAAAATTAATGGTAATCCAATCTTTTACATTTTTAACACACTCTGTTAGCTTAGATAATTTAGAAGTTTCATCTGGTCTTGTTGAGATATATAGCTGAGTATCATCAGCATAACAGGGAGTTTAGATACAGTGATAAGTTTATTTAGCTCTTCCTGTCCTATGGTTGTAAAGCACTGCAGTTTATCTTTGGGTGCGATGGATGAAACTGAAGTGTTAGACGCTGTAGAATCTACATTCACTATTGTATTTCTAATGTTATCTATTTTATCAGTGAAGAAATTCATAAAGTCATTACTATTTTACGTTGGTGGAATATTTGAATCAGTTGGCGTCTGGTAATTTGTTAATCTAGCCTCTGTGCTAAATAAAAACCTTGGATTGTTTTGGTTATTTTCTATGAGTTTGTGTATATGCTCTGCCCTAGCAGTTTTTAGAGCCTGTCTATAGCTGGACATACTGTTTTTCCATGCAATTCTAAAAACTTCCAAGTTAGTTTTTCTCCATTTGCGTTCAAGACTACGAGTTTCTTTCTTGACAGAGTGAGTATTACTGTTGTACCATGGTACAGTACGTTTTTCTCTAACCTTTTTCAGTTTTTGATGGGGGCAACAGCTTTTAATGTATTAGAGAAAATAGTGTCCATGTTGCCTGTCATTTCGTCTAGTTCATGTGTATTTTTGGGTACAAATAGCAGTTGAGATAGATCAGGCAGGTTATTTGCGAGTCTGTCTTTGGTGGCTGGAACAATAGTTCTGCCCAGACGGTAACGCTGAGACATATAGTTAATATCAGTGATATGCAGGATGCCAATACAGGAAGGAAATGATTGGTAACAACATCACTTTGAGAGACAATATCTATATCAGTAAGATCGATTCCATGAGATATAATTAAATCTAGTGTAGAGTGGGCCCGGTGACATTTTGCTTGACACACCTGATAAAACACACCTGATTCAAATAATCAAGTCTTTCAGACTCTTTTGAAAATAACATGGTATGTGTGTTGGAGCAGGGTTTGAACAAAACTCTGCAGGGCTTCGTCCCTCCAGGAATTGAGTTGGCACTCCTGGCTTATGTAGCAGATCTGACTCGAATCAGACAAATTAAAGAGTCGATTAGGACTGTGGTTGAAACACGAGCCGAATTCCTCAGAAAGGCAACAGGAAGTCATAAAACATTCTGTGCCACAAGTCCCAAGCAAGATAACCAACCAACCAATTTTTTCACTGAACAGCTTTCAACATTAACACCACTAGAACAATTATTGACAATTTCAGTTCGGAGAAGAGATTGTGAAATTTGGTGTCAAATTTGTTCATAATTTAAATGCAACGCTGGACATCATATGTAAACCCATGAGAGTTATACACCATATCCTTAAACACCCCCCCCCCCCCCCACCTAGCAGAACCAGACTGAAATTCCTAAGGGGGCTTTTTAACCTCTGGTCTCCACAGAACATCCCTATGTCAGAGAATGACTCAGAAACTGTCTTTTCTAGATATAAATGGACCAAAATGAACTCAAAAAGACGTATAAACGAATATCAGTCCATCGCTTCACTCCATATTCATTTATATGTAACCCACACATTTGACTATCATGTTATAATCACTTACTGTGTATGTATTTTAATAACTATTGGATAGCTTAAGGATACATATTCATGTCTAATATGTATGTATTCGAATCTGTTAGCTTGAAACAGTCCTGACCATCAGTTATTTGTCAAATGTATCATATTCTTGTTATAGGAATCATATCCAAAATTAGACCCTGCAAGGCAGGAAAATTCGGACCACATGCTTGATAAGATAACATATGATTTATGATACCCCCGAGCAAAGACAATATCTGATTGGTCAAGACAACATTTGAGGTGTGGCCAACAGGCCAGTTTAAATACTTAGGACACCATAAAATCTTGCTTTGCAAGGCAGTGTAATGGTTTAATGATCTACGGCAAAATATAAAGAGCTTTGGTGATAACTAAGTGGATATTTCATTACTGCAATATTAATTTCTCGCTAGAAATGACATCAAAAGTGGAAAACTTTGATCAAAAACAAACATTTACACAAACTGACTGCAACTTTCAGACACCATCTTTATTTTTTGGCTTAACTGTCACGGAATGGAACGCACAGAATTGTGGGATATCACAGGCAGCGAAGGATACATCTATCCTGCCTTCAAAAATCAGCCAGATGAAGGCATCTCAGGATACAGGAACTGAAGCCAACATTGCATTCGGATGTGCCTTGATTACTTCCTACCTTGGAACGCGACCTTAGAAGGCAGCATTTTTTCAGGTTTGGATGCAGCCTATGTACATTTTGGTGCTCTACTGGTTAATAAACAGAACTGCACGCATACTGCGGAAGAAGATTCAAGTTTATGTCTATGGTAATTCACGCATGTATGTGTTACTCCGCAGCGTTGACGACCCGAACAATAGTCCAAAAATAATAATTTATTCTAAATGTACCGTAGTGATCTGGGATAAGACAAAAAGGCGGTTTGGTAGATGAATTTATGATGAACACAGAAAAAGAAGAATTTATGACGAACAGAAAAAGTCACATAGTGTTGCTTTAAAGAAGAGCACAGAATAGTTCTCAAGTTGTGTTCCCTCTGACTTACTGAAGTTAATACTGTAGGCCGGAAAACTGACAATTCCAGCTTAGACAATAGCATCTAGTTGTCATGTAAGTGATAGGATATGATTAGTTTCTCTAGTTTGAATGCCCTTTAGTTTGTTTAATTTGTCTACATACTGCCAAAGTTTCCAGTGCCTGGTGAGGACATTTTCATGTGAGCCACAGTTTTACAGTTTCAGTCATTTGGCTAGTCAATCATTTGGTTTTTATACACCTTCAGTCTGAAAATCCAAAAAGTAACAGTTTTGCTATAGTGATACAAAAAGATAATAGCGGACTACAAAAGACTGAAACATGGGTCTAATTTTACACAGAGGAACAGAATAAAAAAAAACATGTGATGGCAAGAAAACAAACCGAGGAAACCAATGCAGAATTTGTAACTGCATGCTAGAAAACCACATGGTAGAAATAATGAGAAGCTTCAGGGGTTTTCACACACAACCATCTCAAAGAGTGCAGTGTACAGTGTTGTATGCTGCTTATTTACACAAGTGTATAAGACTATTATTAAGTATAGTCTTATGTGTTTTAGGTGTTGTTGTCAAGTCACAATAGGGCAGACAGAGTTATATTGTTGTTGTCATTTAGTTTCTCTGGCACTCTGCTTTCTAAAACATATGAAATATGAGATTAATATACCAGACAGGAGATTATCTATTGGTTGGTGAGCAACTTGACTTCCTCTTCATTTGGCTAAAATAAGCTGAAATGGCCTGTGGTTAAGTTTAATCTTCAGAAAGGTGTGAAACAAACAAGACTGCAATCGTGCTAAAGTGCTCCACCAGTTCTTTAACAAAATGAGGATTATGCAGCTCTGTGAGTTTTCAAATCATTTATGATGTTGTAAAATCAGAATGCTCTATACTTTTTTTAGATGCATGCATTTTTTCCTTCTCGTAGATCTGCTCATGTGCTGTCAAGCTGCAAGTTCTTTTTACACGCCATGACTGAAAAGAGGTGACATGGCTGTTGAATCAACCAGATCCTCCAGTTCTGATATTACACTCATTCTCAAAGTAGTAGTAACAGTAGTAACTTTTTTTAAGCACATATCAAATTGTTATTCTCTACAGATATAGTTGACTTCAGTACTCTCTGTCGCTGCAATTACAGTAACAACTGTCACTGCATTTCATTTATAGCTCTAATGCAGACAAAATGGCCAGATCTTACTTTAATATTGTGTCTAATGAGTGCTTTTATGCTCATTAATGTGATATGTGAGCTTTTTTTTCCTTAAAACTAAAAAAAATATATTTTGTTCCTTTTCAGTAAGTTAAATTGTTCTTAAATTAATTTTATTTGATCATACACAAGTATACACAAGTACAAGTATCATACACGATGAAAGTCGTGGCCTAGTGGTTAGAGAGTTTGACTCCTAACCCCCTAGGGTTGTGGTTGTGAGTCTCGGGCCGGCAATACCACGACCTTGATGCTGCAGCATAAATGGCTGTCCACTGCTCCGGGTGTGTGCATGCGTGTGTGTGTGTTTGTGTGTGTGTGTGTGCATGTGGTTAAATGTAGAGCGTGAATTCTGAGTATGGGTCACCATACTTGGCTGTCACGTCACTTTACCTGATAATGCAGACCCACAGCTTCTTATGAGTCTTGAACAATCTTTTAATGTTCATACTTTTCACCTGGTCAAGATTTCTAAAAATCCTTTCTTTGTATTGGTCTTAAGTTATATTCTAATTTTCTGAGATACTGAATTTGTGATTTTCCTTAGTTATCAGTTATAATTATCAAAATTAAAATAAATAAATATTTGAAATAAATCAGTCTGTGTGTAATGATGAATGAATATAATATACAAGTTTCACTTCTTGAATGGAATTAATGAAATAAAATAATCTTCTAATTATATGACAGCACCTGTATAAACATTAGGCCCACTTTTAAGATAAAGATTTGTATTCTAAAGAAGCGTGAACTCAATGAACTTGGAAAATGTAACTGTTTCTAAACTTGTACACATTGACTAAATATCATTTGTTTTTTTTTGATGTCATGTATGTTTTTAAATTGTATGTAAATGCTGTTGTCTTGGCCAGGTCACTCTTGAAAAAGAGATTTTTAATCTCAATGAGTTTTTTATCTGGTTAAATAAAGGTTAAATAAAAAATAATAATATTTATTTAAATTTATGATTTTGTGACATTATTTTAGTAAATTTCCCATCTAATTTATCAACACGGTGGTTTACTTTTGATTTGTTTGATGTTCTATAATTTTCATTAGATTGAATAAACAAACGCATTCAAATAAATACAACATTTTTAAATTATTAATGTTTTCTGTAATATTAATTCAATTCAATATTCCATCCAATACAATTTACTGTCCCCAATGGGAAATTCGTCTTGGACCCTGGAACCTGCATACACATACACTGAGCATTACATCTCACAAAAGATTAAAATATTCCACACATAAACAAAAAAGAGAACCAACATTCCAAGCCACAACAAGCAATTTGGGCTCTGAGCTTCTCCACCCTTCCTCCAGACTCTAGGACCTTGGTTTCCAAATGAAATACAAAACTTGCTCTCATCTGAAAAGAGGACTTTGGATCATTGAGCAACAGTCCAGTTCTTCCAGGTAAGACACCTCTGATGTTGTCTGTGGTACAGGAGAGGCTTAACAAGAGGAATACGACAACTGTGGCTAAATTCCTTGACACGTCTGTGTGTGTTGGCTCTTGATGCCTTTACCCCAGCCTCAGTCCATTCCTTGTGAAGTTCACTCAAATTCTTGAATTGGTTTTTGCTTGATAATACTCACAAGGCTTCTTCTTCTTCCACACTTTTCCCTTCCACTCAACTTTCTGTTAACATGCTTGGATACAGCACTCTGTGAACAGCAGCTTCTTTGGCAATGAATGTTTGTGGCTTACCCTCCTTGTGAATGGTGTCAATGATTGTCTTCTGGACAACTGTCAGAGCAGCAGTCTTCCCCATTTTTGTGTAGCCTAGTGATTTAAACTGAGAGACTATTTTGAAGGCTCAGGAAACCTTTGCTGGTGTTTTGAGTTGATTAGCTGATTGGCATGTCACCATATTCTGATTTGTTGAGATTTGGAGTGAATTGGTGGGTTTTTGTTAAATGTGAGACAAAATCATCACAATTAAAATAACCAAAGACTTAAACTACTTCATTCTGTGTGCACTGAGTATATTTCAGTTTCACAACTTGAGTATAATTACTGAAACTTTTCCATGACATTCTATTTTATTGAGATGCACCTGTACATTCTGACATATTTTTGCCCTGTTCACTGATGGCATACGCATAATGCCACGTTTAGACTACAGGGCTCTAGACTCATTCTTCCCATTGGTTGCTCTTTTGTGACTTTTTTCAGTTGATTGCATGAGCACATCATTTGCATTTTATTTGCGAATTTGCGATCTTGGTGTCACATTTTTAAAAGTGAAAGTGACGTGACATACAGCCAAGTATGGTGACCCATACTCAGAATTTGTGCTCTGCATTTAACCCATCCGAAGTGCACACACACAGCAGTGAACACACACACACACACTGTGAACACACACCCGGAGCAGTGGGCAGACATTTATGCTGCGGTGCCCAGGGAGCAGTTTGGGGTTCGGTGCCTTGCTCAAAGGCACCTCAGTCGTGATATTACCGGCCCAAGACTCACACCCACAACCCTAGGGTTAGGAGTCAAACTCTCTAACCACTAGGTCACGACTTCTTATTTTACAAGAAAAGATAATTGTCTTTGTTTTGCTTATACACACTTTTCACTTTTTAACAATAAAACAAAAGACTGATTCATTGTTATACTTAATTAAAAAGCACAACAACAATAAAACAGTAGGCAATATGAACCTGACATGCAAAGTCTCAGGTTAAGCGTTTTACTGCCTATGAAGCATTTCAAAATGCTTAATATGGCTTAATGCATTAAGATAAAAAAAGCAAAGCATACATCTTATTAATAAAGTGTAGCCTACTATTTACACAAAAGCAGAAGAGCCCAGAATATGAACGCAATGCGCAAGTTTCACGTGAAGGCGATTTCCTCCCATATAAACCTGTCTACCATAAACACACACACACACACAAAACACATAACAACAACAACAAACCGGGGAACATTCTAAAACACTTAATGTGGCTTACTGCAAATTCAGTAAACACATTATTATTAAACCATAAAATTATGTCTGGAGATCATTTGATACTGAAGACTGATGCCAAAAATTCTGCTTTGATCACAGAAATAAACTGCATTTTATTTTATATTCCCAAACAAAATAAATATTTTAACTGATAATAACTTTTTTAGAAATGTAATTAAAATATAATTTATTTACATGATGGCTAAGTTGAATAAATTACTTTTGATTCATCAATAAATCCTAAAGAAAGTATTGCAGCCCCCCCACCCCCATTTTTTTTTTTTTTATAAATAAAGCAAATAAGCTGCCCAACTGTTTCTGAACTTTGATCAAAGCAATACATAATATTTTGAAGTATGTTAAAATAGAAAACCATTATTTTAAATTTGAATTGTTCAACATTACAGTTGATCAAATAAACGCTGGCTTGATAAGCAAGAGACATTTGTTTTTAAATTATAAAAATAGTAATGTGTCCAAGCTTTTGACCAGCAGACAGAACGCTCTCAAGTGTGAGAGACATGTATTACATTATATTGATTAGTATGTTTATAATATTATTATTTTGTTTTAATCTTTGCCAAAAGATGCTTTTATTTCTGCTAACAGCATGCTCCATGTTTGAGTGAATGAAATGAGAAATTGTCCAGCAACACTATATACCAATCTGTTTCTTTCAGCTTCCTCCTGAGAGCTGGGACTGTTCTCCCTTCTTCAGTGGAGGTTGAGTTATTCAAGCTATTTGAATGCTACAATGTATAATTGAGTATTGATCATATTGAGTGCCTGATAATGTTACAACTAGTGCTGTTCAAAACATACTGGTTGTTTGGGCCGATTGTGGCTTGCAGTTTTCTGGAGAAATGCTCCTTCAAATAACTTCTCATTCAGCATCCTGAACAAATAAACCTCTTATGACAGCCAGAGTCATATAGCAATGCTATAATAAATCTGTGTGTCATTTTTTTTCAGCTCAAGTTGGTGATTAAAGGAAGTGTGTGTGACACTGATGTCATGTGCACTACTTCCCACAGTGAAGCATGTTAATAAATGGAGACTCTTATGTGTTAGGCTTGAACATTGTCCTCCTTGCTTTCTAATACTAAATTAAACAAATGCATTCATATCATATCTGTGTTATATGCAAATAGTTGTGTATTTTTATGATATAAAAGAGGTGGCATCTTTCCCCTTGCTTTTCATTTCTGTTATATCAGTTATTAAACTTCACGCCTATGGGCAGTGAGCAGAATGAACATCATCTTTTTTACACACAAAGCAGGACAAATTACTTGATTACAGCAAATCAAAAATGCTTATTATGGATAAAATTTATGACGGAAAAGCATATACCATGCGTGCATAATCTTTAGGCCTATGCTCTCAATGTCAAATGCAGAAATGTTAATCCATGCGTTTGCGACCTCAAGGTTAGATTATTGTAATGCTTTATTGGGTGGTTGTTCTGCACGCTTAGTAAACAAACCAGTCCTGTCAACGCTGCACTGGCTCCCTATCAAACATTGCATAGATTTTAAAATATTGCTTATTACTTATAAAGCCCTGAATGGTTTAGCACCTCAGTATTTGAATGAGCTCCTTTTACATTATACTCCTCTACGTCCGCTACGTTCTCAAAACTCAGACAATTTGATAATACCTAGAATATCAAAATCAACTGTGGGCGGCAGATCCTTTTCCTATTTGGCGCCTAAACTCTGGAATAACCTACCTAACATTGTTCGGGAGGCAGACACACTCTTGCAGTTTAAATCTAGATTAAAGACCCATCTCTTTAACCTGGTTTACACATAACATACTAATATGCTTTTAATATCCAAATCCGTTAAAGGATTTTTAGGGTGCATTAATGCAGTTTTTTTCTCCATTCTGTCACCGATGGAGTTTCGGTTCCTTGCCGCTGTCGCCTCTGGCTTGCTTAGTTGGGGTCACTTCATCTACAGCGATATCATTGACTTGATTGCAAATGATTGCACAGATACTATTTATATACTATCAAGATGAATTTGTTCTGTTTATTGTATTACCATTTTCTAAAACATAGCAAGCAAACTGTGATAATGTGAGAAATGTTGAAGGTGTCTGAATAAATTTTGGTTTGACTGTATATTTTATTCTACATTGAAGACTATGCAGTGCTTTTTTATATTTAATTATTTGGTGTCTGTACCTGGACACCTACAAACCTGAAAAAAAACTTAAACACTGTGTTATTAGCGCAAATAAATAAATAGAGCGAACATACAATTTAAACAGTTTCAAACAGGGCTCCACTGGTACAACCACTGAGTTACGGCCCTTAGTATAATCACACAGTATTATGATCAACCTGTATACTCTATAAAATAAATGAATAAATCAAAAATTCATAAAACTTCTACAGATTCTTCTGCTTTTTTAAAATTTAATTTCATGAAGAGCATGCGTTTTGATTTTCATGAAGTTGAACTACACTGTAAAAGATGCTGGGTTAAATACAACTCAACACTGGGTAAAATATGTACAAACAGTAGCCTGTTTTCCATGCGTTTTTAGGCGTGATTTGTGAACGGCCCCTAAGGAGTTTATTTATTTATTTTTTTAGCTGTTTTATTTTAAATTGTAATAATTCATAACATTACTGTTTTCCTGTATTTTGGTCAGCAACACATTTCAAAATCTTAGTTATGAATTCATTTTTAACCAGTTGTGTATATTTAAGTCTCTCAGTAGTAATTTATAAGCACATATTAAATATGATATTCTCAACAGATATAATTATAAACAGACAACTATCACTGCATTTTATATACAGCTCCAACACTTAAGCAGCTTTCTTAACTCTAAACCACAATGTGTGAAGTCAGTGTGTTAATAATTAATAGTGTTAGTTATTAATGCTAATTCTGGCTGGCCCATCACTCTTTCATTACACTGAGGAAATGTTAGTTTTCCTGAATCTGCTGAACTGCTAGATATAAGAAATGTATTTGATGTTTTTTTTTTCCCTGACTTGTTAAAAAATGCAATATCTCTCAACATATAAATACATGACTCATTTCTTTATAAATAAAACTGAGTGAAGTGTTTGTTTCACTGGCTTTGTGAACACTGGATGTTTAAACTACCAAATGTTTCACCTTGACCTTGTGTTTCAATTACCAACATTTTATTGACCTCAGAATAAACAAAACTGTGCTGCAAGACAAGTGTTTAAAATAGTTTCTGTATTAAGTAGATCATGAATGATGTGATGTATATATTAATTTCTGATAACTGTGTCTCATATTAAAAACTATCTGCTTAACATGAAGCTGTCTGACATTGTACAGTATATACCGGTAATCAGAAGTGTTTCCTCTAGCTGTATTTTCAGTTATATACAATACACAGATTGACACATTGAGCCATTTTATGATTCAGGGATGAATGAGTGAAGATGTGATATTTAAAATAGTATAAAAAATTTACTTAGTGTTTTTTAAGAAATAATATTCTGTATAAACATATGGCCTACTTTTAAGACATTAATCCTCGGTTTCACAGACAAGGCTTAAAGGGTTAGTTCGCCCAAAAATGAAAATTATGTCATTAATGCTGTTCCAAACATGTAAGGCCTCCTTTTATCTTCAGAACACAGTTTAAGATATTTTAGATTTAGTCCGAGAGCTCTCAGTCCCTCCATTGAAACTGTGTGTACGGTATACTGTCCATGTCCAGAAAGGTAAGAAAAACATCATTAAAGTAGTCCATGTGACATCAGAGGGTCAGTTAGAATTTGTTGAAGCATCGAAAATACATTTTGGTCCAAAAATAGCAAAAACTATGACTTTATTCATCATTGTCTTCTCTTCCTCTTCTAAATCTGTTTCCCTTTGAAAGGTCATTGCATTAACAGGTAGATGCATTACACATTACAGGGAGTTGTTCGGTGAGTACGCTGAATTAGTAATTTGGAAGTTTGTTTTGGTATTATAAAACTTGTACAGAATATCCACGTTCTTAGATTGCCTAATCAAATTGTTGTACCTGACCAGATCTAATTAAAATAACTCCACATTTGCTGTTGTTCGCACACTTTGTATACAAAAATAATAATAATAATAAAAAATAAATAAACAATTGGGAAAGACAAATAGAAAGAGCAAAGGGAGGCTGTTAAAGGCAGTTCAACATTGCAAACATGAATTCAAAGCTCCAGCAAGCCAGCAGGTCAGTCATCATCATAAGAATATTTAGCAGTTTGTCACACTTTAATTCTCGCTGTTAAGTATATTTCCCATTATAATCGCTTGACTTAGTTCATATGTATTCATTTATTCTATAGCAAAACACATTTTTATAATATTTTATTAAAACCATATCAGTAGGCCTATAAGAGTTAAAATATATATATAAATGTTCTAAATGAGCTGTTTATTAGTATATAATATACATTTTTGCTGTACAATATTAAATGAAATGTCTAATACTTCAACGTGATCTCATGAGAATACGTGTGTATTTTTACGTTAAATGTTCTACCACACGTACATTTACTTACATTTTCATGCACATAAAAATGTACAATTTAGACGTATTTATAGCAGTAAAACGTACAAATACTTAAGTGTTAGCAGCTAAAAAAAACGTCAATATTCTAATGTAAAGTGTGGATGTATATGACTTCCCATGTATTAATATTAAAATCGTGGCTTTAATGATTTAAATCTGTTGTATTTAATTGTCATATCAATACATGTTTTTATTCATTTTATTGAAAGCAGTTTACTCGTCTACTTAATAGGAATAACATTTCTGTGCATGCTGCAAACCATAGATACACACAAAAGCACAGCATACAATTACAAATCACATCCATTTTATTTGTTTGCTGTACTGCATATCTTTAGAATCCAGATGTTTGCAAGGAACATATCCAAATTCAGCCCTTTATCAATGGATCTTCATTCACAGTCAAAGCTCGCGCTCGTTATGATTCGAATTTTAAAATAGCGCCAGTGCGCCACGTTACGACATGGTTTACGGCACTGATATCGAACGCTAATTGGTCCTCATCCAATTCGTCACAGATTGCGAAATGTCGTGTTTCAGTTTATGACATCTGAGTATTGCGCCAGTGCGCCTTCACGGAGAGAAGACAGATACATAATTTCACGGATTAATAAATTAAATTCTGCTCTGTACCCTATAAAAACTATTACCTCCAGAGAGGACTGCGACTGGAACTCATTATCATTTGAACTACTTTTGGTACCACTTTTGATATTTTCGCAAAAAACAAATGATTAACGTTACCTTTGTTTGTCTGTTATTTGTTTATTTATAACAGTAACGTTATGTAGTTTTAAGAAATGGTTATGGGTAGGTTTAGGGGTAGGTGTAGGATTAACGTTAATGGCTCAAAATATCATTTTAATGTTATATTTTTACTAAAATTGTGTTTTATTATGTTTTATTCTTTTAACATTCTGTATAAAATGGGTAGGTTTAGGTTCGGGTGGGGTATAGGGATCTTACATTTATCAAAAAAAAATATATAAAAAGGGAAAATATACATAAATATTAAACAAATTAATCAGATACGCATTGAAAAGCAGCTTCATGAGCAAATTTTTATGGATAACTGACTGTTCAGAGAACACGTTCTATCTGTACGTATTTGAGGTTGTTTTTACGTAAAGTTCGATACGTATAGAACCTGTAATTACGTCCAGATAATACGTAAATGACACTGTAAATACGTAAAGGCACATACGTATTGGAAAGTTTTAATTTACATCTAAATATGTACGTTTTGATTGTGAGATCAGGCTGAATACTTATACTTTCATTGTATATGAGACAGAAGCAGGCTCAGAGAGTGAGGGAGAGCTCAGTCGATCAAATCATTCACAATAAATGTGTAATAATTACAGAGTGTATAAAAGCTGATCTTTGAATATTATTATTCATCAAAGAATCCTGAAAAAAGTTCTACTCAACTTTTGTTGATGATGATGATAATAATATTAATAATAATAATAATAATACAGAAAATCATATTAGAATGTGAACAGATCATGACACTGAGGAGTAACGATGCTGAAAATTTAGCTTTGATCACAGGATTAAATTACATTTTAAAATATATTTTTTGAATTAGTAAAATATAAAAAAAAATTGTACTGCCTTTGCACTTTAGATCAAATAAATGCAGGCTTGATGAGCAGAAGAGGCTTGTTTAAAAAACATGAAACATATTCAAAAACATTTTTTACGGTCTGTTCTGATGGATCTAATGTTCAGCCTCAAGAACAACAGGGGCATACAACTGCTCCTTCCTTCTCCTTTCGAAACGTCACAGCATTGTTGAGCAATGAGGCAGATGAGTTATTTTAAGGATGGGGTAGCGGAGTGAGCAAATGAGCTTTGGAAGACGTGCACACAGTCACCGCTCAAACCTCAGTTGAAGCTGTTGGAAAATCCTCGGCTATACTCGAGCTCACACAAAGCAAAAAGGGGAATTCCAAACACGAGAAAAGATTTAAGCAGATCACCAAGGTGAGTTTGAATAGAAAAAGTTAAATCCCTGTTTTGTCCCATGTTTCTTTATTGTGGATGTAACGAGGAAAGACAAATATATTAATGTATTACTTTTAAGCATAAGATAAAGAGTGACAGTGTATTGTGATATCTGAACATGGAGGTGTATCATCAGACTTTACTAGCACAAGTCTTAAGCCTGTGTTCAAACTAAGCAAACTAAGCTCGAGGGCAAAAATTTCAACCAAAGTTCTGGAATTCCTGGCAGCTTTCATTGGCCAAGGCCCGTCCGACCATGAGGTCGCTTGACCGACATGTCAAACAACCAATCACAGTTCGTTTCGTTCATCATCATGTTTCGAGGCATGGAAATGTCACCACAATAACAGACTCTCATAGATGATATGCTTTAAATAACTTTAAATATTAACTTTAAATATTTCATATACGTTTGGGTACCACATGCCAGCATTTAGTTTAACCTGATAAGCACTCATTGTCACAGTTGTAAACACTACGGCCTTCTTCTTTCATGAGAGGGTTTGGCGCTAAGGTATCTTTGTTTACTGGTGGAACGTTAAAGAACGATGCACACACATCTCGTGGAAATTTTGTAGAATACAACCAATCCGATGATGACTTCGACACTCCTGAAGTGTTTCCACCAGAGCCAGAGGCCTTGACCAAATACCCACACTTGTGGTCTTTAATTGATAAAAAGCAGTTCTAAATGTTGTACAAAATTCATATACTAATTTATGCAGCCATAAAACATGTAACACTTTGTTTTACTACCAAATTAAATGTAATATCTAATTATTATTAATATTTTACTTACATTGAAAAGGTATCCATCACCTTTCGCAGTCTTGTCAAAAAGTGTAATGATTTATTTCCACAACATGATGCATGATGGGATACACTAAGTCTTGAATACCGCTCAGGAGTGGTATTCGAGAAGGTGTGGATTTAGTGTGCGTTAAGGGCACTGCACTTTGGCGTTTTTAAGATCTGGACAGTCTCGCACACTTACTTCCTCTCAAGTGGCAAAGACTGTAAGTGTGGGTAAAATAGGACAAGGCTATAGAAAGAAAGAGTCGTGTCAACGGAAGTCCAAAATGCTAGGTTGCTAGGTCCTGGAAGTTCACAGCGGTCAATTAAAAAACATTGAGTTATCGAGACAGAACTGTAATATTTTGGTAATTAGTAGACAATAAAATATTTTATTTACATCATTTATTAAATAATGTATACGTAGTACACATGTAGTTGTAGTGCTGTTTTTAAAAGATTAAATACATTTATATTTGAGGATTAATGTGGTCAGCTATCTTTACCTACCTTGTTAACATATTTTAGGCCGAAGTTACCATAGTAAAGTCCTTGTTTGTTATATAAAGACATTGTGGTCTTCTAACAAGGTAACTTCAGCCTCTAAATACTGTAAATATAATTAAATATGTATATCTGTGTGTGTGTGTGTGTGTGTGTGTGTATGATTTCAATTTGCATGTCAAGTTCAAACACATCTTAATGTTCATTGTAGTTTTACTAATCTCATGCTAAATGTTAAGTTTATCATCTTAGAAAATTCATTCCAAATAAATGAAGATAATTTAAGTGAAAACTAATCTTGTTTAAGGTTTTTTATTACACGGCTATGTGAAATATTTGATACTGATTGGTCAGTCGTGACATTTCGAGGTATTTAACATATTTATTTGTCTTTATCGTTCGATGCCATTTGACTATTCCCAGTCCTTGCAAGAGCTCATGGAAAGAAGTATGAACATGAAGCCGTTTTGTTTGTTCACAAACTTCTTCCAAGTTTATTATTACATCCACACATTATATAGTTGCATTGCTAGGGTTGGTGTAGTGGTTTATCCAATAAGTATTGTACACTACATCATATAGGAATGTCTAGCAAACAAAGGGATTTCCTTCCTGCTACCTCTAGAGCCCACGGGATGTAGATTACATCGGTATGTTATACTGTATATAAAATGGAAGTATGGCCAGGAAGTTCTTGACAAATTTAGGTGTATAAGGATACCTTTCTCAACTGAACAATACAGTATGGTCAGTCTAAATTCAATAACTTCCGGGCTTATAGACCCCGTCCTCCACTGAACATCTTTTGCACATGTGTGTAGACAGATAGAGAGAGATAAGACTATCGAGAGTAGAGGGAGAGAGAACACTGAAGGGAGGAGGGAGTGAAACAGAAGAAATGGAGTGAGAAGGGAGGAGGGATTGCAGAGAGGCGAACTTACAGAAACATCTGATAGAGAGCATGATATAATCTAACAGTCCCATATGCATCAGACATTTAGCCAAAAGTCTGTGAGTGTGATATCGGAGGCTGATACTAAGCAACGGTTTACTGTTTTTTTAATATCCCAACATCCCCACACTGCTGGAGGCGGGTGTAGATTAATGTAAACATAACTTGCGACGCTCGCGTGTATCCCCTAAATACAACAAGATGAATTGAAGTGTAGGCAATCTAGGTATTATGCCGCATTCCAGGCAACCCATAACCCATGTTTTTCCAAACTTCTACCTGTGAAATTAAAACCCGTGACTTCACACCCGTGAACCCGGACTAGATTGATATACTCTCAGTTCCGAGCTCTGACGTAACATAGCCCACGAAACAACAATGGCAGATCTTAGGATAATATTCTTCTTCCTGAAATTTTATTGCCGGTTGACAAACAACAAAATGGTGTATTTCTGCCACCAACTGGTATGGAGTGTGGATCAAACATACACAAGCATACAAACTCACATTTGTAAAATATCTCAGTGTAAATTGCATTTTATTTGTGCTGACACCCATACAAATACCACTGTAATCCCCATCATTTGAATTCTAAATAACATTTGCATTATTTCCATTAAAATCTGGTCTACTTTCAGAGTGACTGTATTTTAAACTAGCCAAAGATGAACATGAATCTGAACAAGCAACTGATTTCAAAGGTCTTATATCCTCAATCCACTGTATTGCTAATAGTATTGCAATCCTTTATATTCCAAAAAAATATATATTTAATTCACCAAAAAGAGTCACAATAGCTTATTTTTTAAGTGCAATGTATGGAAAGTTAATACTTAAAAAATACTAACACTAATGTGCCTTGCTGTTTGTGTCGATCATAACATACTACTAGAGAGACTGGAAAACTGGGTCGGGCTTTCTGGGATGGTACTGAGATAGTTTAGGTCATACTTAGAAGGGAGAGGTTATTATGTGAGTATAGTAGAGCATAAGTCTAAGTGGACGTCCGTGACATGCGGAGGAGTCCCACAAGGCTCAATTCTTGCAGCGCTCTTGTTTAGCCTGTATGTGCTTCCACTAAGTCAAATAATGAGAAAGAACCAAATCACAGCTATGCTGATGATACCCAGATACCTAGACTTATCTCCAAAAGAACTACATCCCCATTGACTCCCTCTCCCAATGCATTGATTAAATTAATAGTTGGATGTGCCAGAACTTTCTTCAGTTAAACAAGAAAAAAACTGAATTTTGAAACAAAAACAAAAAAACACTAGAAGTGTATGACTGTATCAATGAAAAACATCAAACAATATCTACATTGCAAACAGGAATTCTGAAAAAGACTAAATTCACACAGTAATTACATTTCTATCCATCTCAAGACATTTTAAGTGCATAGTAACAATGAGGAAAAGACACAAATCTATGTAGTACACATGCCAAACCAGCAATGGGCGCTGTAATTGTGCCACAGAGACACAATAAGTACAGAGAATATATGAGAGAGGATATGAAGGTATTGTAAAAAGTCCGTGCCCTGACATAGACTACATCACCCAGAATGCATGTGTTCATATGTAGTTCTGCCAGCTCGCGGTTGTGCTAGGCGCTTTCACTTCGTGTGGTCCAGGGCCATGAGAGCAGTATTCACGGTGCAGAAAATTGCCATCCTTTGTTAATCCTACGCTAGTCTTGTGTGTAGAAGTGCTGTGTGCGTTCTTAAGATGTAAGTACAGCTTTGCATGAATGGCGCGTTTATTGCAGAGTTGTGGCAAAGTTGTTATAATTGTGTTATTCCCTACTGCTGATGCCGCTACGGCGTTTCACAAGTGCTCCTAAAGTAGCCATTTACTGTATATACTTTAGTTATTGCCTTGTAAATAACTGAAAATATTATATTTAATGTATAGTTAGCCTGTTTTGACCCTTTTCACCATTTGGAGAATTATGGCATTCATTCAAGTTCATTTATAGTGTTAGAGTTCCCTGTAGTGGATTTCGGTTATACTGCGGGTTATTTCTTTATGTATCTCTATGTAACCATAGCCTACGTTTAATAATATACATTTTATTGTATTTTTTTGTTTCAGATAACCACACAAACACCTATTCTGTCATATTTATACCTGTAAACCCACATCATCTCCATGTACCTGACTCCTTCTCAATAAACTCTCAAACTGCAGCATTGGATTTGCCCATTCCTTCTGACCGAGGAAGACTCAGTTGACGAGCAATCCATAATCAGCCGCAGACGCACACGGTCTCTTACAGGTATATTAATGCCAAATAGATTTGCATACGCAGGGTAGGAGTTGTGAAAGTGTAAATTAAATTTGCATGCATATGATAAGCTTTGTGAAGGTGTAAATTGCGCTTCAAGCATAAGAAAGAACTGATTTGAAGCATTTTACTGTTACTCATAACTGTAATTCAAGTATTGTGAAACTGCAGCTTCATGCTAAAGCAAACTAAATATGATCTGCATTCTTCTGACTTCCATTTTTCTGCGTTTACACTTTTGGCACGTTGTTTTCACAAAAATACGGCCAAAAGTACTGCAAGCCTGTAAACAGAGATTTGTAAGCATGAACAGTGATTTGCAAGTGAAAACAACAGTTTAAAGAACTGCAAAATGGATCAACTGCATTGAACCATACTGTGTGTGTGAAAAACGTACTGTTGCAAATGTCTAAATAATGCGTTATGCACGTGGGGCAAAAGTTTCCGAAATAATCCAATATGTACAACTCTGTCTTTTCTCTGCACTTACAATTTTGGCACGATTCTCTCACTATGTTTTGCATTATGAGAATGGCAATGGCAACCTGTACAATAAGCTGTTTAAAATGTGCATTGTCCCGATCAATTTTGAGCATCCAGTAATATAATCTCACGTCTTGTGGAATACTTTCCAAACATGCATTTATTTGTAAATTGAACTGTTTGCAAACAGAGATGGGGAAGTCCTTATAAGATTTCTTATCCTGTCGCGCCCTCTGTAGGACTGGAGACTAGTCAACAGAGCATTGAAGTCGACTAATCGATAAGTCGGTGCAACCCCAATATATATATATATAGTTTATTTGCAAAAACTGATAAACACCACTTTCAAAAAAAAAAAAAAAGTGATTTGAACCCTAAACATGACTTGTCAAAATAGCAGGTTTTGTCCACTTTCATTGCATTGTTTTACTGAAGAAGCTGACAAGCGTCCTTGTTGATTTTGAACAGAAGCCGATAAGTCTAAGTCTGTATTCAGGTCTGGAGACAAGGCTACTTTTACTTTGAAAAAAGACGTGATAGCTGAGAAGAGTTTCGTCAAAGCAGACTAAAGGCGTTTGCACACTGAACGAGAAGCACAGCACCACGTCTAGGACAACTCGAGGTATCGCACACCGGACACGCACAATCAATTACAAATTAAGTTCTGAGTTTTAATTTAATTTATTATTATTATTTTAGATATATTATTTTAATTGTTAATAGCTGAGTTTTCAATGGTAATTCATGAAAATAATCTGTGTTATAAATCTTATAAATGATTGTTTTGTTGTATATTTTTTCTAGGCAACCATGTTACATAGTAGCAATATTGTTTAGCTAATGTTAGCTAGCTAGCCTGAGTGAAAACAAACATTGTAAAGTTTTTACTTCAATGAAACAAATGTACTGTATTTTAGTTTAGGTTTCAGTTTGTAATATATATATATATATATATATATATATATATATATATATATATTTCCCTACTTCGTTGATTAGTTCCCTTTAGAGGGAACATGGAACTGCGTCCTCTTAGGGGTCGCTTTGGGGAACACCTCGTTGTTATTTGTGTCTGAAGCATACTTTGAAAAAACACCAACGCGTTGGCCGGTGACAGCCTCTCCCGTGTGGTTCAGCGCCTCTGCAATGCTTAGGAACCTCTAAGTACACACGCTACGATCTGTGTACTTCCTAAAGTTGTAACTTTTCTGAAATCCTGTATGGTAAGGGTTAAGCGCTCAGCTTCGTTCCCTTTTCGAGATGGTTAGAGCTTGGTTCCTTTGGCTCTATTCAGCCGGAGTGTATTTGTTTATGCACTTCAAGCATTGCTTCCCTCAACATGAAGGGATATCTGGGCGGTTCTCGCGGTAGTTTAACAGCGGTCCCCTTTCCAGGAAGGGTCAAGTGTGAGTACGCTACTCTGAATTCGGAGTTCTCCTCTCATAGGAGACTGTGTTCTCTGTTTTCCCCAGAGAGCTCCACCATTAGTTCCACAGATCGAGTTGATATTTCGAGATACATATTTTTGAGATACATCATTCCATCTGTGAGCTGCTCGATCGGAGTGCCACGAGAACCCCTCCTTAGAACAGTATTTCAAAAATCCATATTATGGTAAGTGTGCACATGAAGTCTTTGCGCACTTTCTGAAATCCACACTGTGGTAAGTTCACACGCTAGTGCTCTGTGTTCTTTCTAAAAATCCTTTATGGTGAGGGCTTCGCGCGGTTGCTTCGTGCCATTTCTTGAGTTGGTGAAAAGCCCCATTCATCTTGGGCGTCACTCCATTTATGTATCCTCGAATACCTATCTAAGCAGGGTATTGCTACCAGGGATCTGTAGAGACGGCTCCTTCAGCAAACTTGTGCGAGAGCAAGCGGTAGCCTCTGTGTGACAGGCAAGACCTTGTATAAATACTGGTTTCTTAGCCGTATCCCTTTAAAGGAATCCTTCCTGATTCCAAGCCTTTAGCTCTACCCCGGGCCGAGGCTCTAACAAATAAACTGGCTGTGCAGCTTAGGCCTTTGGCCGTAAGGGATAATGTCACAGACAGCCATCTAAACGTCCCAGGGGCAACTCCCATGGAAATGGTAGAGTTAGTACTTAGTGTTTGCCATGATCCTGGCCTGCACTCCCCTCAGCCTGGTGGCGTGGGTATACTGTTCCCCAAAGCGACCCCTAAGAGGATGCAGTTCGAAGTTCCCTCAAAAGGGAACTGTCTCAGGTTACGTATGTAACC
Source organism: Carassius gibelio (assembly GCF_023724105.1). Classification (NCBI taxonomy): domain Eukaryota; kingdom Metazoa; phylum Chordata; class Actinopteri; order Cypriniformes; family Cyprinidae; genus Carassius; species Carassius gibelio. The sequence continues at coordinate 32,509,691 of NC_068417.1, forward strand.
ATAGTTCCCTGAGAAGGAAACAAGACACTGTGTCCTCTAGCTCCCTGCCATGCTTCGGACGCAAGCTTCAGAAGAAGAAGATAATGACGTGCTCTCCCGGTGCTTATTTATAGTCGTGACGTTGGAGGCTGTCACTGGCCAACAAGTTGGTGTTTTTTCAATGTAAGCTTCAGACACGGGTCATGATGAGGTGTTCCCCAAAGCGACCCCTAAGAGGACGAAATGTCTTAGTTCCCTGAGTAGGGAACTATGGTTACATACGTAACCTGAGACAGTTTATCATCATCCATTGCAGTCCGCTACGCCGCTATTTAAATTACACAAAGTGTGTTGTGACAGTTGTGATTTGGTAAATCCAGTAGGTGGCTGCCGATGACATTAGCCTCGTTTCCACTATCGGGCCAAAAGTGGGCGTGCCTCGTCGGGGCTTCCTCGGGCCAATTGCAAGGGTTTTTTGGCCTGCCAAAAACCTTTGGCCAAAGCGTGCAGAGGGGGCTAGAGGAGTGGTTATGAACAATGGCTGTGTTTCTCCACGTCTGGAGCGCATCTGTGCTGCGGATCATTTCAGAAAGATAACAGCTATAACACCAGCATTAAAGACTTTTTAAAGTCTTTAAGTACAAAACTCCATCTTAGTCAACTGCGAGTGTTTGAAATAACTTGATCTGATGTGGATTATATTCACTATACAAGGCAGAAATATTTATAAGCGATGCAAGAGACTATGCACGCTAGGCATAACATGGTAAATGCTACCACTTGAAGAAAACAGACGTCAGCTTCGTGTATTTATTTAGTAAAATATAATAATGTAATAATTTTGTTCGGGAGCTTTTATAAAAATATAGAAATGATATTTCTTTCTAAATGTGAGGTATGTGACTACAAATGAACAGAAACTGACTCAGCTGTTCATAATGCTTTATTTCTGTGTGACTAATATTAAATCCTGATAATTAAATTAATTATGATCAATGTAGGCTATCACCTTTTATAGTAAAACACAGATGAAGCGCAGTGGAGCTTCAGGCTATTTTGGTCTCATGATGCAATAGGCCCGAGGCTATTAGCCCCACCCGGCCCATTTTAAGCCCTGGCTCACACTGGACAGACAGTGGACTATTTTAAATGTAATATGTAAAAATGTCTCAAGACAAAATTAAAGATTAAAAAGTACTACGTATATTATACATTTAATTATATGTTTTTACATTTTATTCAAGCTGTAAAACTAATGTAAGAAGTATTTTGCAGCAGTCATATCTCAGTATAATGAATGAACAATGATTTGAAACAAATATCAAGTTCTTTAATATAAAACTATGCAGATGACGTGGCAGGAATTTGAACAGCATCCTGAATCGTAGCTGGACGCTGTGGACAGATGCCGAATGGCGCCGCCCGTGTGCATACACTCATAAAAAACAACGTGTTTGAAATTTTAAAGACGTGACGCGACACGACGCAATGCTATGTGGCATTGTGCTTCTCATCTGGTGTGCTATCCCCTTAAAAGTGATCGAGAATGGATAATTTCAATGAACCTATCTTCTTCAGGGTGTAAAAGGAAAGGAAAATTAAAGCTGAAACATTTTCAGAGAATTTAGCAAAAGCAGTGCTTTACAATGGTGAGGGGAAAGGCTTCGTGTATTGTGTGAAATCACAACCATACAGTCTATGATCACAACAACTTTTGTCAGGGATTTACATGAAATGTGGAGTTATCTATTCTTGCCAAAAAAAATTACTGTTGGAGTTATCTGCTTTTCCTATAAAACTAACTATTAGTGTGGAAAAATAAAACATTTTAAATGAACCTTAATTTTGTAAATTACCTGATTTTAAGTTATTATTATTACTTAATCAAAAAAAAAATAATCAACTGCAGTTTGATTGATATTAAATGGAATTTGCAATAAAAAACATGATTTCTCAACAAAAAAAAAGGGGAGTTAATGTTTTTTTGCAAATTAACCCTTCATAAATGTATTAAAATGTTTATGAAATGTTCAAAATGCACTAAAGAGCACTTCTTCCCTTCTTTTTCTCACTCCCTGATTACAGTATATACACCTATATCTCCTTGAATATTAAAAAACTCATTTGTTGTTCATTTGACTTCGTTCCTTGCAAATGCACCCTTGCACCTTCTTCTTTGACCATTTGCAATATTGCCATCTGCTGTATTGTATTGCCAACTTACTTGACAATTGATTTACTTGTCAACTTACAGTAGTCTTGATTTGACTTCCTCTGCTTGGTGTGGCTAAGAGTCCTCCTAAAAGAGACCCGAGGTCTGGTTTCATCTAAAAAGCAGCGTGAACCAACCATCATGTTGAAGATCTTAAAGCTTCAGCTCTGTGAGTTTACTCATGAAAATATTTTCATACATGTGTTATAATGAAATATATTTTCTTGTTTGAGTGAAAAATATTTTTTTCTCGTAGATCTGCTAATGTGGTGTCAAGCTGCAGAGACTTTAACAGATCAACTAACAGATTTGGGTCAAAATGTGACTATAAACTGTGATATTGATGCAAAGGTGGCCACATGGATTTTGCTGAATTTACCAAATCTTCCGGTTGTGATATTACAGTCATTTTTAAACCCACCATCAACATTTTACTACAACAAAAACTTCAGGCTCAAATATTCAGTGCAACCTAAACATCGTCTTTTCATAAATAACATCACTATTAATGAGTTAGGACTTTATTATTGCATGGACACAGAAACAGAGGTAAAATTCAGCAATGGCATCATACTACACATCATCATACACACTGGTGAGTGATACTACTTCAGTTATGTGCTTATACTAATGTATACTAGGAGTGGGGGGGGGGTTGATACAGTATAGTATCATGATATTTATTGTATCGATACACGGATGCCAAGTATCGATCTTTTACTATATTATTTTTTAGAATCAAAATTTTTTTAAAATCAATTTCTTGACAATCCACTAGATGGTGTTGAGTTCAACTGGGTCACCTTCAGCATGCAGTAAGTTAGTAAAATAAAGATGAAAGCATCGCGGAAGGTTATCAGGAAAGCTCCTTCTGCGTTTAAATCGAACGTATGGACTTAGGCCTACTTTGGATTTGTTAACAAGGAGGGGATGTAAGTAGATGCACCAGCATCCAAAAATTATCTAAGAGAAAAATGGCTGAAAATCAGAGCAAAAAAGATAGGCTACATGTAAAAATTAAATATATATATATATGGCACACAGCGCCCCGCCTGGCAGTGTTTAGTGCGCATGTTTCACTCTCCTTGTCACATAATATGGACTACTTCAGCTTTACTAGGTAACGCTGGTAAAATTATGCTGCCTTCAGTGACATTGTGCTATGCTCATATGCTCTGATAATAATAGCTTTGTAGGACTATAATTTTTTGGATAATTAGTCCAAAAAAAAACATAAATCCAACATCTTACAGTATTGTTCAAAATAATAGCAGTACAATGTGACTAACCAGAATAATCAAGGTTTTTCGTATATTTTTTTATTGCTACGTGGCAAACAAGTTACCAGTAGGTTCAGTAGATTCTCAGAAAACAAATGAGACCCAGCATTCATGATATGCACGCTCTTAAGGCTGTGCAATTGGGCAATTAGTTGAATTAGTTGAAAGGGGTGTGTTCAAAAAAATAGCAGTGTGGCATTCAATCACTGAGGTCATCAATTTTGTGAAGAAACAGGTGTGAATCAGGTGGCCCCTATTTAAGGATGAAGCCAACACTTGTTGAACATGCATTTGAAAGCTGAGGAAAATGGGTCGTTCAAGACATTGTTCAGAAGAACAGCGTACTTTGATTAAAAAGTTGATTAGAGAGGGGAAAACCTATAAAGAGGTGCAAAAAATGATAGGCTGTTCAGCTAAAATGATCTCCAATGCCTTAAAATGGAGAGCAAAACCAGAGAGACGTGGAAGAAAACGGAAGACAGCCATCAAAATGGATAGAAGAATAACCAGAATGGCAAAGGCTCAGCCAATGATCACCTCCAGGATGATCAAAGACAGTCTGGAGTTACCTGTAAGTACTGTGACAGTTAGAAGACGTCTGTGTGAAGCTAATCTATTTTCAAGAATCCCCCGCAAAGTCCCTCTGTTAAAAAAAAGGCATGTGCAGAAGAGGTTACAATTTGCCAAAGAACACATCAACTGGCCTAAAGAGAAATGGAGGAACATTTTGTGGACTGATGAGAGTAAAATTGTTCTTTTTGGGTCCAAGGGCCACAGGCAGTTTGTGAGACGACCCCCAAACTCTGAATTCAAGCCACAGTACACAGTGAAGACAGTGAAGCATGGAGGTGCAAGCATCATGATATGGGCATGTTTCTCCTACTATGGTGTTGAGCCTATTTATCGCATACCAGGGATCATGGATCAGTTTGCATATGTTAAAATACTTGAAGAGGTCATGTTGCCCTATGCTGAAGAGGACATGCCCTTGAAATGGTTGTTTCAACAAGACAATGACCCAAAACACACTAGTAAACGGGCAAAGTCTTGGTTCCAAACCAACAAAATTAATGTTATGGAGTGGCCAGCCCAATCTCCAGACCTTAATCCAATTGAGAACTTGTGGGGTGATATCAAAAATGCTGTTTCTGAAGCAAAACCAAGAAATGTGAATGAATTGTGGAATGTTGTTAAAGAATCATGGAGTGGAATAACAGCTGAGAGATGCCACAAGTTGGTTGACTCCATGCCACACAGATGTCAAGCAGTTTTAAAAAACTGTGGTCATACAACTAAATATTAGTTTAGTGATTCACAGGATTGCTAAATCCCAGAAAAAAAAAATGTTTGTACAAAATAGTTTTGAGTTTGTACAGTCAAAGGTAGACACTGCTATTTTTTTGAACACACCCCTTTCAACTAATTGCCCAATTGCACAGCCTTAAGAGCGTGCATATCATGAATGCTGGGTCTTGTTTGTTTTCTGACAATCTACTGAACCCACTGGTAACTTGTTTGCCACGTAGCAATAAAAAATATACTAAAAACCTTGATTATTCTGGTTAGTCACATTGTACTGCTATTATTTTGAACAATACTGTATATCTGATTCTTTTACATTGAAGTTAATAAAAAAAATTATATACACTGATATTTAATATTCAGGTTCCACTTTACAGTAAGGTTCCATTAATGATAATGTATTAACTAACATGAACGAGCAGTCAATGAACAATACATTTATTACAGTATTTAATCTGCCTCAATGTTAGTTAATGAGAATACAGTTGTTCATTGTTAGGTCAAGTTAATTCAGAGTGCATTAAATGTTAACTAGAACAACTGTTGAATTAGTTTTAGATGAATGAACTAAGATGAATAATATCTCAGTTTGTTAACTAAAGTAGTTTACTAATGAACCTTATTGTAAAGAGTTACCAATATTAATATAAATTATTTCCAGTTTTATTGTTACCTTCAGTAAAAGTGTGGTTATTTTATTGGCTTATTGTGTTTTTATTATTATTATTATTATTATTTATTTTATATATTTTTTATTCAGTATCATTCAAATTGAGATACATTTAAAAAGGCTAACAAAAGAACTTAATATTATTTAATAAAATAATAAATAATCATTACAAACCATTTTGGGTTTCTGTTTCAGCCCAGAATTTTCATGTTGGTGCATCCCTAGATGTAAGACTACATGTTTTGTTTAATTGAATTTCAATTTAACAGTAATTTACTTTCAAATGCCCCAATTGCTGAATGGTCTGAACAACTTTTTTGTACAAGTTCATATAACAAGTGTATCATGACACAAGTATCGTGATAATATTGTATCGTGAGGCCTCTGGTGATTCCCACCCCTAATGTATACACTCCCTTAAATGTATACACACACACACGCATGGATATATATTTGAGCACTTTTTTTTACAGACCAAACTATACCTGCAAAGTTACCACAGTGTCAGAATCGCACTGAAGTGTTGCTAAATGAGCAGACAACATGGATGAAACATTTTGCTCTAAGTTGCATGATCAGTGTTTTACTGATTATTGGATGAAAGGTGAGTTGCTCTCTGAACTTATTAAATGTACAGTAGCATAACTCCTTCTGTTAAAATATGAAGCTATTTTTCGGAAGGTAAATTAAGTTCTTATCCTGTTAAAAGTTTATCTGATGGAAGTTACCAAAATCCACAACGACATATAGTAGTATCAAGTTACAGATCTTGGGGTGACCAGACTCCCAACTCTTTTAAAATTGTGAATAGCCTGCTTCTGTCTTTTCCCTTTAACTTTTAGTATCTCCGTTGTCCATTTTGTATTGGGGGAAAAAGCTGCTTCTCTGCCATTAAATTAAGAGGCATTAAGTGCCATAAAGTGTGTGCATAGAAAGTACAGGCTACCGCTTTCTAGGTAACTCACTGTGTTGAGTATTTCTTTTAATAATGAGCTTCAGTTATCAAATGTTTATTGATAGTTTTAAGAAATTACGTACATTATGTATTGTAATGCATTTCCACCAGTCTTGTTTATTTAATATAATTGAGTTAAATAGTCAAAGAAAGTCTCTGAGCAGCTTTTGGGAATCCTCAAATTTGGTTGTCATGAAACTTAAAGCGATAGTTCACCCAAAAATGACAGTGATGTTTATCTGTTTACACCCAGGGCATCCAAGTATCACCAAAATGTATCTTTGCAATGCAGAGAAAACAGAAGCTACATCTGAAGTGCTAGATATTTTTAAGCACAGTTTAATATGGCCCTATGGGACATGGAGTACTTTAACCTGCAGTTACAAATGAATAAATAATTTTTTGATATTTTAAACATAAAACATTGAAAACTAATGTTGGAAATTATTGTAAAAAATGAAAAGGTACCTTAAATGTTAAATTAAAACCATCAGTAGGTGGCAGAAAGTCACTGTTAATAAGTGCGTCATTGCGAAAAAAATAATTTAAACGGTTGATTCATTCACTAACGAAACACTATCCTGTTACTTAGATTAAATTCAAACCGATGGATGTGAGAAGAAAACGACCTCTTTCATTTCTTTTTGATATCTGTATGGAGAGCTATGGTCAGAAAGATAACGCTCATCCAGCGTTTTTTTTTTTATAAATGGCCTTTCATCGTCACCTTGTTAGCGCATTTTCATGGCAAGTCCAACTTTAGCTCTACATACGCAGGGCAGGAGAATTGAAAAGGCTCAGCCACAGCTTCTTCACCATCCTCAATATCTCCTGCTTTTCCTGGGTAAAAACCCAGCAGAGCACTAACCTCATTATCAGATAGTGTTAAAGATATAACATCATCCTCCCGAGACTCTCTCTCGTCCGCCGCCATTACGAGCGCGAAAGGGAAAATCCCTCTTTAAATTATTCAGACAGATCCACCTTCAACAGATCCACCTGTATTCTCACAAGCTCATTCTCCTCCGTGCATCAGCAGCGACAGGTCCTGAACCATGGGAAACAGATGACTGCCTTTTTTTTATCCCGGAAGAGAGAAGAATGAGATCGGAGCTTTTTTTTTCCTTGAAAAAACGCTCACAATGCACACAGAATGCCTGAAAGACATCTCGGGCGTGCTCTTCACCCAAACAAATGACGCAAAGATTGTGTGTGTCATTGGGTGTCAAATAAACTGACGTGGATGCACACATTGTCTAGACGCTTGCTAGTAGTTGCCATGATATACAGAGAAAGATCCCTCATACCAGTTCTTTCAGATGCATGTTTCAGACAGAACAGTCAGTGAAGATGAAGAAGAGGATGACGTGTTCTCCCAGTGCCTGTTTATAGTCGCGCCGGTAGTGACGTCAGAGGCTGTAGTTGTTGTTGTTTTTTCAATGTATGCTACAGACACGGGTCATGACGAGGTGTTCCCAGAGATGTATAGTAACGAAGTAGAACTACTTCACTACTGTACTTAAGTACTAAAAGGCTTTATCTGTACTTTACTGGAGTATTATTTTTTTCCCCTACTTCCACTTTTACTTCAGTACATATTTTCGCTGAGTTTAATACTTTTACTCCGTTATTTTTGTTATGTGCTGCATCGTTACTCGTTACCCACATTACCACTGCCAGAACTGTAGATGGCAGGTTTGATGAAGCTGGCACATCATTGAGCGAATCAAGCGATTAAGAAGACTGCGCATGCTGACTGAACTGCTGTGAAGAGAGAGATGAACAGAGACAGATAATGACTCTTTCACGAGTCAAGAACCGGTTGCATCGGTGTTCGGATCACCAGTAGTTCTTTCTGACAGTTCGATTCAATAAACCGGGTGAAGAAAACAGTTCACCGGTTCTTTTGCGCTCGACGTAATGACGTCATTGGCGATGATTGCAAGCCTTCGGTTTACCCGCACCCATAACACTAGCACAGAATCAGTTCAGAATCAATCACCAAAGAATCAGTTCGGTCCAGCGCTGTGTGTCGGTTTGCTTCACGCTGAATCACACATGCGCAGTATCATCAGCTCCTCAGTTCTCGAATTGGACACGAATTCGTAAACGGTTCTCGTGAACAAGTCAGTCTTTTGTTCATTATCTGGCTCGGCTCTGTGTTCATCTTCAGTTCTCTCTTTACATCAGTTCATTCAGTCTACTGTTTGAGTAAATTAATTACTCCGCGATGTTGGCTTGTTTTAACTCAGAGGGAGTGTCAGCCACATTAAAAAAAGTTAACAGCTTAAGTCATTTGTGGATTAATGCGTATTGGTGACGCGAACCGTTTAAAACGATTCAGTTCGATTTGGTGAATTGTTTCAAAAAGATCCGGTTACATCTATGATTCGTTCACGAAACGGATATCACAAACTCCTTTGTTTTGAACTGTCTAACAACAGACACGGAAGAGAAGACGATGCTGAATAAAGTAATAGTTTTTGCTATTTTTTATATTTAACGGACCCTCTGATGTCACATGGACTACTTTGATGATGTTGTTCTTACCTTTCTGGACATGGACAGTAAACCGTACACACAGCTCCAATGGAGGGACTGAGAGCTCTCGGACTAAATCAAAAATATCTTAAACTGTGTTTTGAAGATAAACGGAGGTCTTACATGTTTGAAACAACATGAGGGTAAGTTATTAATGACATAATTTTGCAAATTGGGCGAAATAACCCTTTAATGGTTTTTTTTTTTTTTTTTTTTTTACAAAAAGTTACAGTCAAAAGAATTGTGATTGTCCTTTAGGCTAATAATTTGAAATAGTAAAAACAATATGTTCAAACTTTTGACTACTTTCTTTAATAACTACATAACACAATACTTGTACTTTTACTTTCAGTACTTGAGTAGTAAATTTTAAAATAGACTACTTGCAATACTTAAGTACAAAAAATATTGAATACTTTAGTACTTCTACTTAAGTGTGGTGCTTAAAGAGCACTTCAACTTCTACTCTGGTAGTGACCGTGTTTCTAAAGATAAGGCTCCACCATGTTGCCAAACTCGCCTCTCTTGAACTACAGAAAGGCAGCACGAGAAAGAAGCTCTGCAAAACAGTCCTCTTTCAGGGGTGTTAGTATGTGTGAGTGAGAGAGAGAGAAGATTGTGTGTGTGTGTGTGTGTGTGTGTGTGTGTGTGTGTGTGTGTGTGTGTGTATGTCATAAATCATCATACATTGTTTCTTCAACTTATTAAAATATCTTATTTTACTGCAACTATCTGTTTCTGCTTCTTTATCATATTTATAGTGTGTGATTTATAAATTACCTTATATCATGCATCACATATTTTGATTTTGGACCTGGCAAACAAGTTACACTGAGTGGAGCTGGCGACCGATCCAAGATGGCGGCTCCATGGCTTGACCGTGCCAATAGGCAGTAGCGTTCGATAAGGCGTCTATCTATATGATGTCTAAGGCTAAATTGGCAACACTGCTTCTTCTTGCTTGTTTTATGGTGGATCACAAACTTATAAGTGCATTACTGCCACTTATCTCTCAAATGGGCCATTAACACTATATCTACAATCTCAATTAGGAGTGATAATGGTCCATTTGGGAGAGTAATGCACTTATAAGTCTTACACTTTTTTTATAGATTCTATTACCATTGCCAAGCATTGACAGACTGCAACTCCTGAAGCTAAACATCATAATGTGTGTTCTACTGAAGAAACAAAGTGACCTACATCTTGGATGCCCTGGGTGTAAGCAGATAAACATAACATTTCCATTGTTTTCCCTTTAATGCATCTGTCTCACTAATAAAATTACTTGCATGTATGGAGTTGCATTTTATTTTATGTTTCACAATGTAAATTTTGTTCAATTAGTTGTTTAAATAACTAAATCACTATGCCTGTACTTGCATTTTGTCTGTAGCCTACTTTCTGCACTGGAAGCTCCTGTCGTCAAGTCACATTCATTGTGTGTGTGTAAATAAGTGGTGGCCCGTTATCGACGTTAACGTGCTGCGTTTACGTGAGACCCTTATTTGGCGATAAAAAAAATATTGGTTGGGAGCTGGGTCTATACTAAGCAAGCTATGATGACTTTCACCTTGATATTTTATATAACCGACTGGCTGAGGCCAGCCTAAAAAGATGCTCAGGACGGTTGACGGGCCACTGCTGCGCATCGTCACGAAAGCTTATCTTTTCCACGTGTTTGTAAGCCATACCGCTTGTTGATTTAAACATTAAAGCATCCAAACACAAGACGCGGAAAAGCTGAACAGAGTAGCTTGTTACTCGCGTGCTGTGTTCGGTGCGGAGAGAGAGAGAGAGATAGTCGCGTATCACGGACAGCGACACTGAACCGAGATGAAGTTCTCCTCGAAGTCCCTCCTGCACCTGAACGAACAAATACAACTCGCAGTTTGAACAAACAAAAAGATGTGAAAGAGCCCAATTCAGTACTCGCGGTGTTCTGGTGTTCAGGGCTCACGCAGAGAAAGCATAGACAGTAAAAGAAATGGACACAGTGACCCCATTGGAACTCAATTGAGACAAGTGAAGCCCATTTTTTGCGTTTTTTAGCACTTCCGTTTCTGACGCGCAGACTCAAACTAAGCTTGATGACGTCAGCAACCTGTCTGACAGATGTAAATCTTCTAGTAGCTGTGCGTGCAAACTGCCATCGTTAATCTTGCAGAGACGGCGAGCTTGAGCGGGGAGTTCTTTGTCGTGAGTGAGCAGGAGTAAGTATTCTGATTAATTATTTTGTATAGTATTTTCAAATGTAACGCAAGTACGCCATATTAAGTTAACTGTTTCTACGGGGCCATAATCTAACATAGAAGGTAATGGGGCCCTTTATACATTGTTGTGTATCTTTAGAAATAAATAATGGACAAACGGAGTCTTAAAATGCCTCAGATGTAAAGTTATTCGCTGTCAAAGTGACGCCAAAATGAATGGGAGTCAATGGGAATGCTAACGCAAGTGAAGTTTTGCTACAAGATGGCGTCACACGGCCGACTTCAACTTCTGGTCGACTTCATTGCCGCCTGAGAGAAAGGCGTCTCAAAACACTTGAACATCGAATTTGCTTATTTTTGCTCTTGTGCCGACAAATACACACAAAATATGTCAAAATACCCACCTTGGAAATTATACTCGAAAAAACTGTCCGTAATTCTTAAGTGAAAGTAAACAGTTGAGGAAAAAAATGGGATGTGTATTATATTCAATGCGTTCATCGTCTCTTAAAGCGACCGCGCCTAATTTAGCTGATGGCTGCTGTAATGTTAATCCAAGAAAATGAAAATGAAAATCACTCACTGCTCTTGACTGGATTACTTTGTAGTTTTAACAGTCAAACCAAAAAGTATTCAGACACCAGTTATAATTTGTGGTTTGATTGTATATTGTATATTTCATTTTTACATTGAAGATTATCCAGTGCTATTTTACATTTAATTATTTTGTTTTTGTACCTTGACACCTACAGACTTGAACATTGTGTAAATAGCACAAATACATAAAAATAAACAAACATACTAATTAAACAATTTCAAACAGGGCCCACTTGTACAATTGTATGTGTGAAACAGGCATAAGGTTGTTTTAGGAATTAGTTTACAGCTTTTTCAAGCAGTTTGTGATGCATTTTGGAAACAGGAGATGAGCCCCTTTTCTAATGCACCACCTAGCTTGATAAACCCCTTCTCAAAGACTTACTGTTTGACAGTTTTATTTGGGTAACACACATATTCTGAATGCCGTTGGCAGAATTCGAATGAGCCATTTTAATCTAGATTAATTTCAAGATCACGGTGAGATTAATCTAGATTAATATAAATTATCTATGCCCACCACTAGTGTAAACATACATGGTAATAAAGCTCCTTCTGACTTCCTACTTAACGTCTAAATTCACTTGTAAATTTACAGTTGGAATATGACTCTTATCATTTCCTGTGGTTTTAGAACAACACAATAATTCAGAGACTTTATGGATTGTTTACTTTATTTTTTTTTACACCTCATGAATATGTATACAGTAGGTCTATTTATCGTAAACTTAGTTAACCTTTTTTTTTTTTTTTTTTTCTTTTTGTGCTTAACTACAATGCTGGATTTTCCCAAATGTTTCCTTGTGGCCACATGTGGAATATATACACATGGGTTGGAAATCATATGTGCGAATGTTTTTTTTTTTCTTTGCTAGTTTAAGCCTGGTGCCATAATAATTTTCATGTCCTACGCCACGTTACATAAATGTCAAATGCATTTGCGCCTAATTTTTTGTGCCCATTGCTGGAGCGTTGTTATATTGAGGCGACTGAAATAGACTGCACCATAGACCAACTCAAACCTGGTCTAAAATCAATGGCGCTGTAGTTTTTTTATTTAAAACAGTGCGTTAGTATGGGCAGGGTCCACAGTGTGCATATATGCTTAATTTAATACACAAGTAATGCATCTCTTTTGCCAAGCATTCGAATAATGTATGAATAATGAATGAGTGTTAGTTGCATCTAATCAAATGTGCATTCTTATTCTTTAGCTTGGGTTAAACTAATTATTTTTACTTTGTTGGAACAGCAGCTATACTAATGATGTCTCTATTTGTTTCTATGTTTTGCCACGGAATGGTAACTAGGATTTACACAAGCTCCAGTCTTGATCCAGAAAACCTGAGAAGAGATGATACTGATCCTCAGAGGACCTCAGATGATGCTAACCCTGAATCAACAACAGAACTAACAAATATTGGCACAAGTGTGACTGCATCTTATAATAATTGCTGTTAATAATGTTTATTGTCTGGCTGACTACGACACATATTATTTTTTTCTGAAAAATCCTGTCAAACGTGCACAAATTGACAGTCACAACTTATATTGTATCGTAATTTTCTGTAAAGTTGCTTTGTAACGATTTGTATTGTAAAAAGTGCTATACATATAAACTTGAATTGAATTGAAGTATGTCAAATATTAAAAATTAAAGGATTGCAATGTGAAAGATTACTATTGTGTAGGCTACATAAATATAAAATGCCTACATGTCATAATATATAATCATTATGATTGCATGTATCAGAATTAGCCCAGCTAACAGGGAACGTTCCCAGAACATTCACTAACGTTCTTTAAAAGTTGTGTATATGTTAGTACAAAACATTATTAAAATAATGTTTTTGAAACGTTCTTATAACATAGTTAATGTTCTTGTAAGGTTGATAGAAAACGTTCTTAGAACAATGTTCTCTGAACATCTTTAGGATGTTATTTGTACGCGACCTATAAGTGCATTTCTGCCACTTATCTCTCAAATAGACCATTAACATTATATCTACAATCTCAATTAGGAGTGTCAATGGTCCATTTGGGAGATAGGTTGAAGTAATGCACTTATAAGTCCTACAATATTTTTTTATAGATTCTATTACCATTGCCAAGCATTGACAGACTGCAACTCCTGAAGCTAAACATCATAATGTGTGTTCTACTGAAGAAACAAAGTCACCGTTCTTTAACGTTCTTATAACTTTGTTAATGTTCTTGTAAGGTTGATAGAAAACGTTCTTAGAACTATGTTCTCTGAACATCTTTAGGATGTTATTTGTACTCGAATGTTTTCATAATGTTGAGAAAACATTTTTAGAACAACATTCTTAGAACGTTCAACTGTATTCATTTAATTTCAAAATTAATTAATTGCTAAATGTTATTATGATATTATCCTAAAACATTCTGATAACAGCATGACTTATAGTTGCAGGCTACTTTATGAATGTTATCATAATGTGGGGAGAAACTTCTTTCTTAGAGGCAATTTAAAACTTATGAATAAAATAAAATAGGATAGAATAGAATATAGAAAAAAATGTATTTAAATATGAAACTACAACCTTGAGTAGGTGGTGGTTAATCACCTACTCATGTAATTTATAATTAGTAAATATATATATTTTATAATTTATTAAAGTCACTTAGGCCTATTAAGTGAATGCCATACACATTAAAATAGTGAAATTTGCTAAATGGAGTTTGTTAATTTAAGCAGAACTCAATCTAAATGAATTACAATAAATTAATTTAATCTACCATACAATCTATGATTTTTACGTATAAATGTCTGACCACAAAATATTTAAAATAAAAATGAGCATAATTCATGATTTCAAACATGTTTAAAGCATAGACATAAAAACATGGATGTAGTGTCCGTGACGTCACCCGTAGACTCCCGAAGAGTGTTTTTGAAGCTCAAAGAGTGCAGCGTGGGCCGTCGCCATCTTGGCAGCGCGCCACCGCACAACTCTCGCGGACAATCAAAAATGGGCAAAAAGGCCGGAGGATTTGCCAGTTGCGTGTGCTGTATGATAATCTGTGTGAACAAATTTCCCGTTAAGGGACAACAAATTATCTATCTATCTATCTATCTATCTATCTATCTATCTATCTATCTAAAAAATTCACCCCCCTCACAGTTGTCATGAAGGGCAAAATGTATTTATTAAGGGCAAACTTATTTTTTGCACCAGGCTGTAAACATGTTTTTTTCGGCTGTAAAAAGGCCATTTTAACATGGGGAGTCTATGGGATTGACTCCCTTCTGCAGCCCGCCTCAAGCGGCCAGTCGATGAATTGCAGTTTTAGTCACTTCCTTGTTGGTTTCACGAGAGAGAGCGGGAGGTTGCCTCTCGATTTAAAGTGATTAATTTTACAAAAAAAAAATATTATACGGGTGTTTTTCAAAAAGCGTGCACATTTTTTAGTCAGTCACGCGAGCTCATCCCCCGAAGGGACTGTGGCTCACTGAATCAAACTGATCACAGCAGGACTAACGTTACTCGCAGCACGGTCACGGAAAATAACAGGAAGGCATTTCGAGCTTCTGTATTCTCATTTAAATCAAAATTTAACTTTTGTGTTTTGTCGTCAACTTTATCTGAAGATTAACCAGCTTTGTTATCATAATATCTGTAACTCTAGTTAAGGTTAGCACAGAAGCAAGGAGCTAACGCACCATTACATCAAAGTTGTCAACGGCAAGTGTTGAAAATGCAGTGTTATACACAACAGTTTGTCAGTGGTAAATTAAGAAAAATTAACGAGTCAATCGTTTGTTCGTTATCTGGCTCGGATCAGTGTTCATCTTCAGTTCTGTCTTCACAGCAGTTCAGTCAGTCTACTGTTTGAGTACATGTATTACTCCAGGATATTTGCTTTGTTTTAACTCAGAGGGAGTGTCAGCCACATTAAAAAACTTAACAGTTTAAGTAATTTGTGGATTAATGCTTATTGGTGATGCAAACCGTTTAAAACGATTCAGTTTGATTTGGTGAACTGGTTCAAGAAGATCCGGTTACATCGAGTGATTCATTCGCGAACCGGATATCACAAACTGCTTTGTTTTGAACTCTCTCACAACAGACACGGAAAAGAAGACAATGATGAATAAAGTCGTAGTTTTTGCTATTGTTGGACTAAAATGTATTTTCAATGCTTCAAGAAATTCTAACGGACCCTCTGATGTCACATGGACTACTTTGATGATGTTTTTCTTACCTTTCTGGACATGGACAGTATACCGTACACACAGCTTCAGTGGAGGGACTGAGAGCTCTCGGACTAAATCTAAAATATCTTAAACTGTGTTCTGAAGATAAACTGAGGTCTTACTGGTTTGGAACGACATGATTCAATTCAATTCAATTCAAGTTTATTTGTATAGCGTAGTAGCTTATGGTGGTGACTGTCAGTTTGTCCACGTTTGACAGGATTTTTAGAAAAAAATTAATACATGAGGGTGAGTCATTAATTACACAATTTAGATTTTTGGGTGTACTAACTCTTTAACTATTAACCTGCACCCCGACACGCACGTCCTCAACTCCCCTCAACTCGCACGTGTCAGTGTTTACGAATAGATTAACTGAAACGGGACAAATTTTATCTAGACAAACTATTTATTATTATAAAGATCTAAGCCTCAAGCATCGACGACAGATCGCTGTTTTTCAATGGAAAGCTTATAAAGACTGTATTTGCTAGATTTGTGTAAGCAGTAACGTTACACATTAAAACATGAATAATGGAAACGCAGTAACTTACATACCAGATCCGTCGTAATAACGAGTCATAAACACATCCACAGCTGTAAATCCCGGTTTAGTTAGGAGGGTCCACTGAGCGACATCTCATGGAGCACGTTTAAGCAATAACGTTGTAAAAGCAATAACGTTGTAATATGAATCATAATTCCTTTGTTTATATTTCAGTTCTTCAGGGACAGAACTGTTTGTGTCCAATGTGGAATAACTCACACTAAGAAACTGCGACTTGGTAGTAAAAAAAAAATGGCATGGTTTTGCAGCGTACAGTGTCACAAACAGAATGAGACGATCCACAAAGAAAAAAGTGAAAGTTAGGCGAAAGATTATTTATTTGAATTCTGGCGCTCTCTCATGACGGCTCATGATGCACCTGTCAGCTGATGGAGGCGGAACTTATAGCGATTGCCTTTTTCTTTGTTTGTTTTATTTTTCAACAGTTTTAATATATGTGAGAGTTTGTTTTATGTTGAATGTGCCTGTATCTGCATGATTACCATCTGTTTGAGTGCGAATCAGCTCGGTATTACTGTGTATTCACAGCTATCACAACTGTAGATAAACGCCATCGATAGAGGGTTTTCACGGACGCTTCATCAATCCCGAAGTCGGCCATTTTGGAGGCACAGAACGTAAACAATGCCACTGAATGGTTTTGCAAATTTGATTGATTATTGCTGCTAAAAAAAAGGTCGAGTTCTGGTCTGTACTAATGGGTCACATCGGTTAAAAACATTTAGAGTTCTGTAAAACATTAAAGAGAAGAGAGCAAACAAAGTGATTAAAAAAGGCGTTTGTGGTTTAGAGAGGTACAGTTACAGCATGTGTAAATAAAGCATCGACTATGGCTTAAATTTTGACGTACTTAACTATGGCTACATTCACACTGTTAGTCCAAATACAATTATCTTTGTATCCGATTGGAATCTGATCTAAAATACGTGAAAACCCTCTATATGAATAGAGAGTGGTTTATTGACTTTATGGCGCATTGGTATTATTACGATCTCTATAACTGCCCATCAGCACGTATTTTCATTGTAAATGCTGCATTTCTTGCAATCTCAGGATGTTCTGTAATTGGCATACAAAGTTAAATCTTTTTTATTTTATTTATTTATTTTTCTTACTCAAATTATTCTTATGGTATTTTTCTAATGCTCAAATAAATCACTTATATGTATACTATGTTTCTGTATACTGTTCTGTATTCCGATCTTGTCCCAAAATGGCCAGGGTCAACACATGATGCTTGGGTTCTTTCCCAGAGTGGCCTCACTGGTTTATTCAAAGAAAATTATGTTCACCCTGGATGTCACCTGCTGGGAGACTCGGGTTACACTTTAAAACACTGGCTTCTCACCCCTAACAGAAGACCTCAAGGAGAACAGCAGCTCAATTGTAACAGGTACTGTACTGGACTGAACTGTAGACAAGATACCAATTTTGTTCAATGAGTGCATTCTTGACTTATCTGACCTATGTTCTTTTATTGTTTCTTGCGTCATGAAGAGCACACAAAGTAACAAGAGCTGTGGTGGAGAGAGCCATTGGACAGCTGAAGAGAAGACTCCATGTCCTTCATGGAGAGATTCGACATTCACCTGAGCGTGCTTGTCGCATTATTATGGCTTGTGGCATTTTGCACAATATTTTCAAAGCTCGTAACCTCCCATTGCTTGATGATGATGATGAAAATGACGATGGTGATGATGACAGTGATGAATGATGATGACGATACCCCCGAACACACATTACAAAGCATTTCAGGGAGAGCATCACTAAAGGACTGCTTTGCTAACTCACATTTTGGGTAAGGGATTGGCCGTTCCAAGTATCTCCTCTACTATGTCGCCAATCTCAGACAGGTTTACATGGAGGTCCCCCACCTGTTTGACCAGAACTCAGCTGCTGACCACATGGAGACAATCATTTAACATAAAATGGATTAATAAGCTAAAATAAAATGTACCAGTTTGTAAGGTCCAGGCACTCGGCCCAAGGAAGGTATCCGGTGCTGGATGAAGGCTTCCTGCGTGTTCTGTCTTTCAGCGCGTAAAGTTATTCAGTTTAGGTTAAGCTCAAATCTGACTCCATTTTATTATTTAATCTGACTCCATTTTCTTATCTAATCTGACTCCATTTTAGTATGACCTCGAATTTAGGTTGAAAGGCAAATTGGTTGTTTGTTGGTCTCTAATTATTATTGTTATTCTTCTGAGATTTGATTATTCTAATTTAACTCTTTACTTTATTTTACTCGTTCATTAGGAATCTATGTCGCTCAGGGTGCCCCACGACGGCCGTTCTTCTACGTGTGCCCCACGATCACAAACTCGCCAGTCTCAACAGTAGTCAGAGGTTTATGTCTAATCCATTTAGTCCCCCTCAGCTACCCATGTACAACTTAGTTAAAGCTCAAAACAATAATCAGCGGTTCTGCTAGCACTATCTGTCTAGCCCCCCCGACAGTCATATAACTTCATACAACTTAATTAAAGCTGAGACAATAACCAGCGGTTATGACCAGTACTGTTACTAGCCCCCCATAGTTAATGCAACTGAGTACAACTTAACTAAAGTCAAGCGGTTTAGCCAGAAATCTAAAACCTCACCTGATGCGCCCCATGCTCCATCTAGTCTGAGTTTTAGTATGCACTTAACCCTGGACGCAGATTTGCGGAAACATAGCCTTCACTTAATCTCCTTGAGAAAATAGTTTCAGAGTCAGTCAGAGTAAATCAAATGTAACAATTTATTATCAGTCAGGTAAGGATTATGCCAATTACATAGCCAATTCATAGATATCAAATCAATACTAGACACCAAATTCTCAAAGATGAATCTAATAGTAAAAGATGCATACCTGACTCTTAGAAAAATACATAGTATGAAGTGTGTGGACACACTTCATGCTATGGGCTCATTCCAGCTACAGAAGGCCCTGATCCTTTTGCTGCAATCGTTTAAATACCTCACACAAACATCCCCCGAGATGAAGACAGAAACTAACAATTGGAATTTGCATTAGGTCAGGTCCCAGACCAGGGTAGTTTACACCTCAATGGGAACAGAAGGTAATTTACATGGAGGACCCCAGGAAGGGGCACTCCCTCCCATTACAGATATACAGAATATCTCTTAATTCTTAGGAAATGAATTATCTTTTAATCTACTTTTGTAAGACAGACACCATTGTACCAGTTGCACTGAGACAATTCAAATGACACCAAACATGACTGTAAATATCACTTGCATTAATATATACCATTATATTCTACTATTGACCATTCTGAGTGAGCTATGTGAAGGGAAGGAATGGAATGAGTAGGAACTGTTGCATATGTGAGAGAGGCGTTTCCTGCATTTTCTCTCAGTGAGATGTGAGAACAGATGTCTGTATGTTAATGCACTGTGTGTCCTTAGTATATCTCAGAAGATCAAAGTGTCTGAAGTTTCTGTAATTCTTACACAGTTGCTCGCATGCTTTCTTTATATGCTGCAATTTCCTTGTGTGTTGTTGCCAACACATTGTATCACCTTTTCTCAGAAACCTCTGCTGAACGTCTTGTCCGAGAAAATGCTGCATTTACTGTCAGAACAATCTGATGCCATGCATTTTCCCTTCCTTGTTAAAGACGGAATGAATTTTCCTCTTATCACATCCTTCCATTTAAGGACCGACTTCACTAGAAGATTTTCTTCCTTGGACCAGTTTGGTTTTCTTTTTGCATCCATTTTTTTACAATTTGCAACTTTTATCTTTCCTTTATATACGGCTGTGAGTGCAATTTTGAATTATGTGATTCATCAGCTTAATAACTTAAATAGCATCACATTTGTCCATTAATTAATGTGTTGAAACTCTATTAAAATTGTGTGAAATAAATGGATGTACTTAATTGTAATTTTTTTTTTTTTTTTTGCACAAAGCAAAACCTTGCAGCTGTGACCTCACCCTTGCAGGCTCACTATTGGCTGATTCAGAGGTTCACGGTGGCCATTTTGGGTTCACAGCACTTAAGTCCCACTTCAGTCAGCACTTAAGAATCAGTCTTATACTTTACTGAAAGTTGCTTTTAGCTGCTTTATAAAAGTCTCCTACTCTTAGAAAAGTCCTACTCTTTACTAAGTATTTTTTGATTTTTTATATTTCAGCCAACTTTTAATACAAATCTCCTAAAATGTATACTTTTTTTCCAATACATTTCCTGTAAGTATATTTGTTACTTACTACAAAATAGTCAGAAGAACACGGACTGCAGGTATTAAGCAGGTTTGACGAATCAGTGGTCTGGCGTTTGGAAGTTAAACACCTTTGTTCATGTGAAAACAACCACGGATGATTTAATTTCCCACTCAAGTCGAGTCTGAGCTGTGTGATATACAGCATCGTCTGTGATAATATGGTAAGAGCTGTTACGACCTATGGTAAAAGATTAGCTGTCAAGAGGAAGGTCGATTTACTTGAAATTAATAATTTAATAGAGAAAGGCACTTTCACTTTAGAAAATCAGTTCGCTTTGAATAAACTCCAAAATAAACTTGACAAAATATATGAAGAAAAAGCTAAGGGAGCCTTTGTCAGATCAAGAAAAAACAGTGGTTAGAAACAGGAGAAAAAAACAATAAATACTTATTTAATCTTGAAATTAAAAGAGTGGAGGTCAATACGGTCAGGAAAATAAAAATTGATGGTGTTTGTAAGGATAAAAATATGAATTAACCCCATATTACAGAATCTTTTAGTAATTTATACAAAGCGACTCCAATGTCACTGACCATATTTCTGTTCTGTTACTTTAGAGAGATCTGTTAATGAATTTAATATCATATGTCTTAAAAACATATCATTGGATGAATTGAAAGAGGCCATTAATAACTTAAAAAAACACCAAATCACAGGGGAGTGATGGGTTGACTTCAGAATTATCTAAAACTTTTCTTGACCATTTATAAAATTTTTAGTCAGTTTCATTTGTCGATATATGCCTTCCACCATCAATGATTTTTATTTAGTACCAAAATCTCTTAAAGATGCTCTTTTGATCATCACATTATTAAATAATGACTCATATTTTGGCAAAACGTCTTAAATATGGCCTGGATGACTTTAATGGATGCATTTGGATGCATTTAATTTTTGTTCCAGTGCCCCTTCTCACTTGGAAAATTACCCATTCAATTAGCAAAATTTGACCAATAGGCTTTATTGTCGTGGTTACTAGTTTACAAATACAAATTTTCACCTAACATTTCTAGTATTTTTAAGAAACTATATTTTATATAAACATATGGCCTACTTTTAAGACATTGTAACCCTCAGTGTCCCAGACAAGGCTTAAATCTAGTCCCAGACTAAAATGTAAATCTGAGCTGTTTCAACTGAAAGAAACTTGCTCTGAGGGATCTTAAAACATCTCTGCGTCTCTGATGTCTCAAGATGAACACCAGGAATGTTTTTCTTCTAAGACATTAATAAAAAAAAAAAAATTAAACATCCTAATTGAACTATGGCCTAATCCTGGTTTAGTCTAAGCCCTGTTTGTGAACCGGGCTTAAGATTTGTTTTAAAGATTTTGTGATGTTTTCATAAAATTTAAGCACATTTCTCTCTTATTTGTCAGTGATGTGATTTACTTTTGAGTTGTTTAATGTTGATGATTTTCATCAGATTTAATAATTTTTGGGGGAAAATAAATACAATATTTTTAATTATACATATTTTTTATTTAAATCTGCAATTAATTATATAAACTATATATAAACTGTACAAAACAAGTGATACTATATTACTATATATGATTCAAACATTGAGTAGTTCCTGTAAAAACATTTCTGAATATGTATTTCCTGTTAATAACATAATATTTCTAACTATCCAAGATAGTTCAGAAAAGTTTAATATATTGCTGACGCCGTCACACAGAGCCGCTGCGCTGCTGGCGTCCTGAACTTGAATCCCGACTCATGGATCTTTCCTGATCTCTCTCTCTCTCTCTCTCTCTCTCTCTCTCTCTCTCTCTCTCAGCTGACATTCATTCATGAAGACATCAGGTGTCGAGAAGCACCTTCTGGTGATATTGTAGTGAATATATAAAGTAGTTCTCCAGCTCTTCCTCCTCCTGGCTTTGCCTGTCTCCTCCTCCGGCCTGTGTGCGGCGTCTGTCTCCTACAGGTGAGCCGGGCGCAGGTGTTTGGAGTTGTGCTAATCTGTTCCTGGTCTGGTTCTTTAAAGATGCTGTAGACGAGACCGGGAAGGGGGGACTGCTTCTGTTCAATCTCTTATCCAGGCTTGGGACGCTGTGATTTATGAAGAAACCCCTGTGAAACAGTTCTGTAACACATAATTAAAATGATTAATTTGAGACTGTCACTTAATTACAATGTGAAGTACATCTTGATCATGTTGCTGAATGAACTTACAGCCAATGAAGATATAATACCAATAAACAGAAATGATCATAACAGTCATCTCTGGTCTTGATTTTGTGCCTTCACTGGGGAGTTGCCTTTCTGATCTCTCTGGAAGACAAAAGATTTACACAGTTTTGGAGGAAAAACACAAAACATAAGTGTATCCTTTTATAATGTCAATGCAAAAGAACAAAGGCTGGAATGTACAGATTTTTGTCAATCATGTGGTTTTACACACCTCGAGTGAAAAGTTCAACACTCTTGAATACTGGTTCCTTCATGATGATGTAGCACTTGTATAGTCCTGCATCAGTGTGTTGAAGATTGTTGAGTTTGATGGAGAAGTTTCCTCTCAGATACTCCTCAGGAAAACTTTCAACTCTGTTCTTGTACACTGGATCCTGTCCTTCCACAGAGACTTGACCATTAATAATGATATACACATTCTGGCCTTTGGCCTTCTCTATCCAGCGCACTAGATCTATGTCTTGAACTGTGAGCGGTGGTTCTTTAGAAGAACAAGGTAAAACAGCAGATCCTCCAATAAATCCCTCAACAGTCTCCTGCAGAGACACTGAAAACAGAGAGAAAGTGTGATACAAGATACCAAGTTCAGCAGGTGAGAATGACAGAAGTGCTTTAAAGATAATCATTTTAGTGCTCACCTCCATTTATAAACAGAAACACAGGTAGAAAACACAGCTGTGAATACCTGTAAACACAAGAGTCAACACTTACTCAAAGCCAACATCTATGGATTAAAAAAAATAAGAAAATAATATACAAATAGTAGAAGCATAAAGTCATCAGTTTCTAAGGACTTACAATATAAATGTTTACGCTTTAGTCTAAATGTACAGTGCCCGTAAGGTGACTTATTCAGTTTACTTAGTTGTGTCATGGCCACGACATGACAACTTATAATAAATTCGTAATTCAAAATAAAATATTAATGAATCAATCTCTGATAATCCTGGGTTGCTATGGTCACGCAGGTTTTTTTACGTATTAAATTCGTGACTACAAGAAAAACATGTCGTTCCCTCCCGTCTCGAGGCCATGACATAAGGATCTCGTTACCATGACAAAATGATTTCGTGGCCTCGACATAATATCACGTTCCCACGAGTTAATATGATGTTCCCACAAATTAATATCTCATAGCCACGACAAAACGAAGTAAACCGAACAAGTCAACTTACGGGCACCGTATAAATGAACACCTTGTGTAGTCTTTCTTAGTTTTACTTATTCACTTAATCTCCGAGTGTCTTTTCTCGTTATCACTAGCTCAGTGACTGCTGCGTAGTGTACAGGAGACCGCTAGCAAGAAGCTAACGTTAGCCTGGACGATTGTTTACGGAAAGGATTTTGATATAAAGCTCTGGGATATAAATAAAAACATACCTAATTTCCATCATGCGCTCCAGAAGCTGTATAAACGACGTGTAGAGGGTTGTCACCACACACCGTTTAAATATCTCTTCATTTATATTGTGGAGTTACATTTAACTCAAGGAGCTCCGAGGCCATCATACTTTCACTTCTGTTGTGAGTTCACTCCTGAGCTCGAGAGCGCGCTTAAGATAGTTTCACATTCAGTATCTTGATCCTGGACTGATCTGTAAGAGGCGACGAGTCTCACGAAAATATCAGATACAGGTAGATTAAATTAAATAATGGAGAGTGAAGTGCTGGTCGTCTAAGCGCTGCGAGAGAGGGCTCTGTGAAAATTCAGCAGCTGTTAGCCGGAAATGACTGCCACTAAAACCGGACGTCAGCTGTGGCTAAAAACCGGAAACCGGACAAGAGAAATAAATTATTATATAGATGTATTATTATTAATAATACTTATTAAAAAAGATAAATGTCAGTATTGTATATTATTTTATTGAAAAGTTTTATCAAATATAAGCAAAGAAAAAAAGATCATTTGGCTTAACTTTAATTTCCAGCTGAATGTTTAAGTATGAATGCGTGTACATCAATGTGTGTGTGTGAAATAATGAAAAATATGTACACAAACTTTTAATGTGCGCGTGTGTGGGGGGGGGGGGGGGGGGGGGGGGGCTGGCTATATTGAGAGAGGCACTACACACACTTGCCTCAATAAACAAAAAGAGAGAGAGGTCTCATTGATGACCTTTATTTAAAATCACATTTTGCTGTTATATTTCTTACATTTGATGTATTTTGAGAAACAACTTAAATATATATATATTTATATATATTGGATCAGAACTGATGAGTTAAACAGAGTCACTCCTCCAGTATCTTGCACCAATCACTGCACAGCCCTGGATGGATGTTCCTCGCTCCTCGTTTTCCTCTTCCAACATTCTTAAGTCAAATCTGCTTTATTTATATAGTGCTTTTAATACAAACTGTGTCAAAGCAACTTTACATTATTAAGTAGGAAAATAGCGTGTCAATAATGCAAAATGACAACAGTAAACACAGTATACCAACATGCATGATTGATGTTCCTGGTTATAGTTGATACAGAAAAGATCATCACAAATTACAAGAATTGAAAATGATATTAAAAAAAATGTAATTGGGATGATGCATTATAAATTGTTGATCTGGACAAAAACTGTGAATTGTGATGCAAACCATTGAAAAAAATATTCCAAAGTATACACAACCGTTAGAATCTAAACAAAATAGTACATCCCTACCATGGCTAAATTCACATATTCATCAACTAATGAAAAAGAGAGATCTTGCTTAGAAAAAGTCTTTACTTACAAAAACACAGACATATATTCTAAATTTCAAATTGCTAAGAAAAAAAGTAGTTAGATAAATGAGGAAGGCAAAAACTGCATATTTTGAGCAATTGATCGCAGAATCAGGAAGAAATGGCTCATCTCTTTGGAAGTGCATTGACAAACTTTCTAAACAAGAAGGCATACAAAGAAAACCTTCGTAGAGCTGCATATAAAAGGAAGACGTAGTACTGATAACATTGAAATTGGCAATTAATTTAATATATATTTTATCCAGTCTGTGGAAAAGCTTGCTATATGTTTTGAACCTGTACAGTTACCTCAAAATGCAATAAATGACACACCCTCATCCTTTTATATCTCCAAGGTTGATGAAGGTAAGATACTTCAAATTATTAATCTATTGAATAATAATTTAAGAGCTAAGTACAGTATATTTGGGATGGATACTGCATTCGTAAAAAATACAGTGCTTGTTTGCTAAAGCCATTGGTAAATTTGAAAAAAATCATCTATTAAGAGAAAGTAAACTTCTATTATAACCCCAGCTTTTAAGGCAGGATCAATTATTAAGGATTCAGAATTATAGACCACCTTCTATACTCTCTGTAATCTCAACATTTTTGGAAAATTGGTATCTGAACAACTTATCAAATATTTAGAAAAACATGATTTACTTCACTCTAAACAGTTTAATTTTAGGCCTAAGTATTCAACAGAAATGGCAAACTGCTTTCTCACAGAATTTATTAAGAGAACTTTAGATAATGGCAGTGTAGTAGGCACAGAGTTTTTAGATCTCAAAAAGGCATTTGATACAGTGAATCTTGAAATTATCCTACATACAATTGAATTTGATTAGCTGCTTTACGAAACCATAAGATGGGTCTACCTCATGGGTCAAGTCTGGGTCCATTTTTGTTTTCCTTATGTCAATGATTTACCAAATTCTCAACTCAATGTCAGTTACATGCAGACAGTTAACAATTTTTTTTATATTTAGGTTATTTTAGATTCTCATTTGAAATGTGATGTGCATCTAAAAGGATGTAACAATCAGAACAAACTTAAATTGTTTTTACATGTTACGTGCCACGTGCATCGAGAGCAACACCAAAAAAAAGGGTGCTGCCCGGAGTTCAATCCCCTGCTTCCACAAACACACCGGCACACAACCCAGAAGTCAAGAAAGTGGCATTTATTGGTTTACATTGGTATGAGACAGTCAAAATTAGAAGTAACTTAGGCTGAGAGGGTTTCAGACGGCCAAAACAATAAGGAGTTTTTCTAACTAAGTTTTTAGATCCTCTTCCCTGGAATTACACAATAAATAAAATACAAATCCTTACCTCCCTTGCTGACCATTAAACAGGAGAAAACTATAAGAAAGGAAATAAAAGAGCCAAAAACCTCTCTCACAGGTTACTTTAAGTAAATGATGATTAGTTTGCCAATACAATTACCGGCCTAATACCACTATCAGTTCTAACTCACTAGGAGTTTTACATGAACTGGGCCACAACACTGTTACGTATGGAAGTAAAATAATGACAAATGTCTTTGAAACAAAAAAGCATGCTGAATGGCACTAACTGAAAAATAATGCATTGCATTAACAGTACTTGCATTTTAATGCCTTGTATTTCCAAGGATTGCATTTTTAGGTCCTGAAATTTAACATAGTTGTTCGTTTCAGCTGTGAATATTTCAATTAAAAATATTTCACACACCTTTTTATAATTGAAAAATCAATAATTCATATTCACGTTCCAGAATTCACTTCCAAAATATTCAATCGGTTTAAAAATACGATGTATAATATTCGACAGGCAAATTTCGGTCCATTTTATTTCACTTTCCAAATTCGCTTCCACAAATTCAGTGGTTAAAATTCGGCAGATAATTCGCCCTTTCACATCCGGGAACTAAAGGAATAGCAGTAGAGCACAGAGGCATGATCTCCATCTCCTGTCAGTCGCTCACCAGCAGGTGGTGCAAGCGGCTTCTGATGAAGACCAAAGCAACAGGTGGATTAAGTAATACAGTTACAAAAACTGATCTGCATAAATGGAGCAAGCGCTAAGCAGAAGTTTTGATTATCGGGGCATGTGGAAAAGCTGATTGTGTGAATGTGAATGTTTATTTCAACATCTTTGCCTTTACCATAGACTGTATAAAGCCTGTTACCTAGCCTAAGCAGCATTCTCTACCGTAAAGGAGATGATAATGAGATTTTACCCAACGCTGAAGTACAGAACTAACATTACATCTAAGGAAGACATATATTGATTTCGCTTGTTTAGTTTCCGTAACTTTGTGTCATGGCTTGTGCGTTGCTGTGCTGTAATACTGGGGATCCCCTCACGTCACACTGCAGGATTCTCCAATGACGAGTAACGCTTCTCAATCAATTAATACTATAATATAAGACCTCAGATCTCAGATTACACTATATTGATGATTATGCAAACTATATAGACAGTTAAGCAGATATAAAATATGAACGAACGCTCAAGGTTTCACGCGGTTTCCCTGAGAAATCTGTTAAAGAAAATAAAACTGGCTCAGCGCACTAACAGCGATTACATTTACATTTATTCACTTAGCAGACGCTTTTATCCAAGTCACTTAATAAGAAAAACTCCGTGTTATACTTTAACGTTAAAAAATAACGTCTTTTATTGCCTCAAGATATTAAATTCGGCATTTAATTAATAGAATATATTACTGTATATTATGTACATTTCAGCAGATGAGCACAGAAATGAGCCCCACAAACCAAAAAGTTTCACCAAATATTTTTTTTTTTCGTAAAAAGAAAACCAAGCGCAGTAGTTTTATGTTTGATATTTGCTGTCTATTCGCCAAAGCTGCTTTAGGGACCATCTGCAAATTTACCTCAAAATGAAACGTAGTACAATATTAAATTCAAATTAATCAGTTTACACTAAATTAATTATTAACTCAAACTGACTAAATATATATGGCCAATAACTTATTTCTCTTTGTATGGACACTACACAAATATTGTTTAAGAAAAAAATAGTAAGTCAGTCTTGTATCTAGCAATGTACAACAACTGAGAAACCCTTTCCAGGGATCTTTAATATGTAAATAATTGTATACTGTAAATATATGAAGGGAGGTACAGGCAAAATCTCACCTGTAGATAATCATTATGAGAAACACAAGATTTAGAATTTGACAGTACGTTATTTAAAATTTTTATTGAAACACATTGGACCTTTTAACCCAGTCAGTGGAATTGTCAGATGGTCCCTTAGGTCCCTGTTCTCTCCATGAAGACGCCTAGTTTTTTTTCCAGGTGCGTCCGCACCGCATTTAGTTAAAAACATCTCAACTTTTCAGAATACCGCAAGCGCATCACGGGTCATGTGGCAAGAACTAACCAGTCAGCTTTATCCTTTCCCATAACAAAGTTGAAAGCTCAGCCAAGATGAAGGAACAGCTGATCATAGCTGTATATGGATTGCCATTTTGAAATAAATTTAGTAGCAGTGCTACTGCAAGCGATTTTTAGTGCTGCAAATCCATTTATCCTTTGCTGAAATTTCCGCGTCTTCATGGAGAGAGCAGCTCATGATTGCTTAGCAACGGCAGACGCCTCATGAGCACAACTGCCCGAGCGCTTTGGAAAGAAGGAGAAAGCGGTGTGCCTAGCGTTTTCTATGCGTTTTTAAGCGCGATATATGTGAAAAGCCCCTTACTCGTCATTGGGGAATCCTGGAGTGTGACGTGAGGGGATGTAATGTTAGTTCTGTACTTCAGCGTTGGGTAAAATCTCATTATAATCTCCTTTATGGTAGAGAATGCTGCTTACAGGCTACAGGTAACAACCTTTATACAGTCTATGGTAAAGGCAAAGATGTTGAAATAAACATTCACATTCACACAATCAGCTTTTCCAGTGTTCGAGCTATACCGTATCCTCTGGGGGAGCCCACTTTTTTTGGGGGGGGGGGGGGGGTGTTGTGCGCTTGCGTGTACCTCAAATAAGGACAGCTAAAAGTGTATGCACTATTATTATATTTTATCGACACGAGTGCCTCAAAAAAGGACTTACACTGACTTACAAAGATACATAACGGCTACAACTGTATATGCATTACTGTATATGTATATACTTTATCGACACAAATTGATAGGTCAAACAGCCACCCACAAAAAGCCTGTGTTTATATATATTTTTTCGCAACTTGTTCTGAGCAGCGCTGCTTATTTCCCCATTAATCCACTCCTCAAACAAGTGCGTGCCAGGTAACTTTTCAGACAGAAGAAGGTTTTTTGCATCCCCACAAGAGATGCACCTCAAGCTTCAATCTTTAACAAACAGCCATGTATATCGGTTCTTACAGTCTCTCCACTGCTGGCTGTTCCAGTTTAACGGGAATGAGGACTCGGAGCAAGAGGGGTTAGGATAGTGAACGGTGTAGCAGTCGATTCTGTTCCCCTTTAGGCAAACATACTACAATTCTTGCGTAGTTGCCGAGTTACTATACGTACGATCAGAACTAGCGTGCGCAAGAAGCGTGACTGGATGTACGGCAAGTCAAATAGTTAAAAGTACCGTCCTAAATCCTAAACTTGAAAATAAATTTAAGACGAGAGGTTTTTCAACTTGAAATGTAAAAACATAAGACAAAAATAACGGAACAACTGCAAGATGAATAAGAAAATAGAGTGTGAGAATCATTTTACTATGTTGTAGTGTAGCAAGAAATGTGTCGCTTTTTGCTTTCCTTACATCCAGGTGTGTTCGGTGTGTTTGAATGCGGGAGTGTTGCCAAATCTGCGGAATTTAGGCTAGTACTTTGGGAAATGTTTGATTAACTATATGGTTGGGTTTATTACACGGACCTGGCAACCCGAGGGGAAACAGACATTTCGAGGGGAACAGAATCGACTGCTACACCGGCCTCTGACTAGCTATTACCATCTACAGCCAGAGATAACTTTTCTTCAGCTTCTTGCTTGTCACAGTGGGCGCACGGCGGGAGGTCTAATAAGTGTTTGCAGCAAGTGAATCAGTCGTGCTATTATAATGTCATCACTACACAATTTCTTAATAAAACCAAAATTAATTAAACTGCCTTGTTTTCTTTTTACCATTGCTATGATGCTATAACTGCAGAATGAATTAAGGACTTTGCTCGTGATAAATGGCCTCCAACGTTTATTTTTTTTCTACGAATATGTGACATAACTAACGGGGAATTTGCAGCGCAGCGCCCCCACACATTGATGCTCATTACAAGAATAGCATCATGTATAGTAGGCCTAATCTTTATTGAAGTAAATTAGGTTTTAATTGCCGTCATGCATGATTAAATAATATTTTGCTATTTTACACTTAATAATCCATCATGATCACATTGCACAACTGAAATTGCACTTCAAAATATTCATATTGTCAATATTTTTTGGGACCCCCCAAAATTTCACATTTCTCGTTTTCAGGGGAGCCCATGTCTTATTAAGGGGAGCCGAGCTCCCCCTAGCTCCCCCGTAGTTCGCACTATGGTTTCACATTCAGTATCTCTTGATCCTAGACTGATCTGTAAGAGGCGACGAGTCTCACGAAAATATCAGATATAAATAGATTAAATAATGGAGAGTGAAGTGCTGGTCTATCGAAGCGCTGCGAGAGAGGGCTCGGCGAAAATTCAGCAGCTGTTAGCCGGAAATGACTGCCACTAAAACCGGACGTCAGCTGTGGCTAAAAACCGGAAACCGGCAAGAGAAATAAATAATTAAATAGATGCATTATTATTCTTAATGCTTATTAAAAAATATAAAATTCAGTATTGTATATTATTTTATTGAAAATGTTTATCAAATATAAGCAAATAAAAAATGATCATTTGGCTATACTTTAATTTCCAGCTTAATGTTTTATGAATGCGTGTATATCAAAGTGTGTGTGTGAAATAATGAAAGATATATATATATATATATATATATATATATATATATATATATATGTATTAATGTGTGTGTTATATTTTCTTACATTTGTAGTATTTCAAGAAACTTACACACACACACACACAGTATAAAGTAGCTGTTGAATTTATAAGAGGCTTGGTATGTTGTCAAAGTCAGTACTATACAATGTAAACAGTATAAAATGCATCCAGTAAGCAAGCAGAGGACAATATCAATCAGAATCACCAACAACAATCCTGAGGTATTTACAAGACTCTCGGATCAGAACTGATGAGTTATACAGAGTTACTCCTCCAGCATCTGCACCAATCACTGCACAGCCCTGGATGGGTGTTCCTCGCTCCTCGTTTTCCTCTTCCAACAACATAGTCAGGTCAAGCCTGCTTTATTTATAAAGTGCTTTTAATACAGATTGTGTCAAAGCAACTTTACAGTATTAACTAGGAAAATAGCGTGTCAATAATGCAAAATGACAACAGTAAACACAGTATACCAACATGCATGATTGATGTTCCTGGTTATGTGTTGAAAAGACAGACCATCACGAAGAGGAGGGGAAGTCACGAATTACATAAAAAAGGATAGTTTAAAATGTGTTGAGGTAAATCTAGATATTGCTGGATTAGAATGTTTGGCGTTAAATGTTATAATGTCCCCAACAATGAATTTTAATGTTGTGATTCTGTAATCCACCCTCGCATGATTCTTGTTTTTATTATCAGAGGAAATGGTGAAGTTTTTAAAATCGTTGTACTGAAACGATTGTTGTACTTTTATTTGTAGATTTTAACAAATTGGTCAGACAGTTCAACAAGGATAACAAAAACATATAAAACTCTTACTGATCTGGCATTAACAAATACACCTGAAAGTATGATAAAAATATATAATCTTCTCACTGGTTTGTCTGCCCATAACATGATCCTGATTGTTAGAAAATAAGCAAAGAGACATTTGCAGAGTAATTTTCATCAAACATTTAAACCATGAGTAGTAGGCATCCCTAAGAGTAAAATTACAAGATTTGAAAATGATATTAAAAAAAAATGTAATTGGGATAATGCACTAAAAATTGTTGATCTGGACAAAAACTGTGCAATTGTGATGCAAACCATTGTAAAAATTATTCCAAAGTATACACAACCGTTAAAATGCAAACAAAATAGTACATCCCTACCATGGCTAAATTCACATATTCATCACCAATAAAAAAAAGAGAGATCTTGCTTAGAAAAAGTCTTTGCTTACAAAGACAGACATATTTCCTAAATTTCAAATTGCTAAGAAAAAAAAGTAGTTAGATAAATGAGGAAGGCAAATTTTGAGCAATTGATCGCAGAATCAGGAGGAAATGGATCATCTCTTTGGAAGTACATTAACAATTTTTTTAAAATGAGAAGGCATACAAAGTAAACCATTGTAGAGCTGCACATAAAAGGAAGACTTAGTACTGATAGCATTGAAATTGCCAATGAATCTAATAGATATTTTATCCAGTCTGTGGATGAGCTTGCTATATGTTTTGAACCTGTGCAGTTACCTCAAAATGCAATAAACGACACACCCTCATCCTTTTATATCTCTGAGGTCGATGAAGGTAAGATACTTCAAATTATTAATCAATTGAATAATAATTTAAGAGCTAAGTACAGTATTAATTTGGGATGGATACTGCATTCATAAAAAATAGAGTGCTTGTTTGCTGAAGCCGTTGGTAAATTTGATACATTTATCTATTAAGAGAAAGTAAACTTCTATTATAACCCCAACTTTTAAGGCAGGATCAATTATTAAGGATTCAGAATTATAGACCACCTTCTATACTCTCTGTAATCTCAACATTTTTGGAAAATTGGTATCTGAACAACTTATCAAATATCTAGAAAAACATGATTTACTTCTCTCTAAACAGTTTGGTTTTAGGCCTAAGTATTCAACAGAAATGGCAAACTGCTTTCTCACAGAATTTATCTCAAAAAGGCATTTGATACAGTGAATCGTGAAATTATCCTACGTACAATTAAATCTGATTAGCTGCTTTACGAAACAATAAGATGGGTCTACCTCAAGGGTCAAGTCTGGGTCCATTTTTGTTTTCTTTATGTCAATGATTTACCAAATTATAATAAGCAAACTAAATGTCAGTTACATGCAGACGACATTCATTTATGTATCGGCACAGACTCCATGCTTAACTGCAGATATATTAACAAATGAACTGACTGGTGTGTCACAGTGGCTGAAAAACAACTGTTTGACCTTGAATTGTTCAAAAACTCTCAAGTCTCAATGTGTTTTTCAATAAGGAAGGAAGGAAAGGAGTGGATTTATAATAAAGATCAATCAAAAGGCAATAGAGACAGTTAACAATTTTAAATATTTAGGTGTTATTTTATATTCTCATTTGATGTGCATCTAAAGGATGTAACAATCAGAACAAATTTGAACACGCGCATCGAGAGCGACACCAAATAAAAGTGTGCCACCCGGAGTTCAATCTCCTGCTTCCACAAACACACCGGCACACAACCCAGAAGTCAAGAAAAGTGGCATTTATTTGTTTACATTGGGATGAGACAGTCACAATTAGGAGAAACTTAGTCTGAGAGGGTTTCAGACGGCCATATCAATAAACAAAAAGGAGTTTTTCTAACTAAGTTTTTAGATCCTCTTCCCTGGAATTAAACAAATAAAATAACAAATCCTTACCTCCCTTGCTGACCATTTAACAGGAGAAAACTATAAGAAAGGAAATAAAAGAGCCAAAAACCTCTCTCACAGGTTACTTTAAATAAAAGATGATTAGTTTGCCAACAAAATTACCGGCCTAATATCCTCGCCAGGAGTTTTACATGAACTGGGACATAGCACAGCTCTCTAATGGTTAACACAACACTGTTACACACACGATCTACACCAAGGAAGCAGGAGGGTGAGCTCAAGGAACAGACAATCCTCACTGCTTATACACACACACCCACACCCACACCCACACCCACACACACACACGCGCACACACACACACACACACACACACACACACACACACACACACACACACACACACACGTTGAGATGCTTCAGCTGCGCCTACTTGCACCTGTTCCTCTAATGAGCAGGGAGCGAAAAAGAGAGAGACAAGAAAATACACACAGTACTCACATGTTAACACACTTGTGACACCACAATTACGTTCTAACACGTAACACATGATTAGCCCATATACTGTAGATCTCTAAAAGCAGCTAAGTTATACATGCATGCAATTTTCTAGTTATTGTGTGACTGTTGAAAACCTGTTAAATCCCTACATAAACAAACACAAAAGAATTTTGGACAAGAAGCCAAATAGATGGCATCATTGTAATATTATTCAAAAGCATAATTTGCTTAGTTATTAAAATTGTATAAAACTGTCTTTTATTAAATGTGTAAATAATCCTGCCCCAGACATTATATTTAAAAAACAGTAGTCCAAAAGCAGGTTTGTGAACACTGATGGTTGTACACAATTTTTTTTTTTCTTTTTCTTTTTTTGTGTGTGTTATTGTTTTACCGTTGTTAAAAAAAAAAAAAGTACCTAACCAGGGACTGGGGCTGCAAATGAGCCTTTGGCTAGAGGCCTATTGTATATGTGGAGCATCATACTGCATAATGTTATACTGCATTGTCCCAGTTAAATAAACTAATAAATAAATAAATAAATAAAGTACATGTTGATTATACTGATACATTGCTGAACCAACATACAGTCCATTAAAATATAATGGCAGTGTACAGAATGGAAATGAACATTAAAATCATCTCTGGTCTTGGTTCTGTGCCTTCACCGGGGATTGGCTTTTCTGCAAGACAAAAGATTTACACAGTTTTGGAGGAAAAACATAAGTGCATCCTTTCATATTGTCTACGCAAAGGAATATACTGTAGGCTGAAGTATAAACTGTTTTGTGGTTTTACTCACCTTTAATTGAAAGCTTAACTCTCCAGACTAATTCCTCTGTGATGATGGAGCACTTGTATTCTCCTGCATCAGTGTGTTGAAGATTGTTGAGTTTGATGGAGAAGTTTCCTCTCTTGAACTCCTCGGGGAAGCTTTCAACTCTGTTCCTGTACTCTGGATCCTGTCCTTTTTCAGAGACTTCACCATAAATAATGATATACACATTCTGGCCTCTGTGTCTCCAAAACACAGCTATGCCTTGAACTGTCGATGGTGGTTTTCCAGAAGAACAAGGTAAAACAACAGAACCTCCAATAAAACCCACAGCAGTCTTCTGCAGAGACACTGAAAACAGAGAAAGTGTGATAAAAGATACCAAGTTCAGCAGGTGTTACATGTTGGTGAGGTACACACGCACAAGGACGAAGGATATCAACAAAAGGTAGTCAAATCTGAAAATCCAGAAGACAGGCAAGTAAACAAACATTACATAAATGAAAACAGAACTCAACTAATAAAGCGAAGCTAATGACGATGATGAATGACAAACACTTGAACCAAATGACAATTAACGAGAGACAGATACTCATTTTAGTGCTCACCTCCATTTATAAACAGAAACACGGGTAGAAAAAACAGCTGTGAATACCTGTAAACACAGAGTCAACACTTAGTCAAAGCCAACATCTATGGATAAAAAAAAAGCCACAATGCTAAAGTGTCCTTGCGGTCCGGTCTGCGATTTCTACCGAGGGTAGGGGTGTGCGATATGAAGATTTCTGTTCTTAGATGATAAAAATGTCTCCAAAATCTGCTTTTGAAGAACTATCTTTGAATTGAGCAGTGCACATTATATCAGCTGCAGTTCTGGTGCTGCCGAATCAATATACTGCGATTGTATATTAAGAGTTCACCCAAAAAAGAGACTTACGTTTTATACAATGTTCCCTGTTTTTGCTCTATTTTTAAAAACAAAAATCATTCCTAAAACACAGCCACTATTTTGCGTCTCTGAGCAACACGATAGTGATTCGATCCAGAATGAATCAACCGTTTAAATGATTCGGTTCAATCGCAATGACTCGCTTATTAACAGTGACTCGCTGCCACCTACTGACGGTTTATATTTCACGTTTAAAGTACCTTTTCATTTTTTTTTTTTTTTTTATATATATAATTTCAAACGTCCGTTTTCAATGTTTTATGTTTAAAATGTCAAAACATTGTTTATTCACGTGTAACTGCAGGTTAATATAGTCCATGTCCCACAGAGCTGAACTGTGTTTAAAAACATCTAAATACAGTAGCACTGCAGATGCAGCTTCTGTTTCTCTGAATTGCAAAGATACATTTTGACATCATTAAAATTATCTGGGGTCTCCACTGCTGCTTACCCCCAGGGCATCGAAAATAGGTGACTTATGAAGTGAGATGAAATGTTACATTTTACATTGTTGGTAAAAACTGAGTTGTTGCATTGTTTAAGCAATTTCAATATTTTAAATGTGAAAAATTTTTCAATGTCTTTGTTAAACACTTTTGCTGAAGCATTGTCTGTTTTCTTCAATTAAAATGTCTTAAATTTGACAATATTAAGCTTTAAAGTCAGTCAACCATATAAATGATTGGGTCAAATTTTATGTTTTAAAACAAATGACAAGAAAACCGTTTGTGCTCCTTGAAAATGATTGCTTCAGTTAATAATTTTTCCAGATTGAACCTTACAATACCAAGCGAAAAGTGTTTCTTACTGGTTTGAATGGTTAAAAGTTGATGGTTTGTAATAGTAGCATGTTTGCAGTGGACATCAGTAGAATCCTCTGATGGGTTTATTGTTTCTGTCAGCAGGGAGTGTCCACTGCAAGATGCTTTTCTTGTCGTAGATATAAAGGATTGCAATATAAAGCTGGAATATTATATAAATAAATACCTCATTTCCATGACGGACTCGTCGTCACCACAGACGTTTATTCCGATGTATTCTTATATATTCCTTTACACTATAGTGTGGTGTCAGGTTTAACGCCAGATGCTCTAAGAGACCAGCATCCACAGTGATGTGATTACTGCTTTCAGCGCGTGATCTAGTTTCACTTTCGGGATCTCTTATCCTGTAATGATACACCAGTGATTCCCAACCTTTTTCAACTCGCGGCCCACACAACCAAACACATGTTTTCGGAGCCCACTGCAAAACATTTTACTGACCCCGCTATTGTTGGGTAAATAACTCAGTTCTCAGAAGCTAAATTGTTAACTTTATTGAGTGAGGGGTGTGCATATGGACAAAAAAAATATATAAAAAAAATATCGCGATTTCTTTTATCGTTTGCGATTGTGACACACACAGATATGCTTTACAGTCTTAAATGCATTCAGGATTAATTTAAAACATATTTCCAAAAGAAAACCAATTAAAGCTTTATCAAAAACTTTATCAAAAAGACTTATGGCAGAAAAGTATGAATAAATAAATCCAGTGTCCAGGGACTTTTTTTTTTTCTTTTTTGCCATGCATTGTTCATAGAGTTAATTAATTGCTGTGGTGCTTCATGTGTTTAAATAGATTATACATTATACAGGTTCACACGATTGCAGTGTGTATACAGTATGTGTGAGCGGAGCAAAAGCAGCAGCGAGAGTGCATGTAACGCAAAAGCACATTAAAATAATGCACAAGCACGAATCCCTCTGTTTGCACGCAGATTTCCTCTGCTCTGTCACAAAACGAGCTTGCTCAGATACACGCTGCTCTCGCCCGGAGAGCGTGTGTGCACTTAAACCGTGTCTCCTCTCCCTCAAACTGCGTCCTGTGCCCTCACAACTCTCTCTATGCTCATGTGTTAGATATTAATTATTTTCGCACATTTTTATTTCTAGGCTTTTACCTCGTGCAGTGTGAACACTCTGATCTGTTAAAATGGGCTCGGAAAAAAGGCGCATCAAAGACAGTGTGTGAACCTGGAGTAATTAGGTTGCATTCTGACTGGATCGGATAGCATACTTCGCGAGGTCAGGGCCATGGAAAATCATGCTATTAAGCGATTTAGACATCGTGCACGCTCAAATCGTGATTTTATGACGATTTCTATTAATCACACAGCCCTAGAATGGACTGGAAATGAACAGAAAATAACTCGGGCTGGCACCGCTCAGCAAAACGGGAAAACCAGATCCAGCCAGAGCTTTAATGTTCTGTAGCATATGCAGCAAAAATATCTAAGATTAATCGGTGGGTTGTTCTTAAACCAATCAGCGAGCTCGAATAGTGGTAGCATAGTGACAGTTTAATATTTATTTTTTGTTATTTAATTATATATATATATATATAACCACTGGTCTACACTATAAGAACACCCATTTAGAGATAAATTGTAATTATTTATAATTATTATTACAAATTAGTAGGCTTTTAGTTATTAATTATTTAGTTTAGGCCTATTTAATTATTTTTATTTTTATTAGGCTATTTGATTAATGAAAACGATTGCAGCGGGTTCCCAAACTTTTGAGGGGGTTATTTTAATAATTTCAGCAATTTTTTTGTCTTGTGGAC
Source organism: Carassius gibelio (assembly GCF_023724105.1). Taxonomy (NCBI): domain Eukaryota; kingdom Metazoa; phylum Chordata; class Actinopteri; order Cypriniformes; family Cyprinidae; genus Carassius; species Carassius gibelio. The sequence continues at coordinate 32,548,827 of NC_068417.1, forward strand.
TAAATGTTAATATCTTTTATGTACAATTTCTTACTCAGGACAGTACTAAATAAAATATAACATGCATTTAGTATGATCTCTCTTATTTTTTGAAAATTACTCATATTTTTCCAGATTCTGCAAGGGGTGCCCAAACTTTTGAGCCCCACTGTATATTCAAATTCAAAAGCATCGATGTTTTAACTATAGAATAAGTGATACATTGATCATATTGATTTAATTGATCAAGACTCAAAATTAATCACACATAAATACACTTAGGCCTATTTCTATTTTATTTATTTATTTTTATCGCTCATGAAAATAGCCGCTTATTCAGTCGAGTCTGTTTCTGTTTATTTGTAGTAGCCTATACCTCACATTAAGAATGAATGATAATATCAATATACCCTGAACAAAAACATTATTATAATTTTATGATAGGCTACGTGGAGCTAAACTCTCGAGACTTGTGACAGATAATATAAGTTACTAAATAATTACACGATTGTGATTGATTGAGAATAAGAAGATGACGTCTGATTTCTTCAAGCTGTCATGGCATGTTTAATGTTAACGCCCAGCGTACATAGTCTTTTTTACATCGCTTATAAATATTTCTGCCTTGTTTAGCGATTATAACTGCCTTTTATGCTTAACATGAACGATAACAACAAAAATAATTTGAAATATGAAATAAATGTCATAAAACATTAAATGTAACTTTCTCATCCATGTCAACATTACCACACAAATGTTAGGTTTTAAAACAAATTACAAGAAAAGCGTTTGTGCTCCTTGAAAATGATTGCTTCAGTTAATAATTTTTCCAGATTGAACCTTATAATGCCAAGCGAAAAGTGTTTCTTACTGGTTTGAATGGTTAAAAGTTGATGGTTTGTAATGGTAGCATGTTTGCAGTGGACTTCAGTAGAATCCTCTGATGGGTTTATTGTTTCTGTCAGCAGGGTGTGTCCACTGCAAGATAAAGGATTGTAATATAAAGCTGGGATGTTATATAAATAAATACCTCATTTCCATCACGGACTCCTGTAGAGCGTCTTCACCACAGACGTTTATTCCGATGTGTTCTTATAATTTCCTTTTCATATACACTAGCCTATATATATTGTGGTGTCAGGTTTAAGGCCAGATGCTCTAAGAGACCAGCATCCACAGTGACGTGTTTACTGCTGTCAGCGCGCGATCAAGTTAGTTTCACTTTCGGGATCTCTTATCCTGTAATGATCTATACTGTAAGAACACCCATTTAGAGAACCTTAAATACTATGTAATTATTTATAATTATTATTACAAATTAGTAGGCTATTAGTAGCTAATTATTTAGTTTAGACCTATTTAATTATTATTATTGTTATTAGGCTAATTGATTACATTTAATATATTAATGAAATCTATTGCAGCGTTGGTTTGTAAATAACAAAATCTTATGACAGTTACTGTATCATGTGGATTTATGATGTTTTCATCTGACTGGTGAGTGATACTTTAGTTATCGCTTCATAAGAATGTCATAGTATATATACAACATATACACCAAGAAATTTTTCACAGGTGTTTTAGCCCCATTTTGAGTTATGCATTGTAAATTGTTGTGTTTTACATCTTTGCAAATGTCTAAAAACTTTACATATGTTTTTTTCTTAGAGTGTATGTTTAGATAGAGTATTTATGGAAGCTTTTGTTGCAGTCTTTATGAACAGGTGCTAAAAGCAGATACTAAAAGCAAAAAAAATCTAACTCGCCACTTTAACCAATTAACCATGACCCAAGATTCCCAAATGAGCCGAAGACAACTTTTAATTTAGTAATGGTAAAGCAAAAAAGAATGATGACTCTGTAAGTCATTTTCCTGCGGAGCAGAGATATTTAAAGGCTCTTTGATCTCCGGAGGCCATTTTCTACTTACCATCCCCAGATGCTTTCACACACGAATACGTCTTACACATATTGTACCCACAAGAGCACAGAGTGGAGAGATTTGCAAAGGAGTCATAAAACAAACACAATATTTACTCAAGGATGTTCTCAGGAAAGAGCAGAAGAGATTGTTCTTGAAGGGGAAGGAAACATATGAAGGGAACATCCTGGGCAAACTTCCTCTGAACATGGAGGCACCTGCTGGTGTCAGAACAAACGTTCAATTTGTACATTTGACTGTATCAAGTGTGTGTGTGTGAGAGAGAGAACGGACTAATAGGAAAAATGACGCATGTAAATTCAAAGTGAGAATTAGAATAGACCCTGAAACCTGAATGGTGCTGTGTCTGAAATCGCTCACTCATTCACTCATTCACTAATCCCTATATAGTGTATGGCAGTTGAGTTCACTGTATCAGGAAGGAGTGAACAAATGGATTCGGACAGTGACGTATAGCCTACAGTGCGCGTGAGACTTGGAAACTGTTGGAAAACATTGCCATATGCACTTTTATATTACATGTACCTAATTTTAAAAAATAATACTAATAGCAATAATACTCAAAATTACTTTATATTGCAGTACATAGCTCCGCGTCAGCGTTGTGGTTTCATCGATGGTATATATATATATATATTTGTAATGCTTTTATGTCATAATCATTAAATGCTATTAAAATAACATATTGAGAACAAAAATAAACACACATAAACACGTTCATAATTATGTATTTATTATTTTTAGTATATTGACACTCGCTCAAGCAGCGTTTTGAGCTCAGGTAAGATGGTAAAGCGTCCTCAGGCGACCGTTAATTTTACATCAGAATCCATACCTGAGTTATTGCGTACATAACATATTTTAATATAAATAATGTAGGAAAAAACGTTAAAACAGAAATAATAAAGATCATCTCTCATTCAAACTATTTCGCTCCCGCTCTCGCTTGCAGCTCGACGCTACTTCGCATTTGATTGTGGGAAATAGTGCTTCAGCGAGTGTACATCGGTTGTACACATAGCCAGTAAAAGAAATGGACACAGCGACCCCACTGGAACTCAATTGTGACAAGTGAAGCCCATTTTTAGCGTTTTTTAGCACTTCCGTTTCTGACGTGCAGACTCAAACTAACCCAGCCGGCATTTCAACGTTGATTCAACGTTGAAACAACGTCAGGTACCATGGTTGAATCAACGTTGAATAACCTTTCGATTTTGCAAATTGGATCAACGTTGAAATCACGACGTTGATTCACCGTTGAAATCGTGACGTTGATGTACGGTTGAAATCACGACGCTGATTCACCGTTGAAATTGCGACGCTGTTTCACCGTCTTACCTGCATTACGGATGAATTAGGGTCGTGCTGCAGACCTGGGATGAAAGCTGAATGAGGTGTTGATTTTGAAAAGTTAATCAACGTTGTTTCCCCGTCGTACCCTGCACCGTGTATAAATACACCTAGATCCTAGTGGGCATTTAGATCAACACGGTACATGCAAGGCTAAAATCTAATGACTGGCAGCAATGGCTTTACAAACAACTTCAATAAACTACCACATGCTCAAAATTGTCAAACAGCAGTTTAATTTTGGAAACATACTGTATAAAACAGATGAAAATAATCCCACACTTTATTATGCAGAGTAGCCTATGCATGGAGGTAATGCTAAAAACATGTAGTAGAACAATCCAAATACAATAATATTTAAAGGTTTTTGTAAAAAAAATTGCAATTGCACTTACAAGACAAACCCTTGTACCTTTAGGACTGAAACCAGTGGATCTTTTATTTGGGTGGAAAACTACAGTTTCTGTCAAAAACATGTTTTAGTAATGTGTCTCATTACAAGAGTTGTGTACATTTGTGCAGTGAAAATGTGTTGCACAGTACGAGCAGGGAACCTTCAACCAGTTGATTTCTAACGGGAACCCCCCCGGACTGTGCCGTCTTTACCGTGGGGAATGCAGAATGAGATTTCTACCGCAGGGCACTCTAAAATGTTAGAACCAGCAGCCTCGTGTATATAGTGTGGTTGTGCTTCGGGTGATCCTTGAAAGTGTCCCAGCGCTAGGTCCTTTCTGATGCCATCCCCTCCACTCTCTCCCACTTGTGCACTTTCTGTACCGTCCTGTATAAACATTTACATTGAATCATTTAACAGCCGATTTTATCCAAAGCGACTTACAAATGAGAAGAACAGAAGCAGTCAGGTGTACAAGCGAACAACAATAGTATACAAGTGCCATGACAAGTCTCAGTTAGTCTAGCACAGAACGCATAGCCAGGTTTTTTTTATATTTTTTTTATATGAAAGACAAGAAAAGAAGGAAAAGTGCTAGCATTAGTTGGTTAAGTTCCGGTGAAAAAGATGAGTCTTAAAATGTTTCTTGAAAATGAGTAAAGACTCGCAGTTCGGATTGAGATTAGGAGGTGATTCCACCAGCTGGGCACAGTCCAGGAAAAGGTCAGGGAGTGTGATTTTGAACTTCTGTGGGATGGTACCACAAGGAGTCGTTCACTTGCAGAGCACAAACTTCTGGAGGGCACATAAGATTTAACCAGTGAGTTTAGGTATGTTCACAATGTTTCACAATAACTTTGATATTGTGAAATATATTTAACTGAAAACTGAATGCAAAATAAATCACACAATATTTTCACTTTACAGTTCAGTAACAGTGAGGTTGGAAACAAAGTGGACAACACTATTCATTAAACACTTATTTAATGTATTCAGATGAAAATGTACAATATTAACAAATTATTCAAAAGCAGTGTTTTCAGAGCCCCCAGTTACACTGTTTTAATCAAAACACTAGTAATACAGTGTAGTAAAATAAGTAAAATCTAATTCAGTCAATTTTTATTAAACTAAGTACAATCAAAACCTATCACAAAAGGTCAAAGCATCTCTAGCAGAAGTGACAGTGCAATGTAGCAGAAGAACAATTGCTTACCAATGTTTCAAGAATAAACTGGATCCTTGATGACTCTACAAGGGGAAAGAAGAAATGGTTTACTGAAAAGTTCTTAAAAAGCAGGATTTCATATTATACCATTTCTTTAAACCATTGGTTCTCAAACTTTTTATACCAAGTACCACTTCAGAAAATATTTGTTATTAAATATTAAGTTCCACCATAATGACCAACATTACATTTCAGCAGCGTAGTAGGCCAAACTATTCAGCTACAGCTCTACAGTTAAAAAATGAGGCAGTTTTATTCTAATAAGAATATTTATTGTTGTCAGACACTTTACCATGGTAAATACAGTTTGAACATTAACACTACAAGTGTGCTTATACACAGGTAAATGAAAAAAAAGTTTAAATTAAAATGTAATTTAAAATGTAATTATGTAACAAAAGTTATAAAACTGTACTGTACTTTAAATGTAACATACTTAAATGTGCAAAAAAAAACTTACTCAAAGGTTAAGTTAAAATGTATTAACATTAATTAGTTTAATTTAGTGATTCACCTGCATAACAACTAGAGGGGTCTGACACTTTGAGAACCATGGCTTTAACAATCCTTTTTTTATTAATTCATTAAAATTATATTATTTAAATACCGACATTTGCTCTTATATGTTTCAGAAAACACTTTGAAACTATTATAAGAATACAAACATATATAACACACCTAATGCATGGGATTCATATCAGGAAAATATGGGAAAATCTCTAAAAGACAGACATTAACACATAACTTACCAGCAACACATTGGGTGAGCATCTAACTTGATCATCTGTGATAAAGCAATGCAAAAATAGACACACGGCTATTTATTTATCTGCAGGTTACATGTCCTTTAAGCTACCCATTTGTAAACTCTGGTAATACTTTACTATTTTCAAAAGATAATAAAGATAACGTTAGCGATTTTCTTACCTCATTTTGCCAGTATGTTTTCAGGACCTCGCTTCTTGTGTTCACAGTTTTTGTTCTCCATTGACATGTCACGACTTAAAATCGCTCAAAATAAATAAAAAATGTACAGGCAAATATGAAATAATTCGGGACCGACCGAGCAGTCAGTTATAACGAGCAGCAGCTCATAGTTAGCCGCCTCACTCACAGAAAGACGACAAAAACGGTCATATTTTTAAATGTAGAAAGGCGCGAACCGATTCATTGTCCAGTTTCCTGAATGACAGCCAGATTAACCAATCATGATAGAAGTAATAAAATAAAACTACCAATGGGAGTTGTTTCAGTTTGATAAAGCAGCGAAATGTATATAGTTTTATTGTTGTTAATGATGATAATATTTAACATATACCTTTAGATTTTAGAATAGGTATCTTGACTAAAATATTTTAAAATGCTATTAAAATAATAAATTAATTAATTTAAATAATTTAATATAAATAATTTAAAAGCTTGTTAACCTTTTTCTACCATTTAGCATTAAACATTTTTAACGTTGTTTCATTAAAACAACTGACCTTATTTCAACCATATTTCAATGTTGAAAGTTGGTCATGTGCTGGAAGTTTTTCAACTGTTCATCTTTAAACGTTGAATCAACGTTGTTTCAATGTTGAAACCACAACTGACCTTATTTCAACCATATTTCAACGTTGAAGGTCGGTCATGTGCCAGCTGGGAAGCTTGATGACGTTAGCAACCTGTCTGACAGATGTAAATCTTCTAGTAGCTGTGCGTGCAAACTGCCATCGTTAATCTTGCACACACTGCGAGCTTGAGCGGGAAGTTATTTGGCGTGAGTGAGCAGGAGTAAGTATTCTGATTAATTATTTTGTATAATATTTTAAAATGTAACGCCAGTACGCCATATTAAGTTAATTGCCTGCGAGCTTCTCCTCCTGTCTGTACGGTAATGCGACAGAGAGTCAAGTGGTTATGAAGCAATCGTTAGCCTATTGTTTACAAATACTGTTTCTACGGGGCCATAATGTAACATAGAAGGTAATGGAGCCCTTTACACATTGTCGTGTATCTTTAGAAATAAATAATGGACAAATGGAGTCTTTAAACGCCTCAGATGTAAAGTTATTCGCTGTCAAAGTGACGCCAAAATGAATGGGAGTCAATGGGAATGCTAACGCAAGTGAAGTTCTGCTACAAGATGGCGGCATGCGGCCTACTTCAACTTCCGGTCGACTTCCTTGCCGCCTGGGTTGTACACTCGAAATCAGAATGAATTGTGGGTAAAAAGTAGTGGATAAATGTAGGGAATGAAGTAGTTCACTCAGAATTCGGACAGCACTACAAAGTAGCTGACACACCATATAGATTACACCAATTATAAACAGACAACTATCACTGCATTTTATTTACAGCTCCAACACTTAAGCAGCTTTCTTAACGCTAAACCACAATGTGTGAAGTCAATGTGATAATAGTTAATAGTGTTAGTTATTAATGCTAATTCTGGCTGGCCCATCACTCTTTCATTACATTGAGGAAATATTAGTTTTCTTGAATCATACAACTGCAAACAGAAGAAATGCATTTGGTGTATGTTTTATTTTATTTTATTCCTGATAACTTGTTAATAAATAATGCAATATCTCTTTATACATATAATACATGTGACTCGTTTCTTTATAAATAAAACTAAGACAAGCTTAGTTTGTTTCACTGGCTTTGTGAACACTGGATGTGTAATCCAACCAAATGCTTTCACCTTGACCTAGTGTTTCAATTACCATCAATTTATTCACCTCAGAAGATAAAAAAAAGTTTTGCAAGAGTTTAAAAATAGTTAATTTATGAAGTAGATCATAAATGATGTGAAAGTAATTGCTGATAACTGCCTGTGTCTCATATTATTAACCTATCTTAACATGAAGCTGTCTGACATTGTACAACATATAATCAGAAGTGTTTCCTCTAGCTGTATTTTCAGTTAGATTCAATCTTCAATTGACACATTGAACCATTTTATGATTCAGGCATGAACGAGTGAAGATGTGATATTTAAAATATTATGTATAATATAACATTAAAATATATGTATAAACCTTAGGCCTACTAAAGATGCTAACCCTCGGTTTCACAGAAAAGGCTTAAATCTAGTCGTAGACTAAAATGTAAATCTGAGCTGTTTCGTCCTCTTGGGGTCGCTTTGGGGAACACCTCATCGAGACCCGTGTCTGAAGAATACATCGAAAAAACACCAACTTGTTGGCCGGCGACAGCCTCCGACACCACTACCGGTACGACTATAAATCAGCACAGGGAGAGCACGTCATTATCTTCTTCATCTTCACTCACTGTTTTGTATGAAGCATGCATCTGAAAGAATCGGTAAGGGCGATCTTTCTCTGTTTATCATGGCGACAACTAGCAAGCGTTTAGACGATGTGTGCATCCGTGTCTGCGTTATTTGACACCCGATGACACACGCTATCTTTGTGTCATTTGTTTGGGTGAAGAGCACGCACGCGATGTCTTTGAGGAGGCAATCTGCGTGCATTGTGAGCGTTTTTTCAATGGAAAAAGCTCTGCTCTCGTTTGTCTCACTTCTGAAAGAAAAGGGGAAAAAAAGGCAGCCATCTGCTTCCCGTGGTTCAGGACCTGTCCAGGTCTGTGCCCGAACAACATAGGGGTCCTGACCTGTCTCGATCTGAGGATCAAAGATGGCACAGAAGGCTAGTGTCGCAACTCGCGCTCCTCTCCCACCTGCGGGCAGCGGTTAGAGGAATCGTGGGTCACGAGGAGGTAAGCAGAACCTAAGGGGTATTATCTAGACGAGGCAGCGTTCTCGTCCAAATCGGAGTGATACTGAGGTATCTACTCGTTCCCTTTGGGGATTTTTAACTTCTGCTTTTGTCCTCCCCTTCCTAATTCCCCTGTAACCACCAGCTCTCCACCTGATTGAGGTTAGGTGGAAACCTCTCACATAACAGTCTCCTATGCTGGACCTATAATGTTTTTATGGTTCTATGTTCATAGCAACCACCTGACTGATGGTCCAGACTAAAAGGAGGCGCCCCTTGAGCGGGGCTCCAGCGCAGGAGGGTGGATGAGTAAATGTAACCCTCTCTGTATACTCATGTGTATTAAATTGCTGGTGGTTACGTGTCAAATAATAAATTCTGTGAGTTTCCTTTGCAGTGCTCAGTTACAGTGTTTACTAAACACTCGCCAGCACCAGCCATCCGGCTTCATGTTCCAGTATTAGACGGCTGAGATTACAGGTTTTTGAGGGAGCCTCCTTGATCATCAGGCCTGGCACAGCACTGCAGGGAATTTCATGGATGTCCGGCCAGGTCACCCCGAGGGGTCTCCTGGCCGCTTAGGGGTGCTGTCGCATCTAGTGGGAAGTGGAGGTGGCAGTTACAGAAGTCTTCTTGTATATGCTGCCTTAGGTGATGCTCCCCTCACCCGAGGTTTGTAAAATTGAGCTTGCCTCTCCCGTGAGATTCAGCGCCTCTGCGATGCTTAGGAACTTTTTGGTACACACGCTAAGCTTTCTGTACTTTCTCAAAACCAGTGTGCACGTGAACACTTTGCGCACTTTCTAAAATCCATTTAAGTGGTAAGTGTGCACGCAAGACTCTGCAAACTTTCTGAAATCCTGTATGGTAAGGGTTACGCGCTCTGCTTCGTTCCCTTTCTTGAGATGATTAGACCTTGGTTCCTTGGGCTCCATTCAGCCAGTGTGTATCTGTTTATACACCTCAAGCATTGCATCCCTCAACATGGGGGGCTATTTGGGTGATTCTCATGGTAATTTAGCAGCGCTCCCCTTTTTCCAAAAAAAAGGGTCGCCTATGAGCGCGCTACTCTGAGCTCGCAGTTCTCCTCTCATATGAGACTGAGTTCTCAGTTTTTTCCCCAGAGAGCTCCAGTATTGTTTACATAGATTGAGTTGATGACTCTCAATCATACTGTTTTGAGACACACTATTCCATCTATTAGCTGCTCTGTCAGAGTTCCACGAGAGCCCCTCCTTAGAACAGTATTTGAAAATCCATGCTATGGTAAGTGTGCAAGTGAAGTCTTTGCACACTTTCTTAAATCCACACTGTGGTAAGTACGCATGCTAGTATTCTGCGTTCTTTCTAAAATCCTATATGGTGATGGCCTCGCGCGGTTGCTTCGTGCCCTTTCTTGAGTTGTTAAAAGCCCCTTTCATCTTGGGCGCCACTCCACCTATGTATCCTCGGATACCTATCTAAACAGGGTGTTGCTACTAGAGAACTGTCGAGACAGGTCTTTCAGCAAGATTATGCGTAAGCTAGCAGTAGCCCCTGTGTGACAGGCAAGACTTGGTAGAAATGCTAGATTGTTAGCCGTATCCCTTTAAAGTTGCGGTAGGGAACTTTTGATGCTCTATCGGTTAATAAACAGAACTGCTTGCGTCTTGCGGAAGAACATCGTAGCCGGAACTAGTTCTCTCTGTTTATGTCTATGAAGAATCACAAAGGTACTGGGTTACTCCGCCGCGGTATCCCCGAAGCAATCTAAAATAGTTAGAATATAAACACTTATTATAGGTGCACCCTAGTGATTCAGGACAAGACAAAAACACCGTGTGCAAAAAATGGACTCATGGTGTACTCGCTTATATACATTTTTCTACATTTTGAACACAAACAAAGTTAAGGACCGCAGCTCTGATTGGTTATTTTTTACCGGGACCGATGGAGTTTCTGCAAATGGCAATAGGACCACTGGGAGGAGCCAGAGGAGCTTGATTTTTTTCTCAGATTATCTGTCTCATATTCTACTGTCAGGACATAATGACAGGTTTAATAAATATGTAAAAAATATTAGCCGTCTAAATGTCCCAGGGGCAACTCCCATGGAAATGGTAGAGTTGGTACTTAATTTTCGCCATGATTCTGGCCTGCACTCCCCTCAGCATGGCGGTGTGGGTATACTGTTCCCCAAAGCGACCCCTAGTGGACGCAGTTCGAAGTTCCCTCGAAAGGGAACTGTTTCAGGTTACAATTGTAACCATAGTTCCCTGAGTAGGGAACGAGACACTGCATCCTCTAGGGGTCGCTTTGGGGAACAGTGCCATGCTTCGGATGCAAGCTTCAGAAGAAGAAGATAATGACGTGCTCTCCCGGTGCTTATTTATAGTCGTGACGTCAGAGGCTGTCACTGGCCAACAAGTTGGTGTTTTTTCAATGTAAGCTTCAGACACGGGTCACGACGAGGTGTTCCCCAAAGCGACCCCTAGAGGACGCAGTGTCTTGTTCCCTACTCAGGGAACTATGGTTACATACGTAACCTGAGACAGTTCCTTATAATTTGTCAGAGATGGAATTTACTTCTAAGTTGTTTCATATAGATCATTCAACATCAGATTGAATAATTTTTTTTTGTGGGGAAATAAATGCAATATTTTTTAAATATTTAAATCAGCAATCAATTATATCAAATATATATAAAACTTACAAAACAAGTGATATATAAGTGTATATGATTCAAACATTGAACAGTTCCTTTAAAAACATTTCTGAATATGTACTCTCTAACTCTACAAAATAGTTCAGAAAAGCAATGAGCTTCCATTCAAACCCAAACGAGCTGACATTCATTCATGAAGACATCAGGTGACGAGAAGCACCTGCTCCGATGATATTGTAGTGAATATATCGAGTAGTTCTCCAGTTCCTCATCCTTTATCCAGGCTTGGGACGCTGTGATTTATGAAGAAACCCCTGTGACACAGTTCTGTAACACATTCATCATTACAATATTTCATTTGAGACTGTCAATTAATTACAATGTGAAGTACATCTTGATCATGTTGCTGAATGAACTAACATTCAATGAAGATATAATACCAATAAACAGAGCAGAAATGATCATAACAGTCTTCTTTGGTCTTGGTTCTGTGGCTTCACTGGGGAGTTGTCTTTCTGATCTCTCTGGAAGACAAAAGATTTACACAGTTTTGGAGGAAAAACACAAATGAATCAACCGTTTAAATGAGTCGGTTCAATCGCAATGACTCACTTATTAACAGTGACTCGCTGCCACCTACTGGTGGTTTAAATTTACCTTTTCATTTTTTAAATACTTTTTTAAAATAAATTCAATCTCAGCTTTCAGTGTTTTATGTTTAAAATATCAAAACATTGTTTATTCATCTGTCACTACAGGTTAAATATTCCATGTCCCGCAGTGTGAACACCTGAACTGTGTTTAAAAACATCTAAATAGCACTTCAGAAGCAACTTCTGTTTTCTTTGCACTGCAACGATACATTTTGTTGATACTGTTTGGATTTGCTTGGTAACAGCCCAAACGCAAGTATTTGACATAAAAGACAGTGCACCCTTTTTGAAAAAATGTGCACCCTTTTTAAATTATTATGCAGATAATTAGTATGCAGTTAATATAGAAATGACTTTACATCAAATATTAAGTAGTATTTTGTATTAGGTAAATACAGATCAAAAGGTTTTATTATTTTTACTGTTTGTTCAATTGTCTATATTTTAATTTGATGTTTCTAAGCTGAAATTACTATTACTTTCTTAATAATGAATAATAAAGGAATGTATTACAGTTTATTTAACTTAATATGTTTAATATAATTAAAAATTAAGTTTACTTGTGACAATTTTTGATTTTCACAAGATTCAGTGCAGCAACTGTGAAAGATGGTACCACTCTGTCTGTCTCGGAAAGATGAAAAAAGAGGTACAAAAAAGGAAGATGAGAAAGTGATGTGCGTTTTCTGTAAGTAAAAAGTACTTTACCAGTGTAGGTGTTAAAATATATTGTTTACTCCTGTATGTTTTTTGTTGTTGTTTTTAGTTTTTATCAGCTCCTTATACATTTTAAAATCAGTATAAATTTTTGATCAGTGTGTAGGGGATTTACATTTTTCTAAAATGTGGAGACTTTTATTTTGATGTTTGTCGTGGGCGCCGCCATTTTTAGGTTTTGATGAGTTGCGCGGAGAGAGCGGAGAAGAGCAGCGGTGAGCTGAAATTGAATGTTGATCTCGGGTATTCAATCGCGGAAAAAATCCCGTTTAGACTCGCGACATACATAAGAGCTGCATGACGTTGCTTCTGAGTCTTCGTGTATATGAACAAGTTTAACGAAGTAAGCGTTAAAACGAGTTTTCTGCCGTGTTCATGCATGAAGCTTGGCAAAAGGCCTGTTAGTTTCATTAAGTCTCAGTCACGTAGGAGTTAAACAGTCTCGTGTTTTCTTTGCTTCAAACAGTTTTTGTTTCATTTGTTCAAACGAACTTGAAACAGTGAGTGCTGTTACTGATCGTGTGAATTAAAAGGTTCGCTGAGTCATCGGATAGGGTCGTGCGTTGTTTGTCTTCTCATTGTGCCTCCATCAGCTGGGATTGCGGCCTCGTTGAATCAAGCTGCCGTCGTCAGGATCGCGAGGACAATCGCTGAGGGTTAGTGAGTGAAGAAACAGTACCCTGCCATCCATTGGACATCTTTCAGCACCTCATTCATGAACCAAGAGTGGTGATAAAAATTATTTTCCTCTTTTCCTTCTGAAAACTGGTAAGCAAACTGCCATTTTCTGTAAGTGAGTCATCTGAACTGTTAAATCATACAGTTATTTTTGATGGGACTGTGATCAGTGAATTTTCCTGCGAAGGGATGCATAGTCTTTCTTTTGTGTACATAACTGAACTTTTTGGGACTGTGAACTGCATATATGGACAGAGTATAACTTTTCACCTTTCTTTTCCTGGATTTTTGAATTGGATCTTGGATTTTTGAGCCGGATTGAAGTGAACTTCAAAGTGTACTTTGTTTGAAAGGTTGAGTTAACTGTGAAACGTTTTGTTTAAGGTTACTTACAATAAGTGACACTGATTCTTACTTTCCTCAGATTGAACTGTAACTGACACAAATCTGTTGATTTTTCATCTCTATTATTTTCAACATTTCTTTTATTTCACTTTGATTTGTCTACACTTGAAATTGTTTTGTAAACTTTGTGAAAACAAGGAAAACGTAATCATTTAAAATCTTGCAGTACAAATAAATGTAAAATTTGTTTGTTAACTGAAAACTGTTTATGCTAATTTTGAGTCACTTATACTAAGGAGTGGGGGCGTCCTTACCTATCCTGTTAGATTCAGGGGAGGGCGGGTTTTGCAGTTAACTAGGTTTACCTCCTGAGTTTTCTACATACACACACTTCAGGTGGCTGCCGTGTATTGAGTAAATCCTGAAGCCCACCTCGCTGATTCTTGAGCATTACACATTGCAACACGATAGACACAACATACAACTAGTCTAACAGTTGTACAAAGACTAAAAGCATTGGGTGGGGGGACTAGGATCCTGTTGCTCACTCAGTCATCCTTAGTATAGTGCTGAATATTTCCCCCACAAGGCGGTGGCATATTCCCCTCCGCCACAAGTGTATAAATACCAGTTAAGTCAAAAGGGCTATTTTACTCTTGGCTGTTGTAGTTTCAAATTAGTTTACAGTATTAACATGATAATTCTGCATTACATACATTTTGTGATTGTCAGGATGCAAATAAGGTACAATTGGTAAATGCAACTACCTTGTGCAACAGTAAGGATTAAATGTGAGGTTGTGTAAGTTGATCACTGTCCCCCTCTATTAACTGACACTGCTTTTACATCTCCCTGGTGGAAAATGCCATTACTAAATTAAAGTACAAAATGCTTCAAGCGGCAATGACGAGCCCAAGTCAGCAGTGCCCCTAGTGTCACTGGGAAAGCGGTATGCATTAATTAATATTAACCCTGTGGCAGTCTGGTTTTAAGGGTTACAGCAATGAAATGGTTAAAAAGCATGCACACAGACAACAAACCTTTGACAATGCTCTACAATAAGGTTTAAAGGAACACTCCCCTTTTTTTGGAAATATGCTCATTCTCCAACTCCCCCAGAGTTTAACCACAGTGACATCACTGCGACTGCTGCGCTCATGTTACAGCTGCACCGTTCCTTGATAAATATGTTGGAATGAGTATAGTTTTTAATAATATCGGCCTAGAAAATTACAACTTTACATTTTCCATCGGTCTTAGTACACAATATAACTACAAAAGAGGAAAGTTTTAAATAGGAAAAATATCGATAATCTTTGGTCATTTCTGAATGCCATGCTACTGGTCTCAAAACCTGAGATCAGAATGGATTCAAAAATGGTATTAACCGGGAATTTGAGAATAAGCCTATTTCCAAAAAAGTGGAATGTTTCTTAACTAAGTACTTAACTGTGCATGTTAACTTGAACAATATGTTTTATAGTATTAATTCTATAATTACATACTAAAAATACATTATTAACTTTCAGCTGTGTATCTGTTAAAATCAGTTAATCTACCATGAATTAACATGAACAAAAAATAAATCAAGTAACATTAAAACATTCAAAGATTAATAAATGCTCTAAAGATATATATTGTTAATATTCACTTAATGTATAGTAATGCATTAAATGGTGTTAACAAATTAGACCTATTTTGAAGTACTACCAAAACTTGTAATTATGTAAAAACATTATTTAAATTATTTTAATGATCTAGTAGTTACTTGTGCAGTAATAACACTATACTTACAGTACAGTACATACTAACATATTTTATCTATTTATTGGTCATTGTATCTTCTTGAATTTAGCAGGACCATGCTCACATTTATTATCCTATCCATCTATTGGACAACAACAGTATCAAAGCCTTCATCTGTCAACTAAATTGTCTGATTTAAATATGAGCCATTGCACAGAATTGGTGCCAACTAATTTCCCTCAACCAAAAAACAATTGTAAAATGCATTTAAGTATTAAAACATTAGATATTTACCAAGATCCTTGTGTTTTAATTTTTTATCCCCCCATAAAATGTAAAATATCAGTAAGCTTAAAACCTTATCATAATTATCATAATTTAACCACCAATGGGTGGTTGCTGCCCCGAACCGTAACCTCTAAATTCCATGTTATAAAATAATTTTTAAATAGTATAAAAAAAAAAAAAAAAAATATATATATATATATATATATATATATATATATATATATATATATATATATATATATATATATATATATATATATTATTATTATTAGTGTGTGCGTGTGTGTGTGTAGTTATCTTTTATTTGTTAATTTGCAAATGTTTTGCTGTATAGGGCGGTATTGATTTTAACTACACCCCTACATTTATGAACAGGAAGTATTCATGTGTCCCTCTTTCTTACAAAGCTACATTTTGATTAGATATGTCCCATTAGTTTGAGGCACATGATTTCAATCTGAAAATCTGACACACCTTCTCATTCAAAGAGTTTTCTTTATTTTCCTGACTATGAAAATTGTAGAGTCACACTGAAGGCATCAAGGTCTATTTGACCAAGAAGGAGAGTGATGGGGAGCTGCGCCAGATGAGCTGGCCTCCACAGTCACCGGACCTGAACCCAATCGAGATGGTTTAGGGGTGAGCTGGACTGCAGACAGAAGGCAAAAGGGCCAACAAGTGCTAAGCATCTCTCTGGGAACTCCTTCAAGACTGTTGGAAGACCATTTCAGGTGATTACCTCTTGAAGCTCATCAAGAGAACGCCAAGAGTGTGCAAAGCAGGAATCAAAGCAAAAGAACCTAGAATATGACATATTTTCAGTTGTTTCACACTTTTTTTGTTATGTATATAATTCCATATATAATTCCACATGTGTTAATTCATAGTTTTGATGCCTTCAGTGTGAATCTACAATTTTCATAGTCATGAAAATAAAGAAAACTCTTTGAATGAGAAGATATATATATATATATATATATATATATATATATATATATATATATATATATATATATATATATATATATATATATATATATATATATATATATATATATATATATTAATTATAAAAAAAAAACTATTGAAAGTTAATTAATAAAACTAAACAAAAATTTCTGTTGTAATGTTAAAGTATGTTTTGATCAACCGGTATGTTGAAATGTTAAAGAAAAGTCATTTTTGGACAATAAAAAGTGTTATATAACCCACTGATTCATACTCAGACTTAATATATACAACAATAAAACCACTGAAGAGAAAACTGTCAGGACATTAATTTATTGTGACCCTTATGAAACCATGTCAGACAGAGCAACTCACCCCATTAAAGACCAGAGCATGTAAGGAGCTCAACCTCCACGAATTAAACAGGAAAGATGTGACAATTTATCAGGAACTTGTACACTTTGTGCCAAGGAGAATCAGAGAAGTGTACTTAACAGCTATGGGTACTATGATATTACTCTTTGTTGAAATAAATGTATGGTGTACTAATTTGCAGGTATAAATTGCTTGTAAGTATCTGTTTTTATTACGAATGTTTTATTAAAAATTTATTTTGGAATCCTTCTCTATATTCCACAAAATCAACCTTTTAATTTAATTTAATTAGCAGGGATGTAATCATTTATGCTATGCACTGAATGTGTGTCTGTGTGTGTGTGTGTGTGTGTGTGTATTACTGCTGTCAAATGATTAATTGCAAATACACATACAAGCATGTATATATTTCTGAGAAATATGTTACGTTTGTATATTACATGCATTTACACATAATATAACATTTAAAATAAAATGAAATGTATATAAATATATAATTTATATATAATATATACAATATAATATATAAAACAAAAACATTCACTTTGGATGCGTTTAATAGCAATGTATTTTTGGACAGCACATATATATATATTCAATTTAATGCTGTGCCAAACAGGAAATAATTATATAACATCTGAATATAGAAATATACAGTTACAATATTAGATTATAGAAGTAAATATTAATATAAAGAAGTAAATATTAATATATATGTAATGATGAGACAGAGAGATTCGGATCCATGTGCAGAACTTTTAATGAGAATGGTCAGACAGGCAATGATCAGTAACGACGTCAGGTATGTGGGGATAATCAGAATCGATAACAGGAACAAGCAGATGTCGGGGGCAGGCAGCAGAGAATCAGAGTCGGTATAAACAATCCAAAGGTCAGGTACAGAAGGGAAACACAAGGAAAACGCTCGGAAATGTCAGACTGGCTAAACAAGACTTTGCAGTGAGTGAGAGTGAGTGTGCTGCTTATATGTGTGTGTAAATGAGGTGCAGGTGTGGCAAGGAGATTGATTGAGGAATGATGTGCAGGTGTGGCAGGGTGATTGTGATGCAGAGACTAATGGGAAATGTAGTTAGGGTGTGGTGCAACAGATAAGAGGTGCTAGAGTCCGAGTGACATCTGGTGGTGAGTGTGGAATAGTCCTGATTGGAGTGCCCTCTACAAAAGTTCATGGGCACTCCATGTAATGATCGTGACAATATAGTTATAAGACTTAATATATAAATATAAATCTGAATATATATTTATAAATCTGAATACAGTATATAGAACTAAATCTAAATACATAGTAGTTATAATTTTGAATATATAGAAGGAAATCAGAATATATAATTGTAAGACTGAATATATAAATGTAAATCTGAATATATATTTGCAATTATGAACATATAAATATAATCTAAATGTTTACAATTGTTATTGCTGTACATCGTAGCCTTTAACATTGTAACTAGAAGTATTTTAATGTAACAGCTTCAGAATAGGGAGCATTTATTCAATATTAACTATGACCTTTCTGTTAATAAATTCCTAATTGGCTGCTTATTAAAAGTTAGTAAGGTAGTTGTTAAATTTAGGTATTGGGTAGGATTAGGGATGTAGAATAAGGTCATATAAAATATCTCCCTCTATTGATTGACACTAGTTTAATGTCTCTATCTTCCTGCTGAAGAAAGTTATTACAAAAAGGATAATTTTGGACATGCAATTTGCTTTTCTACCAGTAGGTGTAAAATGAAAGGTAGTGAAAATTGTCCACTCTCTCTTTCTATTGATTGACACTGGTTTCATGTCTCTGTCTCCCTGCTGTAGAAAAATATTACAAAAAGAATGTTGATTTTGGAAATGCAATTCCCTTTTCTGCCAGTAGGGGTAAAACAAATGATGTGAAAAATGTCCCCTGTCGCCCTCTATTGATTGACACTGCTTTCATGTCTCTGTCTTTCTGCTGAAGAAAGTTATTACAAAACAAAGGTTAATTTTGGACATGCAATTCCCTAATCAGCCACTTGGGGTAAAATGAAAGGTTGTGGAAAATGTCCACTCTCTCCCTCTACTGATTGACACTGGCTTAATGTTTCTATCTCCCTGCTGTAGAAATATATTACAAAGAGAAGATTAGTTTTGGACATGCAATTCCCTTATCAGCCACTTGGGGTAAAAAGAGAATAGTGTGAAAAAAGCCCACTGTCCGAGATACTTGGGGCACTGTCCCCCTATATTGATTGACACTGGTTTCATGTCTCTATCTTTCAACTGAAGAAAGTTATTGGACAAAGATGGTTAATTTTGGACATGCAATTACGTTTTCTGTAAATAGGGGTTAAAAAACAAATGTGAAAAATGTCACCTGTCGCCCTCTATTGATTGACACTGGTTTCATGTCTCTATCTTCCTGCTGAATAAAGTTATTACAAAATGAAGGTTTATTGTGGACATGCATTTCCCTAATCAGCCACTTAAAAACAAAGGTTGTGAAAAATGTCCACTCTCTCCCTCTATTGATTGAGACTGTTATATCTATATGCCTTTTAACCTTTGCTACAGCAAAAAACGAAGAAAGCTTGAACTTTCCCCAATGCTCTGCCTCTGCTGAGAGGGAGCTCTCCCGGCTTTATGCACATTGCGACGGCTTGCACGGGGTCGTGCTTATTATATCGAGGGAAAATATAGCAAAAGAAGGCTGTGAAACATGATCAGCTTTGCCTTTTTGGCGGTCACACTGTTTAGATTTTTTTTTTTAGGACAATTCGTTTTGGAGTTATTGGCGTGTAGCTACTGCTGAATGTGTCTCGAATATCGAAAACAAAACCAATTTAACCCCACTATTGGGTCTTAATTACAACAGTAAACGTTAGCATGTTATTTCAGCCATAACTGAAGTCTAGTCGAGAAAGCTATTTCATCCGTCCCGCTTTCTGAGGAATAAAGTCAGCTGCTCTCTGTTTAAACTAAAGGAAACTTCAACTTAAATGTTCCTGCCTAAATTTAACATCCGCACTGGACAAATTATTTAGCACTGCCTTTTATGCTTAACATGAACAATAACAGCAAAAATAATTTGAAATATGAAATAAATGTCATAAAACATTAAATGTAACTTTCTCATGCATGTCAACACATTACCACACAAATGTTAGGTTTTAAAACAAATTACAAGAAAACCGTTTGTGCTCCTTGAAAATGATTGCTTCAGTTAATAATTTTTCCAGATTGAACCTTACAATACCAAGCGAAAAGTGTTTCTTACTGGTTTGAATGGTTAAAAGTTGATGGTTTGTAATGGTAGCATGTTTGCAGTGGACTTCAGTAGAATCCTCTGATGGGTTTATTGTTTCTGTCAGCAGGGTGTGTCCACTGCAAGATAAAGGATTGTAATATAAAGCTGGGATGTTATATAAATAAATACCTCATTTCCATCACGGACTCCTGTAGAGCGTCTTCACCACAGACGTTTATTCCGATGTGTTCTTATAATTTCCTTTTCATATACACTAGCCTATATATATTGTGGTGTCAGGTTTAACGCCAGATGCTCTAAGAGACCAGCATCCACAGTGACGTGTTTACTGCTGTCAGCGCGCGATCAAGTTAGTTTCACTTTCGGGATCTCTTATCCTGTAATGATCTATACTGTAAGAACACCCATTTAGAGAACCTTAAATACTATGTAATTATTTATAATTATTATAAGAAAATAGTAGGCTATTAGTAGCTAATTATTTAGTTTAGGACTATTTAATTATTATTGTTATTAGGCTATTTGATTACATTTAATATATTAATGAAATCTATTGCAGCGTTGGTTTGTAAATGTATAACAAAATCTTATGACAGTTGCTGTATCATGTGGATTTATGATGTTTTAACATCACAAATGTTTTAAATCTGTTTCATCTGACTGTTTTTATCCGCTTCCTGAAAGATCTGCTCCTATGGTGTCAAATTGCTGAGAGATTTGAAAAAAAAAAAGAGCATCAACTACAAACTCTGATCTTTATGTGACATGGCTGTTACTGAATCCACCAAATTCCCAACACTTTACTTTAATAATAGATTCAATCAGAAATATTCAGTGCAGCCTAAGCATCATCTGTTCATAAATAATGTCAGTATTTATGAATTAGGAGATCATTACAGTATGAACATAACCAAAAATTGCACAGTTCAGCAACGACACCAGACTATGCATCACCGGTGAGTGATACTTTAGTTATCGCTTCATAAGAATGTCATAGTAGGTACTGTATATACAACATATACTCCAAGAAATTTTTCACAGGTGTTTTAGCCACATTTTGAGTTATGCATTGTAAATTGTTGTGTTTTAGATCTAAATCAAATAACTAAAAACTTAACATATGGCAAAACAAGTTTTTTCTTACAGTGTATGTTTAGATAGAGTATTTATGGAAGCTTGTGTTGCAGTCTTTACGAACAGATGCTAAAAGCAGATACTAAGAGCAAAAAAATCTAACTCGCCACTTTAACCAATTAACCATGACCCAAGATTCCCAAATGAGCCGAAGACAACTTTTAATTTAGTAATGGTAAAGCAAAAAAGCATGATGACTCTGTAAGTCATTTTCCTGCGGAGCAGAGATATTTAAAGGCTCTTTGATCTCCGGAGGCCATTTTCTACTTACCATCCCCAGATGCTTTCACACACGAATACATCTTACACATATTGTACCCACAAGAGCACAGAGTGGAGAGATTTGCAAAGGAGTCATAAAACAAACACAATATTTACTCAAGGATGTTCTCAGGAAAGAGCAGAAGAGATTGTTCTTGAGGGGGAAGGAAACATATGAAGGGAACATCCTGGGCAAACTTCCTCTGAACATGGAGGCACCTGCTGGTGTCAGAACAAATGTTCAATTTGTACATTTGACTGTATCAAGAGTCCATGATATAATAGTAATACAATGCTCTAGGGACTATTTAATCTACATGCCTAGTCAAAGCAAGAGAAGTCAGTTCATCTTTGCACTGCATTTCACTCAAAACAGTGCGTTAGCTTGTCCATTTTCAATATTAGCTTACCAAGCATACCTAGCATTTAGCATAGGCGCTTGTATTTCAAGGTTGACAAACAATAGAATACATTTAAATGTATGTCAAATGTGGATGCCAGACTGCGCAAAGTCATAATAGTTGCACAGCTGCAGTCTGTTTGCTTATACTGTGTTAAAGCTACATGCTAACACTAGCACAGGCTACAAAATAAACTCAAGTGTGGACTTAATAGAAGAATAATACAGTTCTTCTGGTCTGTAGCCTTTGTTGTTGTGCTAACAGTAGCATTCGCCGGTTGTAGCTAGGCGGAATGTAGCCATCAAGCTATAAACAGGATGCTAATTGTCCAGATGAAGTCACAGAGTCCTTCTCTTCTTCAAAAGTCTGCCGTTTCACCTCCATCTAGAGGCTCGTTTGGTGGATTTTGTCGCCTGACCCTCGCTTTACGGTTTTCCGACACCTGCTTCCACTTTAGCGTGCGGAGTTTCTGCTGTCGCCGTTTTTCACGGTACCAAAGATGTTCACAGTACTCGTCGGCCGTTAGCCCGCTAACTCCCATTAGATGGAGTTCCTTGTAGCTTCGCGGCGAGGCTGCGTAATTTCCGGGATGGGTGTTCTGCACTTTCGACATGTGGTTCTGGGGGATGACGTGGAGCTCGTAGCGCGCTAGCGTGCGGGAGAACGAGTGTTCGTAGGCTACGCAGAAGTACAAGCCAGCATTAGCGGATGCTAAGTGCTGGAGGAGGAGCCCACGTTGCATGTAGATGAGGTTTTCTTCACCTGGAACCAACTGAGAGATAGAAAGGTGTTTGAGTTAGATTCAAAGTGAATGATTTAATTGTATATCTACTTGTTTTATGGTTTTTCGTGATTACATCGTTAAAAACAGGATGTGTTTGACAGACCTCTTTGCTGGTTTGGCTGTGGTTTGGCTGATTTATCCACTTGATCGTGGCTTGTGGTGAACGCGGGACACATTCCAGGAAGGTCGAGTTCATCTCCACGGCATAAACCGTCTTCAGTTCAGCATTCTCTGAATCTGTAGAGGCGAACAGACAAAGTTTATTTTGTTTTTATTTGAAATGTGTTTGTTTACTTCTTTAACAGCAAGACGAAAAACTTGTATTAAGAGTGTAAACAAGATCAGTTTGGATTTCAGATTGAACTGGTGCTCACATCTTAGCATGTGTAAGTATCCATTTTGTACACTAGAGGGAGTAGTTTGTTTGTTTTTTGTTTTTTCCAGGACTGGCCAATATCATATACAACCTGAAGGGTGGAAAGTGGTGAGGTGAACAGAAGTGATTCATTACCGTCTCTCATGTCCTGACACTGGCTCCAGGGGTCTCCATACCTCACATCCTGTCTCCGGGCACGCCTGCGGACCACAAGTGGACATCACTGACCCTTAGATTTATTATTTGACAGGTTTGCTGATGTTTTTTTTTAAATTATAATTCAAGCCATTTTCAACTAAAATTCCAAATAAAATGAATACAAATTAACTGTAACCAAGCCTACAATTTCTCCCCTGTTTGTTAACATAACTCAATAAAAATGTATATACTTAAGACTGAAATTACTTAAACACTAAACAACAGTACAGAAACAATTGAAAATTTTTTGAGAACACTTTATTTTAAGATGTCCTTGTTACACGATACATGTACTATTGAGTCTAATAGCAATAAATTATGCATAATTACATTTAAGTAACCTTAAACCAATCCCCAACCCTAGAGTAAGTACATGTAGTTAAATAATATAATATTACTCTGTTTATAAATGTATAAATAGACTGTAACAAGAACACCTTAAAATGAAGTGTAACCAAAATATAGAACCAAAATGTTATAAACTGTACCGTTGTTATTTATGGTGTCCTTGTTATAGTATAATTACACATTTAAGTAATATTATGTAAATACATGAACTTGCCATATGTTAAGACTAGGATTTGGTTTAGAGTTATTTGCATGTAATTATGCATAATTTAATGTTATTAGTATAGTATAATATAGTTATTTCTATAGTAAGTATAGCACGTAATGTGTAACAAGGACACCTTAATGTGTAGCCATTTGTTAGTGTTGATTTAATGTTTCTTTTTTACAGAAACATTGATTTAAATGATTACTAAAATGATAGGGCCTATATGATTTTCTGGCCAATGAGAATAAATGAAATGTAATACAAAGGGAAGTACCTTTTGTTGCTAGGGAAGTAGTTGGTACAGGACGATCCATTCCAAGCGCAGTATGGGTCACGAGCTAGACAGCAGTCTACACATGCTTTACCATACAGCTCACACCTCTGCACAGGCAGCTGGACGACCCCTTCGTCACTGCTGACAAATAGCACTTGCTAGGGAACAAAATTCAAATAAAACTTGAGAACGGATGGCTAAATGTGATATAAAACAGACTTTAATAAATTACTTAAAAATGGTAATTAGCATGATAAACCCTTATATATATAATTTTTTTTATTTTTTTGGTATAATGCAATGTTTATGCAGTTTAAGGTTCAAATTTATTTTCCTAATAATGAACATTATTGTTGCTCCTCCATTCCCCGCCTTTCTGAAAAGCATCCATTTTTACAAAGCTCATCGTTCTGAAAAATCAAGGTGTGCTCTGATTGGCCAGCTATCCAGTGCGTTGTGATTGGCTGAATGCCTCAAGCATGTGACAGGAATTTTATGACCATTACCATTCTGTGATGCTTTATCGAAGTATCAAACTGCTCAAAACTCATGTTTGATTCATCAGTGGCAAATTGAATTGAATTGTTCTGGAACAGTGTTGTAAACACAACTTAACAACTGATTTCAATCTGTGCTCTCTTTAGGAAGGCCCAAAAAATTTGCTTTGGATGTGCAACAAAACACAGCGTTTCACCAACATGGCAGCAGCAGCAACAATAAAGTTACACCTTCTTTCTTTGTGTCAACATTTGGGTGGTGATATGCAAATCTTCCCACATCGTGACATAGACGTGTGGGCGTGTTTAATCGAGGCGTTTTATTGGCCAATAAGGCGTGGACGAGTCTTAACTTTTATAAAGAATACCTGTTTGGGTTTGAGACTTTAGTCTTTGCAACTTTAGGAGTCTTATCAATTCACAAACCGCTTTTAGCACTCCAAAGAGAAAGGAAAACTTGAAACCGCATCATATGACCCCTTTAAAGTAAGTGGCCACCCACAAGACAAGTCCACTTACCCTCTTGGTGGAGAGCTCCATGCTTAGTATTGGGGTTTGAGTCTACAAAACAGAAAAAGGGAGAGAGAAAAAAATATGTCAACACATAAAATGAATCATCTCCTGAACAAAGAGGAGGAAGACGCGCATTGTTGGCGCTGAATAGGAGTAGCTCATCATAACAGGCCCTTGTGAATGTTTTAAAGCTTTCTGCTCTGTCGGTTCATTTCTCCTTCATATATAGCAGCAAATGAGCCTTGACTCTTAAAACCACTTTCTTCCTCCAAATGGCAGGCAATGTCTGCTGTCACATGTCTCCACAAAGGTTTGATTGATACTAACTGCTCTTGCATAATTACATTTTTGATGTGGATAAAATCACTTGAAATATTTATTTATAATGTACAAACTAATTTTTGACTGGGGATTTGAGGGATGCAGTGTTGTTCAGTGAATAACAACTTAAAAACTACAATTTTGGTCCATTCCTTGCTCAAAAGACCACATTTATTGTCTTAAATTTAAAAAAAGAAATCCATGTAAATCCATCATTCTACTACAAAACATTCAACATGCATCTCATAGTAACCCTGTTGACTTCTGTGTGCTTACATTCCCTTCAACCCCAGAGCAAAACCGAGACATTCCTCTCTGTCTACAGTTTTGGATAAATGCAATCTTCTTTTTGTTCACTAAACACAATATTCTTTGCGTAACGCTGCCTTCTCCTGTCCCTGGGTTCGGTTCACTTAAGTAGACAGCCATGGGAAATCTGGTTTTCTTCTTTAGGAGTTATTTTTGTTTGGGAAGTACTTGACACGAAAACAACAACCAATAAGGGGTCAAAGGTCAAGAGTCCAACAGATGGCAGGATAAAAAAGAAGAAGTGAGAGAAGAAACTGAAATTGCATACTACCTTGAAGACATTTAGCTCTTCTAGAACGATTTCTTCAGTTTCCCAGTTCTCTTTAGGTACAGAGACCACCTTTAATACTCTGCCATCATCTGGAGATACAGAAGATTAACCACGTGTGATTTCACCATGCAGACAAGATAGATAGATAGATAGATAGATAGATAGATAGATAGATAGATAGATAGATATTAACGTCAAACCTCAACCTGAACCATCAATTGTACCATAACTAAATATATCCCATAATGCACCCTTACTTCATTACCATGGTGAGTGGGGATTTTGGCTTTTGGTATGTGGATTTATTCAGCACCCTGACAGCTGTTACACTGTCCTAGTTCTACAAACAGTAAGATTGCATGTTGGCTCAGTGTACACACAGGTTGGGCATATTTGTCCTGAACAGAGTATCTATTTACCATAAATGATTCACTTAAATGTGACAGAGTTCATGTATACACCCACCAGTCCAGGAGGACAAATGTTAGTCAGGAAAGGAAACATTGGCTCCTCGGAATGTCAGGATAATCCCAGGCAACAGGACCACTGACCAGCGTGGGAACAGAGGTCGTCTTTGATAGCATTTACTGGATATAGCAGAGGTTTCTATGTTTGCAGTGCAATTTTAGGTCTAATGCTTTCATAATAGAGAACACCAGGGGCAAGTTGTCACACTTTTTTCACTAGTACAAAACATCCCTTAAACTGAACATGTTGAACTTTGATTGACTGCATTCCAACATACCTGTGCCAAGATGTAATACATCATACTGGCCGTCCTCGGCATCAACCCTATCAACCACGAGCTTCTTCAGCCTGTAGGGGGCGTTGATCCGAGTGAAGACGGGATGCCTGTGGATGGGCATCACCGGTTCCCACATCAGCTGATGGGTCCTCATGAAGCTCACAACATCGTCTGGGAAATCTCGGGTGGACTTGTGCAAAGGGTCATAGGTTTCACTCGGACACTGAAGAGATATAGGAACTTTGGTTAGTCTTATATTCCGAAACCCTGTGGGGACTGAATTTGGAGTAACAGTCCCAGACAAAGGTAAAAATAGTCAAAAACATTTATGCAGATGTGGATTTTGGCCACTGTTCGAGATCATATTGCGGCAAGCATCATAATTCTTGTTTATTCATACTGAGACAAGCCATTTTGAAGGAATCTTCTGTTGTCGTGAACAATTAGGTTTAGCGAAACCCCTCAAAACAGGGAATGTTATACATGTTAACATGATCTAGCAAGGTTTTACCAGCTTTTTCCTTGTAAAGTAAATAAACATGGTGACCTTCAAACGATATGCGCAAAGAAAACAGCATTGTGTCTGAATGAAGTAAACTCAAGTAGATCTATTTTACTATGTGTGAAACAAGTCTAAAACAAGACTAAAATATATTAATTGCACTTTCTAGTCCAGAGGTCTCCAAACCCCAGAGGGCAAACATCTTGCAGAGTTTAGCTCCAACCAGCCTTCACAAACTTGCCTGGATGTTTCTCATAATCGTAAAGACCTTTATGAGCTGATTAAGGTGTGTTTAATTAGGGGGCACTAAACTTTGCAGGACACTGGACCTCCTGGAACAAGTCTGGACACCCTTATTCTAGTCACCAAACCCAATCATTTGAAAGGGTTTAGCTGTCAACTCACAGTTGAGGTCAACTTCGTGGTTATGACTTCAGCAACTAATGGAGCAGAACTCACAGCCCTGATAATTGACTTCCTTTTGGTGACCTCACCACTAAAACTCCACACGCCAGCCACTTCAGTAACCGCACTGACGCGTGACCCCCAGAGTGCCTGCTGACATTTTTACAACCCCCTTGAGGCAGCTAGTGCATGGAGTGGCTGGCCACATGGTTTCCAAACTGCCCCAACATATCTGCAATCCAGAATCAATCATAGATCCCTAACCCTAACCCAAATCTTGCTTGCACTTATGCTCACAACACCAAGATTACAGTTTGAAGTCCTTCAAGTTGCCAACAAAAAGAGACATCCCTCTACATGGCAAATCATCTTCTCTTCTATACCAAATATAATTCCTTCCTGTTGAGAACTTACCGTCCCTGGCCGTGGATAAGGGATCTTCCCCTTGTACTCCATCCAGCGATAATCAGGGCTCTCCTTATGCGCAAAAGGCCCGTTGAAGGCCGCTCGGATGGAAGCCATGGAATAGACGCAAATGGCTGAACCTTTGAAGATGGAGCTTTTGAAAAGGAAACATGTATTAGCCTGATGCCAGGTTAGAATAACAGAGTTCCTCAAGCTTGGTGACCTTTCACCCTCTCATTTAGCCTCGAGCTATCCATTCCTTGGGTGGGACACCGAGACGGATTGTTCTAAATGGATCGGGAGTGGGGAGGAGAACATCTTATGACCAGATTGTTGATTTTAGGGGCGTTTTAATACTGATGTCTGTTCACAAGATAAACTGAGATAATCAGATTTAGGTTGTTGGAACGAATAAAGGAGGTCTGAGAACCTAAAGAGATAGTTAAATGGGAATGAGTGTGACTGATTGGTTGATTTGGATGGAGCCAATGATAATTCAGGAATTGAGGTAAACAAATATAACATTGACTGGAATGTGGCTCTAAAAAATTAAAAAGCTTATGAGGTGGTGACCCAAAGAATGACTCATGAATCAGACTTTTCAGGTAATGAACCTACCTGGAAGTGGAGAAGACACCATAGATGACTGGATTCTGCGGCTCTTTGGTCTCCAAGAGAAATATGTCCTCTAAAAATAAAAATAAATCATGAGAAGAAAGGATGAGGATCGTAGTCTTGAGGAATGAGTTTTTGAGTTCATGTTAATTTGTAATTAGAGTATGTGAACATACCCAGCTCATCAAAGTGTGTGTCCATGCCTCCAGGTCCTGGTACAGAGCACACCAGCCTGGCCTTCAGGAAGGTGCTCCAGCGATTAATCAAGCTTCGCTTTCCACCTATGTCATTCTAATGAAAACCAAGAACATGTAAGACTACACTATCTGAACCAATTTGAAAACACCAGGCATCCTACACTTGCTCACTTTGTAAATGGTAATTGGAGGAAAGAACACACTGCCAGACCTTTAAGTTGTTCCAAACACAACAACCTCATGCAGAAACATTGTGCCTCATTTGCTAGAAGAGGTATGACAAATGACAACAATTTGTGTTCTAAAAATGGCTGAAAAAATATCTTTGGAAAACATTTCTGATATCTTCCAACTGGATGGAAATCAGTTTAAAACTTAACATTTGGAGTCTGTGGCCATTAGTTTGAAATTGTTTTTGAAAATGGTCAACTCCTGACTACCCAAAATATGCAGATTAGCTTTGACTTTTGGCAACTAGCGTAAATTCCTCCAGACTACAAATTGGGCAAAAACCTGTGCAAAATTTGAATAGTATTTTCCAGCCATAAGAGATAATATGACATCACAGTATCTTACTAGCAAATATATGTAGTACATTACATATTATTACACCACCAATAAATACATGAAAGAAAAAAAATATATATATACTGTATATAACATTTCAAAAATGCTCTGACATGAAAAACCTGAACAGAAAACCTAGTTTGCTAGATTTGTAGCTAGATTAGTGTTTAATTACTCTCAAACAAACCACTCATTCATCCATTATTAGATACATGATTACTTTACTACTGTGTAACAGATGATACGGAAGCTTACACATTCATTCATTGGTTTCTACAATAGACTCATTGATTCTTCCTCCAGACAAAGGTCTTTTGGATCCATTTCACATTTTTATTGGCTCATTTGGGCACTGGACTTGGCGCTCACCTTGCAGACACGAGCCACTCGACTGTAGATACGCTTGTCGAGCTGGTTGGACTCTACGGCAGTCTCTTTGAAGAAGAAGTAGACTTTGTCATCGTCCAAGCTGTGTGTGTCAGGGATGGAATATGATCCCACAAACTCCGGCTCTGTGAAAAGAAATTGGCATCAGAGTGAGGGTGGAGGAAGTCACAAAAGTTAATTAGGCAGCATCAGTCACCCCAAAACAGTGGTTTCCAAACGTTTCAGACCATGAACCACCTTCTTATCCACTGCCAAAATTTTCTTAACCAGTGTTTTGCCTTCTATTTAAGGAAAAAAATCACTACACATCTTTAAAAAAATGACACAGTTTTGAATTTTTTCCATGTCTGCTGCAAGGATTTCAAATACAGAGAAATCAGTAACATAATATAAACCCCACAGGTGACTGGCTTAAAAAAAAGAAGAAGAAGAAAACAACAACTCTCCTCTTGGTCCCCAAAAGGTAGCTGTTTGTAAATTCTGTTTAAAAATGAATCCTTTTATTATATTGATCTCCCTAAGATAATAAAAAAATTTAACTAAGCTAGCATCGATTTGGGTAGCTGTATGCTAATCTCACAGATCAATATATTGATTGTATGCTAAGCTAAGAGGCTAAATGACAACTTTATGCTAAGCTAACAAGCTGATAAGTTAAAAATACACTAAACTAATAATCTAATTTGTTAGCAGTCTGCTTTGGTAGCCAGCTAACTGTTAGCTTATAAACTCAATAAAGAAATATACTCTGGTTGTGCAACATATGATTTTAAAACATTAATTGTTATATGTTAGACCTTCTTGCTTCCTAATTAAATTGGGCATAATGTTTTAGTAATGCAAATATTTTCTTGCACCCATACTAGCCTACCTTGGGAACTAAGGCCATGTTTTTTTTTGTACACACAATAAAAACCTTTTTTTATATCCATTCTCACCATTTAGCCACTGGTCCTGGTAAGCTTCAGTGCGGATATAGTGTTGATTGCTGCTATGCACAGATGTGCGAAAAATGGCAGCGTTTGTTCCCATGAAGTCTACTGATGTCCCAGCATACAGGTCCCCATCTAAAGTGAGCATTAATAGCAATTTAATGAAAATCACATTTAGAATGATTTGAAATGACAAATGATTTTTTCATGATACATAGCTCATTTTTAATGATTCTACCCTCTGACTCTTTGTCAAAATACTCTGATTTACAGCAGCTTGTGTGAAAAGGAAATTTCAATTATTTCAAAGACATCATTAAATGGTCAAAAGGGTCTCCGTTTGCAGTAATAGCCTTTAATTAGGTAGCATATGGTTTATGCATTAAGGTCTTCTGGGCTATACATGCCTTCCAAAAAATAAAAAATAAAAAATAATAATTAAACATAATATAAATTTTGCAGCTGTGTTTCATTTCCTGACCACACTGTAACAGCAACTATGCAATTTCTAAAACTCCTTAAAGTCAAATTATCGCATGTGTCCAATGAAGACAAATATGGGCGACAAACCTGTTTACTGGGGGAACTTCCAAATTTCCCCACACAAACTAACATCTGGCCTGGATTTATACAGATCTAATTATCAATGACTCATATGGGAGTACGTCTAACCATTTTTGTGCATGTTTTCTCAGAATTTTTGTCTACAAAGGGATCATGGGTTGTGTTTGAAGACACTGTGTTCAGGAGACTCACCTGTCAGTCGGGCGGTAAAGGGCTCCTGTGGACTGAAGGGACATTTTCCTCTACCGGATTCTCCAACTTGGCTGAGGAGCCGGAAAGTGGGTTTCTGGCATACCAAAACAAGACTGTCACTCTCTTTGCACCATTATCCTCAATATTAAATCAGCTCTGTGGTCAATAACTCTCAGTGGTTTCTATAGGCTCCAATTCTCCCCGTAACTCCTCATTTTACAAGATAAAAAGCTTAAATGACCTTAAACGTGTTTACTGCCTTTCACACTGGCTGTTGGCCAAAAAATAGAAATACTGCTCACCTCAAGATTGTGTCCCAGGTCAATGTAGGTGCATTGTGGGTGGAACGCACCAGTTCCACATACATAGACGTGTGTTTTATTGAAAGGTTGTAGGAGTCTCACGTAATTGGCACAATCCATCTGAAAGATACATGTGGAATTTTATTAAAAGCATGTTTTTAAAGAGTTATTGTGAGGATAGGTGGATATGAAGCATCTTAAATCACACAGTAATGCACCTACTGATTTTTGCCTGCTATTACGTTGGACTGATGTTAAAACTTTAGATTTACCCTCCCTTAAGAATATCCAGTTTGAAATATCCCCCCATAGAGCCATAAATATGATTTTTCAGCTTTTATTCTTATCTTAGTCTGTGAAAGCATTAAAAAGACATCTATGGGTCCTCGTAAGCTGTACTTTTTCTTTGTGCCCTTTTAAAGTTACTTACCGATAGATTCTTTCCAGCATATTTGCAGCGTTCAATGTGTTCCTGTCCAGCTGGCCAGTGAATCTAAAAATAAAAGAGACAGTTTTCCCAAGGAACGGAAAATAATACATAGCAAAACAACACATTAACACTTCAAGTTTGGGTTGTTAAAAAAAAAAGAAAGAAAAAAACATGTATATTTTGTTAATGTTCTTGTTAAAACCATAGCTGAGTTGATTAGCACAGACCCCCCTTGCCGTATTACCATCATTACTCAACAATCTGCGTGCCTCTCAAATTGTAATCATCTCCATGTGGAAATGACGTCCAGGTATTGACCTAATGATTAGCTGGCAATCAGCACACTGTACATAATTATATAATTGGGAGATTGAGAACCTGGCGCGCTTTAGTTCTTATGAAGATCATGTATGTATGGCTAAGCTATGACCTTATGTTCGAACTCATCATTTCTTGCAGGCGTCTTTTGGTATTTCACTATTATAAAAGACAGAATTGATTAATATTGAACCAAGTGTAATGTTTATTTAGCAGTAATGGTGTGTATTGGAGAATTAAGGCTAGAACACAAATGCCTAGGAAACACATTGCAAATTGATTTTGCATACTAACCTCTATATTCAAGGGGGGATAGAGGTACATTGAAATATCTGTGTTATTATAAAACTGTGTGCTATTATTCAAGAAGCGTGTTATAAACAGTCAAGTTAAGTAGCTTAATCTAGCCATATTTTAAAATCGAACTGCTAATAAAAAACGAAGACGACGAATTAGATGAATAAAACTAAGAAGCTTTAGCTAATTAGCTCAAATAAGAATATCCTCAAACTTGCTTTGCAGTAGTAACGGTTGACTTGAAAACGGTAAAAAAAAGACACCAAGCTAATGCTAATTCACTTTAGCTACCAGCAAGGCTATAGTTTTCAACACACATTGCGGTTCAAGTCAAACGTGAGTACGTAGCTAGAAGCTACTTTGAGTTTTGCCATGTTGCTAGTCAATTTTAAGTCAATTTTATTTAAAAAGCACTTTTCACAATACACATTACAGAAAATCGCAATTTTAGTGTTAATTAAATCGTAATATCTTTTTATCAAAATTTGTGATAATAAAGTTTACATTTTGCAATGATATAAACAATCAAGCAATTGTGATTCGCTATAAAGCATAAATGTATTGTTTTATGCGAATAATGTATGTGTGCAGATAAAACTTTTTGATAATATAGTTAACATTTTGTAAGTTTACAATTTTACAAACTTTAAGTATACTACAGAACATAAGTTTTTTTCAGTTACTTTTATAAACCAAGGGTTGAGTCAATTTAATATTTCTGTGCTAATCAACAGATGTACCGTGTGTGGTGAAGCATCTGTGTGTGGAGAGGTGGACTTCAGAGAGGCCATGAAAACAGGATTACAGATGTACAGATTCATGTAAACAGTAAAACACTGAAGTCATGGTCTGTTTTCACTTTAGAGACCCTTATCCTCGCGATCGCTAAATGACATCATGTGCTGTCAGATGGTGGCAGTTGTGCGCGCTGACCTTGCGTGCCGCTTGGGTGAAGCTGTCAGAGTTTAGCATGTAGACGTGGTCTCGGCCTCCAACCAGCAGCCATCCACGGTCCTCATCCAGCAGTAAGGCCTGGTATGTTCCCCCCTCTCCGCCATCCCAGAACACAGCAGAGCTGTTCCTCGACCTCAGTTCTGCCAGAAAACAACAGTTAGGTTTTACCAGAATGTGATATTTTCACACATAGATGTCTGTTCAATTGTTCTGAACACCAGAATGTTATGGTATGACATGACCTGAAATAGAGATTCATTATGTTAATGTAAAATAAGCTAAACACTTAAGAATAAAGGTTCCAAAAGGGGGTTTAACAGTTTTACTATATTAACCATTTTTGGTTCCCGAAAGAACCTTTCAGTAAAATTGTAATAATTTAAATAATATTTTGCTACTATAATGAACTTTTTGTGCAATGAAAAAATTGTATGCATTTTAAAGGTAGAATTTCAAGGAAGAACCTTTAACTCGCACTGATGGTTCCATGAATAAACTTAAAAATCCACAAAAGATTTTTATAAACTCTTAAAAAATAAAGCTTATTTATTGGCATCCATGGTTCCATGAAGAACCTTTAACATTCATGGAACCTTTCAAGGTTCTTTATAGTAGAAAATGTTTCTTTTAGAACTTCCTGATGAACAATTCTTAAAAGAACCATTTTTGAAAACAACATTTTTAATAACATGATATAAAAACTTTAAAATGGTTCCAAAAAGGTTCTTCATGGACTCATCAATGCCAATAAAGATCCTTTATTTTTAAGGATGTGTTTTACTGTATAAAACTATTTTGAAAGGATTGGGTTGCAGTTTGAAGCTTCTCAGATGAAGGTCATTGCGAGGTGGTTCTGATCTTTCGTAGATTTGGAAAATAAATATGCCAGTCATACGCTGAATTGGTTTCAGCATGCTCTCATTCCAGATTACAAATATTTTTGTTCCTCTACAACGGCAATCGCACACAATTAAACATGATGCATTTCTCATATAAGTACATTCAGACACGTCCACATCTCCATAAACCCCCCTCGCTGGTGCTTAAACAGGCAAAAACAACTCTCCTAATTAAGGCCAATTCACCCTCAACACGCTCCTTGACAGCTGCGCTCCTGCCACCCACAATTCCAGCGGGGCGAGGGGCCCACATATTCAGCATAAGTGTTCATGATTACAAGTCGACAAGCGGTTTGACTAGCAGAACGTCCAGATCATGGAGGTGTCAGGCATGTTGTGCTGAGGGGAGGATTGCGCTAATAAACTTTGACAGGTGTTTTCTTAGCAACACTCTCTGCCTTGATATAAATGAAAGGAGTCAAGATGTTGCCCAGGAAATAGCTCAAGGTCTAGAGACGGCGTTTTTGGCTTCATGGTCTCTCTGGCTGGGTCATGTCAAGGTGAAGGTTACATGATGCATCTGGATGATGCTTTCTGTTCTTATTGTTTTCTTGTCTTTTTTAAAACATGGTTTTAAGAAATAGTATGTTACGAAGTTTTCATATTTTTACAGTTATCTCCAGCAACATTTGATTTTTATAGTCTAGCTGGTTTCTGCCACTGAATAACAAATAAAAAGAAGGTAATTACAACTTTTGTTCTTACAATTGCATAATAAAAAGCCTCGCAACTACAATTTTTTTCTCAGAGCTGCATAATATAAAGTCGCAACTACGAGTTATAGTCAAAATTTGCGATTAAAAAAATCACAATTGTGACTTTTTTCTCAGAATTTAGTTTAAATATGTTTACATTTGTATATATATAATGTTATATCATTCTGATCATATCATGCAATACCAACTTTATAACCACAACTGCAAGTTTATATCATGCAATTCTAAGAAAAAAGTTAATTTCTCAGAACTGCGTGAAATAAACTGTAATTATGTATTAATCGTTTAATTACATTTATTTGTATGCTTGTTTGTAACTTAACCCAGCCTTTCTTTTGGCTCTAATTTCCAATTATAAATTAGATTTAATAAACTAAGTATCATTTTGCAACATGCGTGAATTCTCTATGAATTATAAAATAAGCAAATGCTTAAAAAATGTTGACCATAATTTTCGTATTCTTCTTTAGTATAAATTTCACATTGTATCCTTATATCCCAGCTAACAAAAATAAGCTCTGAGAAGAACATTTTGCAAATTTTATTATTAAGTTACAAATATTTTATTGCATGTTAAGTTATGAATGATTTCTGATATTTAAAACATAAAAAAACAAGTTGTAGAAACATTCCATTTGGTCATTTTGCAAACATTGGAATGTTACATTTGGATATATTTCTCAAGTAGTAACATTTAAAAAAAAATGTTCCATGACCGATACTAATTGGTATTTGAGCTTATATTTTGAAGCATTATTAAAGATCAGATAACTTTGAATAAGCCTTCTTTAATGATTCTGGAAGAACATTTATTCATAACCTTTATTATAACTATACTTATAAAAAAATATATACTTAGAGACAGCAAAGTTTGTCAGTAATGAAGAGGCCATACTAACTTTATGACAAACATTTGCATTGCAAACAGTGTGAGGAAATTCCAGCGCTTGCTAATGAAGCTGTTACTTTTGTTCTTGAAATGAAAGCCCATTTCTCTAAAAAAAAAGAAGTTTCGTTTAAGTCGAAAAAATATCCAGAATTTTTGTACACTAAAATACATCGAGTTAATTACTGGATAAACTGTATAATGAAAATGAATGCTATTAGGGTCTGTGTTTAATGTCTTCCTGGATTATATTTCTCTTCCTGCTGCAGTTTTGTTTCTCAGTTTTCATCCTCCATTAATGCTGCACATTGCATGACTCACCATTAAAGGAATTCTTAGATGACAGAAGGTGATTTCATACCGACAACAAAAATAAATCTCATAATTGGGGCATGTTGATGCTATCCATCAAGAAAGCCATTTAGCACAGAGGCCAACCTACAAGTCACAGCACCTGCTGGAATCCTTTCCACTGCAGCTTCCAGAGCCGCGTTATAATGTTTCCGGAAGGCAGCAGCTCTTCGTCAGCTCTGGAGAATTTGGCACCATTTCATATTGAGAGTTCAAACACAAGCGACCCATACTTTTACTCAATTTTTGATTTTGTTAGATTATTATTTTTTTTTTATCTCATGTTGATCAATTCGAGTGTTGAACTCCACTTTCTAAGTTCGTATTAATTTTTTGAAACTTGCATCATTGAATATTACATATTAACTATAACTCGTAATATTTTAGTTACTCATTCTTATGTAAGTTTTTTCTGTGTTTCGTTCGCGAGTTTGTTCAGTGCATTCACATTTGTTCAGCGCTTGGATCACACAGTCTTTATGTCATGGTAATAGAGAGTCTCGCATGAGTTGATCATGTGTCATGAGCTGGATCGGGAACATTTCCCACAACATCGTTTAAAACGTATTTCTGATAAATGAAGAAAAATCCCCCTTTCCCACCCACTTCCTAAACACACACATTCTCATTACCAAAGCCTTAAAACAAGCAGGACCACAACAGCCTCTTTTCCATACATCACAGAGAGACGCATCTGGTTGTGACTCCACCCGGTCCACTGAGTCCTTGATGGACAGACTTTCTAAGGCTTTTAAGGTGCTGGATCAACTTACGTGGCCATATGATAGTATTTCACATTGAGGTCTAGCCAGAATCCCAGAGGAAATGGTTTCCATTAATGTGTCCCAGCCTTAAAGCATCTAAGCACTGACGTTTGTTCATTATATGATGGTTTGGAACAGCTATAAATCATAACTAAACATACGACTGAAATACATTCGTGCTATGCTATTTAGCAACTAGCATGCTAATTGACCCCACTGGGCTGTGTGTGATGAAATGATTAGGGTTGTAAGACTGAGGGGGGCTGAGATCTTCAACGCTTATCAAGACTGACGCGCACATCTGGTTGATGTGACACAGCTGGAGTCGAGCGCTCTTGAATGATCCATTCATAAATGTTTGAACTCATCCATTACTTCATTTCAAGTGTTTAATGAGTTCCTGAGTTGTTTATTCCCGAGATATTTGGCGACCTGTTTCCAGGCATATTACAGCAACCACACTAGTAGATGCTGACGAATCCTACATAATATAGTTTGTTTGATCCGTTAATGTGTTTAGCTTTATTTACTAATATATTTGCAAAATTTCAACCCTGTTACTAATATTCAGGACTAAAAATCTTTTTAAAAATCTTATTTTCTGCTACTTTATCTTTGGAAATAAATAAATTACTGCATCTGAAAGGATAACAGGGTTGCAAATGCCTTAATCAAGCTGTCACTTTAGCAGTTAGTGTCATCATAGTAATATTTATATACTATTACAGTATGTATTAACATTTTAAAATAGCTTTTAATTTCATATTTTCTATTTAAATATTAAAGTAATTTTGTTATTTTTAGTATTCGTTTCGTCATTTTTATTAGTTCTGTTGAGATATTTCTATTAAGCTTTAGCTTTAATTTTATATTTACTTTTCCTTTACATTTTTACTTTTTTTATCTAATATTTACAGTTAATTTCATTTCAGCGTTATTTCAATTATCAATTATTAATAGTAGTTTTATGTTTTTTAAATTACTATTACAATCCTGCTTTGCAGAGAATAGATAGGTTAGGGGAAAATATTGGTTTGTAGTTCCATAAAAACCTTACATAACCCATATATTTCTGCAAATATTTCTTGAGATTACTTGGATCACAGGGTTGAACAACTGTGTAAAAATTATGTTTTATGTGCTGTCAGACATTGTTCGTCTTTCTGTACAACAGTAATGTGACAGTGATGCACCAGGCAGTGTATCTTTTGTTCGGTCTCAGTTAAGCGTTTCAAAGGCCAAGTTGCCGAAACCTTACAGATTTAAGGGGTCAAAGGTGAGCTGTCTTGATTACCATTCCTCTTCAAGTACCGAAACGTGTGGATTAGGCTTATAAATGGAATTAGGCCACCCAGAACTGTTCGGCTTTGAGCTCTTTGACAAAGTATCTTTATAAACCCAATATCAATAAAAAGCAAGATCCTGATAATCAAGTCCAGAGTTGTTTTGCTTCTAGTATTCAGGAATGGGGTGCTGGCAAGTTCACAGTCTTCAGAGATCGTAAAACTCAAACGCTCTGTCTTGTGTCTGACGCAAGCCAATTGACGTTCGCTGGGACTCTGCCAAAAACCTGTAACAATCTCCTGCCTTTCGCCGAAGGTCAAAGTGCAATGGAAATGAACAGAGAAGGATGAAACTTCTCAAAACAGTCAGTTCTGAGAAATTAGGAAGTGTGGCTCTAATAAAAGACAGAAACCCTAAAACTGTAAAGAAACATTGCATGCAGTTGCTGACAAACTTGATTTAGGATGACAACTTGTTGTGATATTGATTTTTCGCAACAGTTTAATAAATAATAAGTTCATTTTATGTAACAGTATTGCATGGCTTTGCTCGATTTATAAACTGTTGTGCATCTTCAGGCAACACGCAACAATGTTTAGTTTTCCGAATAAATCCATGTTTTTGAATGAATCGAGCTAGTCAGTGATTCATAGAGCAATTAATAAATACAATCGCTCGTTTCTGAACGAATCAGGCAATTGACTGAATAGTTTAGATAAATGACTGATTAACTCATTAAAATGCCACCTACTGGTGGTTTTAGTTTCATATTTTATACTTTTTGAGATGAGCTTTAAAAAAAAAGAAAATGGCAAATATTGTGCATCATAATAAGCAAGAACTCAAGCAGAATTATTTTTTAAAGGCTTTACTGTTTATTTCTTTATTTTTGGAGCTTGAATGTTATAATCAGTCATATAGGCTTGGGAATACATGTGAATAACCTGTAAATAAATAATAGCAGAATTGTCATTTTTAGGTGAACTGTCCCTTTAAGAACAATCGGCCTAGTGGTGATTGTGTGGGTTAATACTAATAATCAGCCTATTCAACTTCTCCATCAGTGTTAACATTCGAAACAGTGGTCTCATTATATTAGACGGCTGATTAGCCGGACGAGGGACTCTATTGAGGGCTTTTAAGGTCACTGACAGGTTCTGTCACTCTTCAAGCAGCGGGGAGTCCGTTTCCCTCGTTATCTCGAATTTCATCAAGTGCTGGTGGCCTTTGATTGGGTCTAGAGCTTGAGTGATGGGAAAACCACTGGAATGCCAAAGGTCGGAGCTCAGAAATCTCAGCTATAAGGTAAAGATCAAGAGAACATCTCCCTGCCTTTGCATCTGCATCCCACCACTTGAATAAGCAACACACTGGGCAGAATCAAAATCAACACGGACCTAGACACATAGAGCTTTTCCATCTGCTAAAGCAAGGGATGCATGTCTGTGCAACACAACATCAATCTGTCGCAGAAACACGCAGATTTACTTCTGTTGGCCTACTGTACGCTTATCAGTGCCAACATGGTAGTCCCCCGAAGTCTGAGTGAAGTATGCAAGCTAATAAATTTGACTCTGTTTTCTCTCTGAGGCCTTGTATATGCTAAGCGGTGAGGAGAATAAAGCAGCTTATTTATTCCTGTTGCCGTTTTGGCTTTCTGCTATTGTTTTTGGCACTTCTGTAATGAATTGAGACCTAAGAATTGTTCCATATAAACTAAATAATGGATGGCCAGGGACTAATAATGACAACTTAAAGAACTTGTGGTGTAGAAAATATCATTTATACACTTTCATATTACTAAACAGTTAGCTCATTGTTAGCTTAGCAACATATTTCTTTTAAACTCTTACAATTAGTTGTGACTGTTTGAGTCATTTATTTACAACATAAAAAAAAAACAATTGTAAAATCAAATTAAAATGGTTTAATTACCACTTATTTTAAATTTGTGTGTATTATGTATGTTTTGTAATGTTAGCTTAGCAAATGTTGCCTATGAAGCATAGCATTTAGCATTATGAAAATTGTTTACAATCAGTAAATTTGACTTAATTATGAAACTTTTGATTTAAAATGTTTTTTTTTATCCAATTAAAATTTTACATTTTAAGTAATTTACATAATTTATGTAATGTATTTGTATTTAGCAACATGCTAATGTCAAACTCAGTTGGAATAAAGAGTGAGTCGAGCACTATTTGAACATCACACTGAATAGCTGCCAATGAAGGGTGTTTCAAATCAACAACTTTTGGGGAGAAGAAAAAAATGTCTTTACTTCATTCTTACTTAAAATTATAATGGACCAATTTAGACCTTCACATTTATTTTACTAATTGTCTGTCATGTAATTAGGTGTTTTAGCTTTGTTAACTTAGCACAATGCTAACATCAAATTCCACTGTGAGTCAAGTGCTATTTAAATGCCACCCAGAGTTGTAGTCTATGAAAAGTGTTTCAAATTTTTGTTAGGATGCTTTTGCATCTTGCAGCACAAAATTGTTTTAGATTTTAGAATTCTGTTCAATTTTGTTGCACTACATTGAGCTGTTTCGAAACACCAGAGCACATGTGAATGGCTCCTAAGACGGCAACTGTCTATGTTAGCAGTGGTTTTAAAACAGAGCTTCAGAAACTGAACTGTCCTTGACCTGTAACTCATTCTGAACGTCTTGCATCAAACATCTGGAGTCAGTGGTTGAGAGGAAGCTGGCTCCACCATGGTTTGGACCAGACATTCCTCTTATACTCAACAAATCAGAATTTCACACACCAAGCATATCGTTCAGATCACAAATTTCACAATTTTACCAAAAATCCTGGAACTAGCTACAATGTTTCTCAGACCTTCATGTAACTAACGTGTGGGAACAGAAGATTTGTTTGTACACTAAGTGCAGTGAGATTTGATTTGTAGTAAATAAAGTATGGGCAGAAATGGATTTCAGGGATTTCTAGATACTTTTGTGGAGAATATAAGCTAAGCTAATGCAACAGTGTATAAATGAAATGCAGAACTTGTTTAGCAAGATATTTAGGTATAAGAGGTCTTCCCATGTTCAATTAAGAGAAAAAAGGAAACAAGAATCAAGAGGGTCGAGGAAATCTTATGAACTTTAAGTGACCCGTTAGTAAAACTGCAGTCAACAGTTCTGCTGAAAAGAACATTAAGAATCAGTTTCCTAGATAAAGATATGGCTTTGGCTGAAAACTGAATTACTGATGGAAATCAATACTACAGCCCTTATTATAAACAACCGATACAACTGTAATACCATTGGAAACCATGAATGTTAGATTATCATAGTTTTTTTAAGTCTTTAGCGCAATCAAAGCATTTATCTTGAGGTAATAGCAGCACAAAACTGACATAGTGTCTGAACAAGAATGAAACTGGATTGAAAAAGTCTGTTTTGGATTAACCAAAACGACGTGCAATAAAACAGAATTGGCAAAGCAAAGGCTGCGGGCGAGTGCGTAATGACAACTAATAAAACATTAAGAGTTCCCCAAGAGCTGTATAAAATATCTCTACTGACTATTCTGACTGTTAAGAGACAGCTGTGAAAGCCGAAGTGACCACACAAACATAGTAAACCCTTTTAAAATGTCTTAGGACAGTCCTCATTAGAAACCTGAAACGTGTCAAATAATGTCTCAATTGTGATTTAAGTAATACAAGTCAACAGGAAATTGAAGGTACACCGTGAGAATGACAGCCATGTTTGTTTTGTCTTTGTATCAGGTGGCTACATCCTCTGACTGTTTAGCAATGCCTGGATACACTGAAATTTCATTGCCAAGCCGTTTTTCAACTGTTTGTTCAGGATGATCACAAGGAATGTTCAAGGTGCAAATGTTCTTCTTGTCATGGTTTTTCCTCCTGTATAAACAGGTCTGGAGAAAATTGGCAGCAGGCCTCTAGTATGCACTGTTGATCTGTTCCCAAAGCAAACCACACCACTTTTGAAGAGAAATTACATTTAAGTAGGTTGTAAATTAAAAGGCATGCTTGAACTTTTAATATACTTTGAGTAAAAATAGAGTTGAATTCAATTCAAAACTGTTTTTGTGGCTTTGATTTCGACTTTAGAGACTACAAAAAAATTCTAAATATGAGAAACCCCATCAGTCATGGAAAAATATACAACTGTATTTGGTGTGTTTCATGAAACTGACACCAGAGGAGACTCGCTTTGAGGGTGGGAGAGGTGTTAACATCAACATACCTCCTCATTTATCTCCCACATTCATCAGTTTCACTGTCTTCTCTCATTTGTCTTTTTTCAAACTGTCTAGAAAGGGTTTTTGCAGTGATGGAAGACATAGATGGACCCCATTTCAATTGACTTCTTTTTCTTGTGGGTCAGTGGAAACTAGTCATTCGAATTACCCATATGCCCTGGTTTTAAGTTGTGTTCTGGGTCGCCAACATTAGCAGAAGCAGAGTAACAAAGTGAATGGGAAAACCAAAGGCATCATTTATCAACTTCTGCTTTTCATCTTGGGATGCTTTTGTATGAATGGATTTAAAAACCCTTCTTGAATAGTTACTGTCTTAGAACTTTAAATAAGTTTTTTGTTTGGCCAGATTTAGTTTAAAATACCTATCTGCAATTGTTTGTCCCTTCCTGTTTATTAGGTCATTCTAAAAGGCTCATTGTCAAATCATTGTCTCTATCATGTCTGAGTGTAAACACAACAGTTTATTGTTTATGTGTCAAACAACAGTCCAGTTTTTTAAGCCATTAGCTGCCTATAAATTCAGACCCCCTGTAAGCTTATACTAACTCTGTATCAAATACCCTTCATATGTAAACAGTGTGACTTACAACACAACTACAACTTACGACATGTTCCCATGTTAAACCCTGTCCGTCTGTCCATACCTCTATTCCCCATTGGATTTTAGGACATCCTCATGTCCTGGCCTTATGTCTTACAAAATACTATGCAAGACTGGTCTTGTGAAATGTCCCACCAATGGTAATTCATCTTCCTAGTCGAGTTTAGACTCTCCCTTAACTTCTCATTTGTGTCCTTCCGTTTGTTTTTATAGGCTCTGTGGGACTTAGCAGCAAAGATTAGGAATTTGTTGTATTTTCTCAAACTTGCTGCTGGTGCCAAACTTCAGATCAATGAACTTTAGCAAACTTTGTGTCAGCCACAGTCAGTTAACGCTGAGAAAAAAATATTAGAATTAAACATTAGATAAAAGATAACATTACATAAAAACCTCAAGACCATTTAAAGATAAAGAATTAGTAAGTCTGCTGAAGTCATATGATTGTTTTGTGTGAGAAAAACACCAAAAGTTGGTTTGTTGTTCATGTATAGTCTTTTGCTTTTCCTATGTATAAAATAGCTGTATAGAAAAAATAAAATAAAATAAAATGTTGTGTCCCACAGATACAATGGGAACATACAGGTTTAAAACAACATGAGGATGAGGAATTTATGTCACAATTTTTATTTTTGGGTGAACTATTCCTGTAATACTTATAATGCAATAGGACCT
Organism: Carassius gibelio; assembly: GCF_023724105.1. Classification (NCBI taxonomy): domain Eukaryota; kingdom Metazoa; phylum Chordata; class Actinopteri; order Cypriniformes; family Cyprinidae; genus Carassius; species Carassius gibelio. The sequence continues at coordinate 32,593,226 of NC_068417.1, forward strand.
AAGACATAGCCTTGGAGGACACCATTTATCAGATGCCTGAAAAGTTGTTTGAAACAACATAAGGGTGAGTAAATAAAAAATAATTGTCTTTGTTTTCTAATGAAATACAAAATTGTTGTCCATATGGTAATAAAATTACATTTCTGTTCAACATGTAGAAGAGCCCTGAAGGAAACATAAACTAAGAATAATGGTCTTCTGATGACCAGCACATCCCACGAGAGGTTTCACGGTTGTGACATATGTGTTTGCTGCCTATTTAGGAGGAGTGTGGACTAAATGCCTCTCTCTAGGCGGAAAGTGTGCCTCTACAGATGTACAGCACTGATGAGAGGCCTCCGCTGTGGCACCCTTTGGCCCCAGAGTTGTTTTCTTCATTCCACTCTGGAACTACGTAATCTCTGTAAGGAGCCATTGGGTGCATGTTTAATTGTTTCAGTACTGGACTGGAGGTGTTGAAAGTGTGCTCACAAACACACACGGACACACAAATGGACGTATGCGCTACTTTAAGTGTAAGTGCAGTTTGAGAGAGATATTCAAGTCAAGTGAGGCAACCAAAATCCTGTCAATGACCCGACCTGACCCAAACCAAAGCCCTTGCTGCTTTGCTCAAGACAGACAATCATTATCTGTCATCATTCTAAAAAACTTGCTAAAGATGAGAATGAATGGCTTTTGCATTTATCACCAATTGTCACAAGGTTGCTGTGATCTGTTCTGAAAGTATGATTATAAAAATCAGCACATTAGCCATGATGTTTAGGCTTTGAGTGGATGTTTTGTCTTACATTTTAAAGAATGAGGTCAGCACACTTCAACAAGACACAACTGAAATCAAGAAGTCTAGATATGATGAATAATAAATATATATTTTGAAGGTTAGAAAGAAAGAAGTAATGATGATAAACATCCAGGTTCATGTTGGAATGTGTTCCAAGTTAGCCCAGAAACATACTCTGCAAGTAAGCAAACGCTTACTTACAAAACAAAACAAAATAGTTTGTTGTTCATGTAAAAAAAAATATTTTCCTCAATGGAACAGCTATATAGACAGTTCTTGTTTTGTGTCGTACATATAGAATAAGAACATACAGGTTTAGAACAATCAGAAAATTAAGAAATTATAACATAATTTTTATTTCTAGGATAACTATTTCTTTAATACTCAATTGCCAGGACATTATATCCCAAATCTTGGGGTATACCATTCATCAGATGCCTATAAGGTTGGTTGAAACAAATGTAAAGTACTAGATTATATATATATATATATATATATATATATATATATATACACACAAACAATGTGCAACTTTATCATTACAAATGTATAAATACAAATATTTTTAAATACGTGACATACAAGATTCAATCGAAAGTATATTAAAGTACATTTTTGTTTACTATACAGTTTACCATACATTAAGATGTGATTCTGAATTGACATGTATCTATATACTTGCTGTGTAGGTCTATTATTTTCATCATAAGTATTTTTTTAAGTATGCTAACACTATTAAGTGTTCTCTTTTTCCAGAATATATCTATGCTATTAAATCTAACTTAACTGCTAAAATTGTCTCTAAACGTCTATTTTGAGATGCAATATAAAACCCCACATGAGCCTCAGAGAAAGACATTCAGATTGTTTTCATCTTTCCTTCCTCTAATTAGCAGCATTCTTCTTCCTGGCTCTGTTCAGTGTTAATGCCTCGATGGCTTCATTAGCCCATGCCAGAGCCGGGACCCTGAGTCATCTGCTCTGCTTATCTCTTGCACCTTGTTTCCATGGATATAAAGGGGTTACACAGTCAGGGGTCATCACTGTGACACAGCATTGTGTCAGCTATCAGGAACTACATCCCACAGGTCACATTCCTGCTATGACAGACTGTAATAAAAATGTTTTACTATCTTGCTAAGATTTGGCCTCTGTGGACTATTGGAAAAATAACCCAGTTTAATTTAGTGGTACCCTTTGAGTATGCCACTGTGAACAAGTCAAAAAAAAATTATATATATCATTGAAATGACTCATATGTCCCAAGTTTTTAAAGGCTATGTGGGTGAATCTTTGTTGTGTGTCCAATGTTTTGATCATATTGGAGATATTCTTCTCAAATCTTCCAAGTGCACACAGTATGTGGTGCAGCTGTCAAAATGAGACCGGTGGGTGTGATGCAAATAATCCTTCCTGTCGTGGAGAAATTGAGACATTTTGCCATTCTCTAATGCCAAGAATGTTTCTCTTGGTTTTAATCCACCCATTTGTCAGAAAGAAAATCCCCAAAATTTGCAGGAGTTTAACTGATAAACACCAGTGGGAAATTTAGAAGACACTGGAAAATCACTTGTCTGTGTGTCTGCCAGCAGAACTTCATCTTCTGAGGTTAAATAAGCAGTTTAAGTGAGGAAGTTGACTCAATTCAAAAATAAAGAACCAAGTCATTAGCTGAAGTATGATAGCTGCGTTCCAATAAAAGCATGAGGACAGCAGTGCTGGGTAGTAAACTACAGTTACAGCATTAGCACATTATCACATTGGCTACTGCACTACTACGTTTTAGCTACATTATTTATGTGGATGAGGAAATGATGTCTGAATTTTTCCTGAACTATTCCTTTATACTTAAATTCCATCGGACCTAAGATATAGCCTTGGGGGACATCAGATGCCTGTAAAGTTGGTTGCAACGACAACTGGATGAATAAGTAACACAAGAATTTTCTTTTGTTTTCAAATAAAATGAAATGTGTTGATTTTAGATTGATAAGCATCAGCTTCCTGTTCAACATGTTGAAGAAAATAAACTAAGAATACATTTTTAAGTCACACAAAAATTTTTTTTTTTTGCTAATTTTGCAGTAACAAGCTACATTTCAACCAGTTAGCATTGTAGCATGACAAAATGCTGCATATTATAGGTTTTAGTCTGTTGGTGTCACAAACGAGACAGGAGGCAGACAGGATGGACCGTATGTGAGTTTAATTAGCAGAATGCTCCGAACCAGACGGGAATATCAGCGTGAGAGCGAGTATGGACCAATATCAATACAACGGAACGATCTCTGATCACAGTAAGTGGAAGTGGAATCACCGAAGGAGGACTGAAGGCAGAAGAAGATTGGCCGATCTTTGAGGGTTCTCAGAAGATTCGCGGATTCTCAGGCGAGTGTTGAGATAGAGTCTGTAAGCCATGTAATGACGAGATCAGACGGAGACTGAAGGTTGAGAGTGGGTATATAAGGGTGAGCAGTGATGAAGGATAGCAGGTGACGGTGATGAGGATGAAGAGATGCAGGTGATGACAATTAATATTCAGGGGATGACGAGCGAGTGGGTGGAGGGAGTGATGATGATGGTGGTGGAATCCTGACAGTACCCCCTCCTCCCGAGGCGGCTCTTGACGCTTGAGAAGAGGGGCATTGGCGACGGCGAGGCCTACCACGACCTCTGGGGGCAGGACGATCAGGATGGTCTGCATGAAACTGGGTGAGGAGGGTTGGGTCCAGAATGTCTTCGCGGGGTACCCATGAGCGTTCCTCGGGGCCATAATCCTCCCAGTCGACTAGATATTCCAGCCGGGGGCCTCGTCGCCGCGAATCCATGATGTTGCGGACACGGTAGATAGGCTCCTCTTCTACTGGAACGGGAGGAGGAGGTAAGTCCCTAGGTCCTGGATCTGAGGGAGGAGAAGTGACAGGATCAATGAAGGGTTTTAACAAGGAGACGTGAAATGAGGGTGAAAACTTGTAATGAGGTGGGAGGTTGAGCCTGTAAGTGACTTCATTCAGCTGCCTCTGCACGGTAAATGGTCCGATGTATCGGGGACTCAGCTTACGGCAGGGCAGGCGAAGGCGGATGTCTCGGGTTGAAAGCCACACCTTCTGACCCGGTTGGTACTGGGGAGGGTCTGTCCGTCGACGATCGGCTTGGGTCTTGTGCCTTCGCACTGCCTGTTGGAGGTGAACGTGAGCTGAGTCCCATACCCTCTCGCTCTGATGGAACCAATAGTCAACGGCTGGAACCTCCGAGGGCTCCCCAGACCAAGGGAATAGAGGAGGTTGAAAACCCAGGATACATTGAAAAGGAGTGAGCCCGGTGGTGGATTGCCTGAGAGAATTCTGGGCGTATTCAGCCCAGGGGAGGTAGCGGCTCCAGCTGTCCTGGTACTGGTGGCAATATGACCTGAGGTACCGTCCTATCTCCTGGATCTTCCGCTCAGTCTGGCCGTTCGTCTGAGGGTGGTATCCTGAGGATAGACTAACAGTTACCCCAAGTAGTCGGAAGAAGGCTTGCCATACCCGAGATATGAACTGCGGACCTCTATCCGATACTATATCTTCGGGAATTCCAAAATTTCTGAAAACATGGTGGAACAAAGCCTCCGCGGTCTCAAAGGCGGTAGGGAGTCCAGGTAAGGGGATCAGCTTGCAAGCCTTCGAGAACCGATCCACTGCTACTAGAATACAGGTGAAGTTGTTAGATTTAGGAAGGTCAGTCATGAAGTCTACACCTAAATGAGACCATGGACGACGGGGTATAGGAAGAGGTACGAGTTTACCCTGCGGGAGTTTTCTGGGAGTATTAGAGATGGCGCAGACTGAGCACCCTTGGACAAACCGGGAGACATCTTGGGAGATAGATGGCCACCAGTACCGTTGACTGAGGAGCGAGAGGGTACGCCTGCTACCTGGATGACCAGAGCCCGGAGCTGTGTGAGCAGAGTCCAGAAGGGCGGTGCGGAATTGTTGAGGTACAAAGGTGAGCCCCTCTGGACCTCCCGGCGGAGCGGGATGGAGACGGTTTTCCTGGGATATCTGATCGTCTATGTCCCAGAGGATTGGACAGGCGAACACGGCTGGAGGGAGAATGGGTTCAGGGCGGTACTCCTCAGACGAGGAATGATGGAGGCGAGAGAGAGCGTCAGCTTTTCCATTCTTACAGCCGGGTCGGTAGGTAACAACGAAATCAAAACGGGTGAAGAAGAGAGCCCAGCGGGCCTGACGAGGATTGAGCCGCTTGGCTTCTTTGAGGTATTCCAGATTACGATGATCGGTGATTACTTGAAATTGGTGATTGGCTCCCTCCAGCCAATGCCTCCACTCTTCCAAGGCAAGCTTGATTGCAAGCAGTTCCCGATTTCCGATGTCATAGTTTCGCTCCGCCGGGGACAGCTTCTTGGAGAAGAAGGCACATGGATGGAGTCTGGAAGGTTCACCCTGCCGCTGGGAGAGGACTGCTCCTACTCCAGTAGAAGACGCATCAACCTCGACGACAAATGGCAGATCTGGATCAGGATGGGCGAGGACGGGAGCGGTTGAAAAGGCGTCTTTTAATTGTTGGAAGGCTTGGATGGCTTCGGGGGAGAAGGATAGAGACTTGGTCTGGGCCTTCAAAGAGGAGGTCAGAGGAGCACTGATAATGCTGTAGTTATGGATGAATCTCCTGTAAAAGTTGGCAAATCCGAGGAATCTTTGAAGCTCTTTCACTGTAGTGGGCTGCGGCCAGTTCCGGATGGTATCCACCTTCCTCTGGTCCATTTGCACACCATGCTGATTTATGATATAGCCCAAAAACTGTACCGACGTGGTGTGAAATTCACATTTCTCCAATTTCAGGAATAAGTGATGGGCTCTCAATTTCTGCAGGACCAGAGTGACATGGCGTCTGTGTTCAGGAAGTGATGATGAATAGATGAGGATATCATCCAAGTAGACTACAACAAATCTATTGAGGTACTCTCGGAACACTTCATTCATATAATTCTGAAAGACTGCAGGGGCGTTGGATAGGCCGAACGGCATTACCCTGTACTCATAGTGGCCGGAAGGGGTGACGAAAGCAGTCTTCCACTCGTCACCCCGACGGATACGGATTAAGTTGTATGCACTGCGCAGATCCAACTTGGAGAATATACGGGCCCCACGTAGTTGTTCCAGGGCTGCTGGGACCAGAGGAAGGGGGTAGCGAAATTTGACCGTTTGGGAGTTGAGATGGCGGTAATCAATACACGGTCGCAAGCCTCCATCCTTCTTAGCCACGAAAAAGAAGCTGGAAGCGGCAGGTGAAACCGATGGTCGGATGAACTGCTGCTGAAGGGCTTCTTTCACATACTCCTCCATGGCCTTCTGTTCCGGGATGGAGAGAGGGTAGATACGGCCTTTAGGTAGAGTGGCTCCAGGTAGCAGGTCGATGGCGCAGTCCCATGGCCGATGGGGTGGTAACTTGGTCGCCAACTGCTTGCTGAACACATCCTGGAACCCCCTGTACTCAGCAGGAATCTCCACTTGATGCTGGACTTCTGGACTCTCAACTGAAGTCGAACAGACTGGGAGTTTGGGTTTGAGCACGGAGGACGAAGAAGAGGGAGAAGATAGGGCTTTCTTCTTGACTGGAGCTAGACAGGTATGTGTACAGTTTTCTCCCCAACGAAGAACCTCCCCGGATTTCCAGTCAATGGTGGGCTGATGTTGGATCAACCAGGGGCGTCCCAGGATGAGCTCAGCAGTAGACTCCTCCAGCACCAAGAATGAGATCTCTTCTGTGTGTAAACAGCCAATGCGGAGCGTTAATGTGGGAGAGACATGACTGATTCGACCTCGACCCAGCGGCTTTCCTTGGATGGTTTGAACTCTGAGCTCTTGAAGGCTGCGGTGCTTGCGGACGTTCAGTTTTTGGAGGAGTTGGGTTGAAATGAAGTTCCCCGCTGAACCGGAGTCGAGAAGGGCTTGCGCTGAGACACAGATATGCGGGGTTAGTAGATGAACCATGGTACGATTTAAAGATTCCACTTTAGGAGGGATCTGAATGGAGCTTACCGCAGAACGTTGAGGTCGAACAGGACAGGAGCAGATGAGGTGATTGTCGCTCCCGCAGTACAGACAGAGGTGAAGCTGGATACGACGCTGGCGCTCAGAAGGAGTGAGATGGGTGGAGTCCACTTGCATGGGCTCAGGTGCTGGAGGAGAAGCAATGGGAATCGAGGACGGAGGACTGACAGCGGTAGACGGATTGTCACAGGCAGATAAGCGTTGTGAAACTCGAATGGTCTTCTGAATGAGGTTCTCAATTCCCATGGAGTCATCATAAACAACCAATAGCTGACGGATGTTCGGATTCAGGCCGTGGCGGAAAGCGGTAATCAGGGCCGACTCGTTCCAGCCACAGGATGCCGCCAGGGTGCGAAACTGGAGGGCATACGTACTGACAGAGGAGTTTCCTTGACGGAGATTGTAAAGCTGATCGTGAACTGAGAGATCTGAAACAGCCTGGCCAAAGACTTCCTTAAAATGAGACATGAAACCTGACAGGGACTTTAACGCTGGGGAGTCTGAATTCCAAAGAGATTGTGCCCACTGGAGAGCTCTGCCAGAGAGTAGAGAAATAATAAAGGCCACCCGGGCGGAATCATCGGTAAACTGATGCGCTTGCATTTGGAAATATAGTGAAACCTGAAGCAAAAAACCGCTGCAATCCTCCTCCTCACCACTGAACGGCGCTGGTCGGGCCATGGGACTCGCAGAGGCAGCCGGCGAAGTAGCGGGTGTTTGCGGAAGTTGATGTTGGCGTGCAGAGTGAAGGATTGCTTCAGGGATGGCGGAAGGGTTGTCCGGTAAAGAAGAGAAGATTGACTGGCGCACTGCTCGCACTAGTTCGGCAAACGGGTCTTGAGATGGATTTCCCCCAGGCTCCGTAGGATTCTGCATCTTTGGTCTGATCTTCTGTCACAAACGAGACAGGAGGCAGACAGGATGGACCGTATGTGAGTTTAATTAGCAGAATGCTCCGAACCAGACGGGAATATCAGAGTGAGAGCGAGTATGGACCAATATCAATACAACGGAACGATCTCTGATCACAGTAAGTGGAAGTGGAATCACCGAAGGAGGACTGAAGGCAGAAGAAGATTGGCCGATCTTTGAGGGTTCTCAGAAGATTCGCGGATTCTCAGGCGAGTGTTGAGATAGAGTCTGTAAGCCATGTAATGACGAGATCAGACGGAGACTGAAGGTTGAGAGTGGGTATATAAGGGTGAGCAGTGATGAAGGATAGCAGGTGACGGTGATGAGGATGAAGAGATGCAGGTGATGACAATTAATATTCAGGGGATGACGAGCGAGTGGGTGGAGGGAGTGATGATGATGGTGGTGGAATCCTGACAGTTGGTACATTGAAATGGTTTGTATGACTGATTCAAATGGGCTATTAAGCTTTTCAAATTAGCCTTATCACACTAGGATGCATTAGCTTCTCAATATTTTGTTGTCAGAATAGTTGCACAGATATTACAACGAGTACAAGAAAACAATTCTCTCATTCATTTGATTATTTCTAAAGATACAACACACAGGGTTGTTGGCTTATTGTTAGTTGGATCTTCTACAATAACCCCCCAAACAAGTCTAAGACGGAAACCTGAACTGTCATGTCCCTCAAAAGCTACTTACTTCTTAATAAAACCATCATATTCAGCTATTTCAAAAGTCTTTTTTGTTTACTTGCTCTCATTTCCTGTCTTTTTTAGCTTGGCTTTAAATAAGACTTCAAGATACCTGCAGGCAAAACAAGTGACTTGTCTCCATTAATGAATAACGTCTGACTTTTGCATCTCGCTGCCAACCTTTGGATGACTGCCGCCCTGCACTCGTAAACACATGGCGCCCCTGAGATGATGTACACATTCTATTAACAGCCCTGAAGATAATGGGAAGCATGTTTTCACTATAGGTACAGCGCTCTGTCCGACACCACCGTATACAGAACCTTCCTGAGAGGAAGCGGCCGCGTCCCGCAGGTTCCGGGAGGTTCTGAGGGGTCAGTAACAGGGGCGGCTGTGATGTGCTGATAATAGCAGACGGCTCAGGGGATGTGACTGTGTGGCGTGGGTGTCCAGACAGACAGTCGCAGAGCAGTCCAGTGATGTACTGCCCAGAGGTTTCATCCTTATCAGTGATAATGTTGTTTTGGAAGAGAGGTTAGAACATTGGAATCTCTTGGTGTCAATTGTGTTTTTTTGGGGTAAAACCGTTTAATAAGAATTTATTAAATGTATAATATTAATCTTATTTATTATTTTATTATTACATTTTTATTTAGGTAAAAATGGGAAGTGGCTGAAGGAAGGGGAATCAGTTTTCACATGCAGCATATTTTGATTTCAGAAACTGCTGATATTAATTTATTCATTAATTTAATATTCATTTTTAAATGCATTTTTTTAATATGTCAGAAATTAATTGTTATATAATATTTTAAATGTATTTATATGTCTATTTAAGGCACATAACAGTGCAATAATATGTTAAATTATAACATTACATTTAGCAAAAAAAAACAAAAAACAAAAGAAGACTAGCAAAATACAGTAGACTAATTAACTTTGAAGATTTTCAGGAAGCAGAGGTTAATGGCACTCTTCCCCTGTTGCATTGTGTCTGTTAAAAGCTGATGTCCTCACGGCTAAACGGAAGTAAGCGATAGCACCTTCAAAAAGAAGATTGAACTGAAGGTTTCAGGAAAGACACTCAGAGAGAATAACTATTTGTTTTGCAGGAATTTGTTTTCCACTGTCTCTTGATTGTCTCTGTGAAAAACAAATGCCAAATCAGTATGTGAGAGTCTGAGTTCTGACCTGTATGAGAGAGCTGCAGTCGTGGTATATTCTGGTTTCCAGCATTACTGGGCCGTGTAAGAGACAGCAGCGAGTGGAGCAGAAAGACCAGCAGGGGACTGCATGGCCCAGTCCTCAACAATCCCACAATCCTCATCTCCAGCTTCATGAAGTCAAACTGTACACGATGTCTTCTATGTCACATCACCTTCGTAGTGCTGGAGAAACAACAAACAGACATGAGCATATACGTTTTAATTTAAATATCACAGTAATACTGTATTGTTCTGTTTTGTACTGTAAATTGGACATAAATACGGTAGTAATAATGTAAACATGAATTTATACCTTTATGCCAATCTATAATATAATATAATATAATATAATATAATATTAAAATAAAAATATATTTAAATCAATACAAATATATGTAATATTTATAGAATAATAATATTTCGAAATTAATTTAGATTTTTAAAATATTTTTTTAACATTTTAAGTTATACTATTATATATAGAATTTAAATAACTATTGTATTATATAAATGTTAACAATGATTTTAAACGTTACATCATTGTTAAATAATGTTTCTACATTGGAATCCAAGGTGTCGCTTTTAGATTTCAGTCAAAATTAATAACTTTGACAGTAAGACACCAAAATAGCGAAATGCTAGATGAAGATACCAGACCATTTTCCACATCAAACTGAAAATGTTCCAGATGTTCCAGATGGCATTCTTTCACAGTGACATTACCCCGTCTATGTCATCTCTTCTGAATGGAAAACAGAATATGCCACATCCTCAGGCATTAGCTACCAGACTTCAGCATGCTAGCGTCACCTGATGCACTTTTCTAGTTTCCTCAAGTCAAAACTGTTTGAGCAAGAGCTTAAACCCTGGAGGCACAACAGATGCTACTTCAAGACTAGAAACCCGAAACTTTCCGAGCGTGCGAGTGGCGTGCCGAGCTCACGACTGCGCGAGAACCAGCCCGAAATCGGAGCATTGTTTCGAGAGAAGTTCCCATGGCTAATCAGCTGCCCTGATCTTTATTTTCTTTCCTTTAAGAGGTCACCCTACATAAACAGATCGCATGCGCAACCTAGAAACACTTGAGCAGCTTCCTCCTGTACATGCTAACCGCTAAACAACACTGTCAAAGAACATGCAATTGTTCAGTCCACTGGAATGGATTTCATTTGTCTGTTAGCAACTTTCGTAGGATTCGTAAGTATAGAAAGTCCAACAATTGGCGAGCTCATTGAAAGAGCAGCAGTTTTTGTGTTGGTGCTCAGGGGAAGCATTTTCCCATGATGAGGGTATTGTATGTTGCGCCACTTAGTCTCGCGAGGGGACCCCTGGGGACGGTTTCGACACGAAAAATGGGCTTGAGCTCAAACATATGCAAAATGAAGATAGGCTTTCTCTATTGCTCCATTCATCACCTCAAAATCTAAGCTCATTACGCTGTTCCTCGGACATAATAACACTATTCAAGTTCTTCGAGTGACGGTCACCAAATGCTCAATTTGGAACACTGATTTATCGCAAAATTTATTACCGCAACATTTCATAGTAATGTGTTTATCAGACATCTGATAGCCGTAATTCATCTTTCACCTAAAAATAGATATTTTTCTGTACATGTATTCACCCTCAGGCCAGCCAAAATGTAGATGAGTATGTTTCTTCCTCTGCAGTGAATGGGTGCCGTCAGAATGAGAGTCCAAACAGCTGATAAAAAACATCACAATAATTCACAAGCAATCCATACCACTCCGGTCCAACAATTAACATCTTCTGAAGTGAAAAGCTGTGTGACTGTAAGAAACAAATCCATCATTAAGGTGTTTTTAACTTCAAACTGGCACTTCTGGTCAAAATATAATCCAAAAAAAAAAAAAATAGTCCAGTATCCATAATAACTCTTCCTTCATAAAAAAATAAAAATAAATAATAATAATCTCCTCTTGTCCTCTCACATCAAAATCCACCAACATACTTGTTTAGAGCTGGCTTGTAAATGGTGGTTAATCTGTGCATATTTTGCTCCTGATTCAGACGAGATGACTTTTCCACTGGAGAAAGCAATATTATGAATTATGGACTCATATTTCAATTGGAAGCAATGTTTTGAAGTGTTTTGATGATGTTGTTTGTTTCTTATGAACACGCATTTACTTCACAGGTATGCCGCGAGATTACTTGTGGATTATTGTGCTGATTTTATCAGCTGTTTGGACTCTCATTTTGACGGCACCCATTCACTGCAGAGGATCAGTTGGTGAGCAAGTGATTAAATGCTACATCTCTCCAAATCTGATGAAGAAACAAATTAATATACAACTTGTTTTTCAAGGTGAACTGTTCCTTTAAGTGCTGTGGTATCAGGCTGTGTTTCGTCACACGCTCTTGGTTAATTCATCGGGTGTGATAACTGGATTCACTGTGTTGGAAGGAGCACAGGTGCTCGAGGAGAGTTCAGGGATTCCTATTAGCACCGTTTGTTGACTCAAACCTATTAATCTCCCAGAGAAAGCAAAAGAAAACATATCACTCCTGGCCCGCCAACAACTATGTGTGAGCTGTGCAAGGTGGTGATGGTCTGGCAGATACTAATATAGGCATATTTTTCACTAGAGTACTTTCGGTATTCTTGACGTCTCTATTTAGCAGATATAAATCCAGTTGGGAGTGCAGGAGAGATTTGAATTATGCTGTATTAAAAAGGTCCATTATGTGGCCTTGGTTTTTATAGAATGAGTGGGATTTGGTTTCAGTCATTTTTAATGACTCTTTAGACATTTATAGACTATTATGTGCTGCTACTACAGTCCATAACATTGAATATTTACTTTTGACTACCAGCATAAAGTCTGGTCCACTTTGTAACTTATTCTGGACATATATATGTGTGTATATATATATATATATATATATATTATAGGCAATAAACATTGACATTTTGCCTGCAGATTGACCTGTCCAGACAACAGTTGGTCACCAGTTTTCTCAATATGAGGAAAGACAACAAACACACACTAACTGTGGGAAAATCGTCAAGCTTCGGGAAGAGGAAGTAGTTGATATTAAGTCACTTCCAGACGACAAAAGCCACACAACGTAAAGCAGGAGAGAAATGGCAGCTCACTCCGGATCCAGAGCCTGTTTCCTCCGACACGTTTCCCCCTCGTTGTTAAGAATCATGGAAAACTACTGGCTGTCAGGGTCACATTCAAGAAATGACCTAATTTACAACCTTGACTGGCGAAGCTTGAAGAGTGACTGTAGACATTGTCCTCCTAATGCTGCTTTAGACAACTGAGAATACAGTCAAAGAGCTCTGATCATGGGTACCGGGACACTTCTTCATCCGGACCTCACATGTTAAGCACACCGAGGTTTCTCCAGGACAAAAAGCCTCTTGGAAATACTGCAAACATCTTAACAGGCAGACGGGAGAATAATGATCCCTGCGGGGCGACACAGAGTCAGGGACTTTGTCAAAGTAATGGATGAACACTCTCACTTCCTCTTGAGCTTGTGAGTGGACAGAATAGAGGGAACAGCGGGGGGGCTTTCACTGCTCTGCACCAGCAACCTCGGACCCCATCCCAAAAAAATAAATGAAAAATACGCCACTTCAGACTCTCGGATGTCCTTGCATTTACACACCACTAGTGGCACCAAACAGATTCGTTATGTTTTTGTATAAAATAATACAACCTTCACTTAAAATAATTGTGGGCTTGGGGCAGGACTAACATTTTTTTCTATATTCTTTATATTTTCCAAAGTGCCAAAAAAAGCTGTATAAATATTTTCTTTCTTTTTTCTTTTTTGCATTTGTTAAACGTCAAATAGATGTTAGCTATGTTAGATGAGCTATCAACAAAAGAAAATCTTTAATATTTTATATTATATATCATGGTAATGGTATATCTATATCACAATGTAGTTATCTTTGATTAAAATGAACATTTTGGCAAATTGGTTGCTAATTGTTTTGAATTTAATGTGATTTTGTGATATTATCGGATTTATATACTTGTATTGGAGTGTTTGGTCACTTCTGTACGCAAACATTTATTTTATTTTATTTTATTATTTAAAAAAATGTATATACAATCTAAATGGTATTTGCTAAAGCTAAATCAAGACAGCACAACTAAAATTAGAAAACAAAGACTCTGCATTCTGATTGGTTGATCCATTTTTGTAAATATTGTATAGATATTAAACTGCATTTTACATTTAAAAAATTCCTAATAATTCATTAGTAAACTTTGTGTTGACTTGTTAGAGACTCTTTCCAGTTTCTTCACATTCGGCAAACTGAACTAATAGCCACACAATTAATGCATAAAGTGTACCATCAGATATTATATAACATCATACACCTAGCCCTAACTGGCCCATTAAAACTACTCAGTTACATTTAACTGAATAAAATTAAAGTAAATGAGCAGCCAAACCCAACTTGTACAAAGAGAGATCTGGAAAATTACTTATTCATTGGAAGTCTAAATGTGAATGAAAGGGGCCGGTCGGCAGGTTAAGATCCGCAGCGAGCTGTGAAAAGACCTGCTACCCCGTGAGCAAACAACACTGGGTTCAACCAGCCGAAAAACAAGCAGCCAAGCCTCCCGTTTACCAGGCACAAAGACACCAGCTTAACACGGCGGGACACGCATCCAGGGCCGCTTTAACACCTAACGCATTCAAAACCAGCCCCATTCTCTGCGAAGCGCTGCCATTGAGCGCAAACCCACAGAACTGTTCACAATTCATTAGGCTTTTTCTAATGCAAAAATCCACAATTTAGAGAAACAAGAGTCAAAGGGTTTCACGTTCCTTGGGAATCATTCAGAAGCAGATTCATCAGGCGTCCATCATTCCCTTGGGTAATGCTGCACTAGTGTCCCATGCAAACACAAGCCATGCCAGCAGATTTTGTAGTCAAGAAAGGATGGTTTACATCAACACATCCGCCTCGCGTTTTGAGGATGACGTTGTTGAGCTCATTAGGAAGACTTTAGGTCTTCAGGAAGGATTACAGTTTCTCTGCGACATAATATGGACAAATGTGTCGAGTGCTCGAGGGCGGGAAGGTTATCTGAGTTTGTTAGGAAGGTGTCATGTTGGAATGAGTGCACCCTGCTTACAAACGACAAAAACCATCCTTCTGCTTTTATTAAGTCATTTGTTATTTTATTCCGATGTGTTTAATGTGTTTAATGTAGAATGTAAATTGGAAGTTAAGCAGAAAGCCATTCATAAAGCTCTTTGAGATCATTGTAATATGAACGTAAACTTTTATGTAGGCTGCTAATGAACTCATTCTGAATAAATCAAAGCCTGTAAGAAATTGGTGTGTTTAATGTGTTTTTGTGAAATTATCAATTATATTGGGATATTATTGGGTATTTTCAACTATGACCACTTTTGGCCTTCTGATATAGTCTCTTATGCTCAACAGGACTGTATTTATTTGATCATTTATATACATTAAAAACAGTAATATTGTGAAATTTTAATGCAACTGTTTTCAGTTTGAATCTATTATGAAATGTAATTTATTCTTGTGATCAAAGCTGGATTTTCAGCAACCATTACTTCCAGTATCCAGATTTGCTCAATAAATTTTCATATTATCAATGTTGAAATCAGAAAGAATCAGAATGTAGAAAGTACAAAATAACAGCATTTACTTGACTTCTGTTGAGTGGTAGTGGGCAAATTCTGGCTCTTGCGAACATTCATCTGGACAATAACTCCCCCACTCCTTAACAGATGGACCCCCTAGGCAGTTTTGGAGACTCTGTTTTGCTTCATAACCAAGCATGGCCGTGTCATATGGTTCAATGTTTTGCCCCGTGCGTGAGATCTTCCAACCATGCGCCCCTAAAACTCCCACGGCACCACCCCAGTGATCCTGAACATCACAATCTGCTCCTCGAGTCCAGTTCTGCTCTGAAGTCAGTGATCAACAGACCAGAGAAAGAGTCTCTCCTTCACATACCGGCCCATCTCTGCACTCCTCAACCGCAGATACTTGCGTCTGGCAACCAAATGAAGAGAGACAGATGATCTGTCCACTTCAGCTGTTTCCAATCTGACAGGATCCAGGGCTTTCGGCCACTTCTGCCTTAAGGCGTGATGTGATGGGCTGCCTTGAAAGGCCAGAAGTTATAATAATATTTAAAATGGTCAAATATCTGCCTCATCTTGTCCAGGGTTCTGGATTTCCAACACAGCAGTGATGAGTAATGTTATATTTATTTACTCGGCATCATTGTTCAATGTTTTGGTGAGCAAATTCCAGCAATTCTCCTTGCGTGTCTTTTTTTAACCATTTACCAGCAAGAAACAATGAGATGAAAAAGGAAGTGTATTATTAGAGTCTGTATGCGTGAGAGCTACTGAACAATATACAACTTCTACTATTATTACCATTTCTACAGTATTATTATTATTAGTAGTAGTAGTAGTAGTAGTAATATTGCATGAATGAATAGATTAGATGGACAAAAAGGATAGAATAGAATAAATGGTTAACTTTATGCAATGAAGATAACAATAACAACAACAATTCAGACCAATAACAATTCAGTGTGCAAATACTGCGATCATGTCATCTCTGTTGAAATTTTGCATGCTGAAAATATTGTTTTAAGGCAAGAAGAGATATTAATACTGCAAATACTTAAGCAAAAGCAAATGTACAAAAAGCAAAAGCAAAACAAAATGGGAAAACAAAACTAGAAAGCAAAACAAAACAAAACTAGAAAGCAAAGAAAAACAAACAAACAAAAAAAATGGGGGAAACAAAACAAACAAGACTAGAAAGCAAAGAAAAATAATGAGAAATTGTAAAACAAAACTAGAAAGCAAAGAAAAACAAACAAACAAAGAAAAAAATGGAAAACAAAACAAACAAGACTAGAAAGCAAAGAAAAACAAACAAAGAAAAATGATAAAACAAACAAAACTAGAAAGCAAAGAAAAACAAAGCAGAATAAAACAAAACATATATTTTATTAAATCTTAAATATCTTTCTTTCATAATGTGTCATATATCAAAACTATATGTCTTTGAAAGTAGTGCCAAGGAAATCTGACTGTCTAGTTCTCCGCTGGAAGTTTCTGTTTCCCATCAGCATCCAGGAAGCCCATTGGCTGTAAATTGTACAATTTCAGCAAACTTAATCTACGATTGTCTGGTCTGGGCCATTCAGAGCAATTCAGTTTGTTATCAGAGATGCCAGATTCCCTTTTACGCACCCTAAATAACATCCAACATCACCACAAAGCATACAAAACAGATTCTGAACTCTTTTATTGTCTGTCAGAAGTCTACGATTAGTAATCCGTCAACTCACGTCCTACTACTGGAGGTTTTAAATCAACATGTGCAACCAAAAGTGATTGACTGTCAGGCCCATTACATCTCACCACATTAAAATAAACAGCCGTTCACATGTGTGTTTTAAGGGCGGGGGGACATCCAGCATGTGAGATGTTAAATTGAAATGTTTGAAAATACAGTTAGATAAATAACTCGGCTTTGGGGAGGGAATGGGAAGAATCGTCCCAGTTCAAGAATCTTGATGGAATGTTGTGGTTTTCATTCCAGACAGCTGATTTTGGGAGGGAGTCAAACAGTATATGTTGCACATCCCTCATAACTGGGAAAACAACCGTCTAGATGGTTCTGTAATGTTCCCTAGAGAATCTGGATGACAGAACGCTCCTAACCAATGTGCCATAGGAAATTTGAAACACAATGTGCAGAACTCCATCTCATTTCCTCCTTTCCAAGGATTCCGTGAGCCATTCCTGCTAGTAATTGTGAGGACAACTAAACAGCCGTTTACTTCACAGTTGCATGACCTTGGGATTGAGAACTGCCTCAAGAACACAAACCCCCTCTTTAAAACCCAGCATGAACCTGCCGGGCTTAGGATGGTGACTATTTTCCTATTAGTCCTTTGGTTAAGATCCACGCAGGAGATTTCCTCTCAAACTTTTACTGCAGAAAACCCTCGGGTACGAAGTCGTGATTTGCACTTACATATAGCCCAACCATATAGGTGCTGCCTAATCACAATTAAATTTGTACTGTAGGCTAGGGATTTGTACATAATGTTTACACTTAGATATGCTATAAAAAATTACAATATGGAAGATAGATCTATAATTTTCTTATTACAGATAGATGTACACTAACTATAATTTTGGTTAGAATCAGGGTTCTTATAATTAATTGTAGTAACTGAAACAAATAAAAAACATGTTACTTGAAATACAATAAAAATTAATAAAAAAATTATAAAATAACTAAATCTTAAATTGAAAAATGACACAACAACAAAACCTACTAAACATTTAACTAAAAAAAAAACCTACTTAACAGTAAGCAAACATATAGAGTAAAAAATATATAATTACTTTGCATTATGTGTGATTTTTACTATACTTTTTGTCAAATGTATTTATTTATTTAAACTGCTGAATTACCATATAATTTACAATGGAAAAAAATAAATTTTTTTGTTAATTATATACAGGAATATGCCATGCCATCATACCTGAGACTTTGTTACCGTGTGTGTATATATATATTTTTTTACTATATATTTGCATATATTTAATTTATTAATTTATTTATTTTTTAAGTAAGTTCTACTTATTAAAGTCAGTAGTTGTATATTTAGATGTTGCTGTTTCAGTTTTATCATCTGCAGTGCTTCATAGGAACAGTATTTAATTTTCTTTAAAAGACGTCGAGGATATAGTCTTGTATTTTTTTATGCTTTGATCCTTTCCTGTGATTCACTAAATTGAGAAATGAACTGGAAAATACCTCTGGCACCCAGGAAATCTTGGGGGCACTTACTGTTTCTCTCTATTAAAGCTCATCTCTTCTCTATATTAGGAGTTGTACAACAAAGCAGTGGTTAAAGGCAGCTTGTTAACATACCTGTCTAGACAAACTTTGTTTTTTGTTTAGTCTGAGATGAGAGAATGCCAGACAACACCTGCTGGTCTTAAATCCCATTTGTTTCATTTTAAAGACACAAACAAGACACGCTCATCCCTGATCTGGATCCACAACAAAGGTTTCAAAGCAAAGAATGTTGGAGATGCATGTAAACAACCTGCTTTGAACAAAAACACAAATACAAGAGAGAAATCAAAGTGTTTAGCTAACGAGTCAGATAAAACGTTGTTACTAAACAAGGTCTGTGTAAATAAAACATGTAAACTCCTGGTAAAATCATTCTCACATCTCATCTGAAGTCAATATCAGTGGAAACATCCCTTCACTGAATGTAAACTATTTATTGTATTATTTTTATTAATTAATAACAAATTAATTAAGGCCACTTCACGTCAAAAAAAGAATAAAAAGTACACAGTCTTAATCAGAAAAAAAGCTAAATATTTATTCGGTTTCCTCGGTTTAGGAGTATAAGTGTTTTGTTTGTTTGTTTGTTTTTACTCTTTTTGTGACCTGGATTATTTCCTAGAGTTTTCAACACCTGATTTTTTGACTGTTATATAACATGTATGTCATATAGTTTTTAATTTTAACAGGAAAGGTGGTTTTCCCTGCCATGTTTATGAGATAATTAGCAAATCCCAATCTGTGAGTGAATCATTCTTTTGATTTGGATCTTTTCAATGAATTGATTAATTCAGATCATCAAAACAGTCAGAATGATTATTTTATGAATAGCATAGATCAGTTTTTCAAGTTTAACTCATTGATTCAGTCTCAGCTCACTTAAATTTTAGTCTGTTTCTCAAACAAAACTATTTTGTTTTCTTTCGAGGTTCTTTTATTTTTTTTATATTATTCATTATAAATACATGGGGAAACACAGCTAGTGAAATAAACAGTTGAAAAAAAATTCTTATATGGATTATGGATTGGTAATGGTAAGCAATGTAAAAAAAAAAAATAATAATGTGTTGATGGATTTGTTTTTTACAAACACAGCTTTTCTACTCACAAGATGTTAATTGATGGACTGGAGTCGTGTGGATTACTTGTGGATGATTGTGAGGTTTTTATCATCTGTTTGGACTCTCATTCTGACGGCACCCATTCGCTGCAGAGCATCCATTGGTGAACAAGTGATGCAATGCTACATTTCTCCAAATCTGATCCCATAAAGACATAAACTCATCTACATCTTTTATGACCTGAGGGTGACTCAATGTTCATCAGTTTTTCATTTTTGGATGAACTATTGCTTTAAAATCTCTCTTTTTGTGTTTGGCAGAAGAAAGCCATACGAGTTTAAATCAACATGAGGGAGAGTTTTCTCTAACGCGTGTTGATGTGTTTTGTCAATAATATCTTTAATCATTCGTGGTCCTCTTTAATTATCTCATAATTTTGTCATTAATAACAATTATCTTGATTCATGTGTGACGCTCCTCATACATCTGACCTCACTGACAATGTCAACAAACTCCCGCTCAGCAGAAGATACTGACTTATCGAGTGTTTTCCTCGCCGGTGGTCCGAGTGACCTCATTCCCGGCACTGGATGTCACACCACCCATAAAACAGGCCGTCATGGTTCCCCTCAAGGAACATTCGGAGTGAAGATTGGAGTCAGGCTCAGACTACAAGTGGACCCAGATTGTTTAAAATCGCATGTATATTTTGTCTTTCGCCTCATCCTTTTGTATGCTGTATGAGGTAATGTAACGCTGAGAGGAGAGAGGACCTTTTTTACCTTGAGTATTTGTTCTTTGATGGGCTTGTGTTTGCAGACCAGTCCCAGTACGAAACATAGCTTTCAATCAAACGGGATTCACACAAGTGCAGTTTTTATACTCCAGTGGAAAACATCTGCCACTTTTTTTCTATGAGCCTTTCTGCACTAGCATTAGCAACAGATTAGCTTTGTTGACATGAAAGATATTATGAAAGATATTATTTAATGATTAAGCTTGCAGAACAATTCAGATTAAGACTGATATTTATTATTTTGTTGACAAGTCTGCATGCAAAAATTTTCTTTATTTGTGCTATGAAGATGAACGAAGGTCTTATGGGTTTGGAATGACATTAAGGTGATTAATTAATGACTGAATATTCATATTTTGAGTGAACTATCCCTTTAAGCAGGGCTGGCGCCACGGGGCGTCGCCCCTTCACCCAAACTATCCCGCCCCCTCACCCAAGATGAGTATGAAAATAGAGTTGAATTATGAAATATAATGGTTTATTCCCCTCAAAATCAATGCATAAAATCCCGAAAGATTCACGAGTCTGGAGACTCCATCTGGGCATGATTATAAAATAACTCCAGTGGAATTAAGCAAAGTATTTCCAGAGAGACTCTTTCGTACATTAGCGCGTTCCCAAGGCGCTTGAGGGTACTTATATTTGCAGCAGTGATAGAGCGAAATTAGAGAGGCTATTCTTCTTGTTGTCTGCGCAATGCTGTTCATTAGGAAAGTTAGAGGACTCTGCTTTGCCTCACATGACAGGACCTGAGAGCACATTAATTAAAGCCAATTACAGATAGCTTAGAAATCCCTCTGCTAAGCCTTTGAGAGCAATTTGTAGGAGATGAAACAGCACGGGTCAACCGTCATAATAAAAGAGAGCATCTCTGCAACATGTGCGCTTGATGGGAGTTGGCAAATGATTAACGCTAAGATTCCTAATCCAAAACAGATAGTGCACTAGTGATACTGAATAACAAGGGCAGCTTTTATCCTTTAGCTAGACCTCTTAGGTTTCATACCTATGAATTTGTCTTCCACATCACACGGTTATAAAAGCATGGAGTCCTGTAGGACTCTACAAAAAAAAAAGAGGTTAAATCACATATAATAGCAACTCCCATGGCAATTTTTTATCTCAGCCGATGCGGAGTCCTCTATAATCTTCACTTGATTTATCTTTGGCTCTTTGGCCTTGAAGAATTCCAGTGTCTTTCGTTTGAAAGGATGAGAAAACCGAGCGAGAGCCCCATGCCGGGAGGTGAGGATCCCCGCAGAGCTCTCTGACATCCCGGGACCTCAAGGGTCGTCCAGCCAGAGGGGGTGCCAGTATCTCTGCTCCAGGTGATGAGGAATGCAGGATTCGGAGGTTTAGACAGGCGTGTCGGGATACGGCTAATCAGATATATGTGTCCAAAACACTTTGTTCTCTGAGGTCTTGTAAAAATTTGTATTGCGATATTGGGGTGTGGAGGTTAAGTGTGGGATTTCTGCACCGCTAGTAGCACCAAACAGAACTGTAATCTGAGCAATGTGACAACACTTTGAGCTTACTGCAAAATCATTTTGGCAAAAATCCAAATTCATTGCAGTTTCCAGCTGTAATGACCAGTAGTTGCAGTAAACCACAACTTTTATTTCTTAATCACATAAAATCAAGAGTAATTTTTGTGCAAATTCATTGCACAATACTATGCAAGGACCCTTGTAAACTAATATATTTTGATGTTTTTTTAAAAAACAAACAAGTTTTTATGACTTGATTACAAACATTTGGAAGGGGAAAGTAATAGTAAAAAAGTAATCTAAATGTAATCTTAAAGTAATCAGATTACATTATCTAAAATGAATAACCTAGATTACATCACCAACTATAATATTCAGCGTGTAATCTGTAATGAGTAACGGACTACAATTAGTAAGTGAACTACCAGCGCTGCATAGAAAGATGTAGATGAATTAATGTTGGTACACCACAGCTCCAAAAAAATTATATAAATAAAAATACTGACATTGATTAATGTAATACTGAGTATTTTTGAATTATTGAGTACGCAGTCTCTTAATTTAAATGATTTGATGTTTTCTGATGTAGTAAACTTGTTCAGTAGCTTACTCTGTACAATACAGCACTTGCAAAGTGAAGCGCTCGGGTACAAATCTGTGAAACAAGTTATGATAAAAGACTTGTACAATTTGTGATTTTATCTAATGTTTGGTCGCTAACACTATTGTGTAGGTTTAGGGTCAGGTTTATTGTAGTTCTTACATTATTTTCAATTGCGATAAAACATTAGCTTTTTAACGCAACTCGCTGGATACTACATTTACAAACTGCTGCGATACACACAACATCAACAACATTTTTGTAATAAAACACTGCCAGCTTCACGTTCACCTGTTCTAGATATAACCGAACACGTCTGTAGTGCCTCTCACAAGACATCTCAATTAGAAAGTGTCGCGAAATTTGCAGAAAGTAGAGTTATATTTACAGAAATGACAGCAAATGTGTGATTTTCTAATAAGTCTGGGTTATGTCTGGTGGCGGGGAAATGTTTGAACAAATTATTAGAAAAAAATCTGTCTAGTGACACTAGTAAAGCAAAAAACCCACTTTCTTTATTTTATCAAAGCACAAAAGCCACAATTTTGAATAGTTTCAATTGTTTTTGACATTGGGGTCCAAAATAAAATATCTTTATGTATACTGTATATTAATGCATATATTACACTAAGTGCAAATAGTCTGCCTTGTTAGCAGAGGCTGTTAACACTAACTCTGCCCACTAACATGTGATTCGGCTAGTCAACATTACAAAAGTTAGATGATAGCTGTCAGCTGCAGTGATGCAAATGGTAAATTGTGTGTCATACTCATTTTGACGCGATCGACCCGAGTTCGAATCCACCGTTTGGCAAACTATTTTCTCCCTTTTTAAATTTCAATCAGAAAAGCATTTATTTTTAATAAAAAATAAGGAGAAAATAAGTTGAAAATAAAGTATCGGATAGGGTTAGGGGGTAGGTGAAGGGAGGACTTTATTTTCCCAATAATGTGGCATCCATTTATTAATTTGAATTCAAATTAACATTTAAACTCATTATGTTATTGCATTATTTTTCATAATGTACTACAATACTTGCCACTATTTGCAATAAGTAGTATAAATAGCAGAACATCCTGATATTTTAACATAGTGTCTATTTCTATTTACACTAAGTGTAAATAAAATATGCAATAAAAAATTGTTTAAGGTAAGACTGCACTAGATTTTTACATTTTCCAAAGATAATGCCAGTTGCCCCTGTGACAACAATAATGCTACAAGTGAAATGTTGCCAGAGCGTTGATAAATGGTTGCTAAAGCATTCTGGTTGATTCTGTTGATTTACTTACTTGTTATGGCAATTTTTATTGCCAGACTAGATTCAGTGCCGCTTATCATGAATGACACAAGAGCTATCTTGAGTCTGTTTGTGTGTGACTAAAACTATGAAACAGCACATGTAAACAAATGTTGGGTTTGTTCCCTATTCCGCAGAGCTCCACACACTCCATCCCAATCCTGAAGGAATACACAGCTGCAGATTACAATGAACCCACTCAGGAACAATGAAAGACTAATATATGCATGATTCATGACCGACACATTGTGAGTCTCAGTTGGTAGTACAATGAAAACCCTGCTCGTTCTGGGCTCTATACGCAGAAATAACATCAGAATTGAGCTTGGCTGAAGATTGAAGATTTGGCTGAATGATGACGAAGTTACTATTATTTGTCGAAACAGCTGGTTGGGTGTTTAAACAGAGCTTCCCTTCGCCCTGGCCAACACAGAGCCACTTCCAGCCTCTTTCTGACTTTCCTGGGGTCGGCGCCAGACAGCAGGTTCGAACAGATGCATTGTGGGAAGGAAGTACTATGTTTGCCAGGGCATTGTTAATGCTGGGCTGATAGAGAGAAGGGCCAATTAATTAAGATAATAGAGAGGCACCACAATGGGTTATTGAGTCATTTATGGAGGATGTTGTTCGCGGTCTCGCCAACACATGCACATTCAGAGCAATTCTTCAACAGACACACGAACACAATGACGATTGATTGGCATCTCTGGCCGACTTCCCAAGATCCACCTGCCCAGGCTAACAGTTCAATGATGTACAGTAAAAACGGCCTTAACACCTTTAAATGAGAGTTACAACGTAGACTGGAAATCATTCTCATATGTGTTGTATTTTGAGCTTTTTGTCACAAATTTTCTTTAAAATTTCAGTTTTCAGAAAGGCTTTTAGAGTGTGTTTACATATTAACACAAACTTTTAACTGCAACAAGCTAACATGAGCAAAACTGGCATCCGATTCTTCTTTTCCATATGGATGAGAGCAAATGAGCCTTTTTCTATGGGAAAAGGATTTATTTTAGATGACCAAGTCATTATTTTCCAGTTTTTTTTTTTTCTCCCACAGAATTGGACACAGTGGTTGTACTTTAGTCTGTATTAAAGTGAATAATAGTGGCATTTGTGACTTGCTTGTTGGGTGGTCTATGTCCTCCATTATTTCCATGACTTTTTTCCCAATCTTACATTGAATACTATCCTAAATACTACATTTAGATGTAAAAGGACAACTGATGAATCAGTCTACCCATCCTTTATGTGATTTATTGTCTCTTATAGACTCTGTATTTATTAGAATCAATAAACTGCACACAAAAACATCTACTTTGTCTGTTTATTATAAAGAACTATCAGCAACATGGCAGTAAAACAGTTACATGTCTGGATGAAAGATCTTGTATTGAAATATAAGAACCAGAAGAGTCTAGATAAGAGAATAATAGAAATTAACCAGACGCAGATGTGCTCTGATAACCTGAAACAGATCTGAAAATATAAATCAGTCAAGATTGGGACGTTCCCAAGAAACTGTGGATATGCATAGCAAGTACAAAGGGCATTGATCTATCAGATTTTCCACAGCCAAAAAGTGAAATGATTCATCAGTTCACAAGGGCTAAAAATGTGAACGACTTCTCCCTAAACCCCATAAAATGTCATCTGATATCCTTGACACAAACGTCAGCCGGTCAGATGGATATCACACCAAACCAAAATCCTCAGACACTTTGATTCCTCTACAGTTTTTGCCGAGTGAAACCACAGAGTAATCAAAAACCCACAGAACTCTGGGAACAAGATCAGAAAACCAACCGCAAACCCTCAATCATCAATGCATTGCTTCCTATGAACATTAAACATATAAATAGAGCATTAAAAGAACATTTAAGGTTGAACAGAAGCTATACACATCTTTTTGATTTAGGAGTGGTTATAATAAAAATAATACCATATTTGATTACAATTACAAAAATCACACTCCATTTGTGAACAATATTTAAATTGAAAATTATGTAAAAAAAAAAAATAATAACATAAATGCTATCTTTATTTTAATAAAATATGTAGTCAATCTGTAGAAACAAAAGAAAAACATATATTATTAAATTATAAAATCATTATAAATAAAATAGTTTAATAATGGCACTCAATTTATTAAAACAGAATTGTTAGTTAAACTAAAAATAATTATAAAAATAATTGTAAAAATATTTTTAAATATAAATAGTTTACAGGGATAATTCAATACAATAAATGATTACAATAAAAAATCTAAAAACTAATTGTTAGCTGAAACTAAATTATTTATTTAAATGAAAAATAATACACTTTTTATATGATAAATAATGGCACTCCATTTGTAAAAACAACTAATTAATACAATCTAAAAGTAATTAAGAAAATATTTAAATAAAACAACTACGCACAATTTGTAAATACATACTATTAGTTCAACTGGGGAAAAAATATCTATTTACTTTTTTTTTTTAATTAAACATTTGCATTCAATTTCTATTTATTTTTTATGTTTATTTATTTTTATTATTATTATTATTATTATTAAACATTTGCATTCAATTTCTATTTATATTTTTATGTTTATTTATTTATTATTATTTATTTATTTATTTTTACATTTGCAATTCAATTTGTAAAAACTGTACATAGTTACTTTCTAAAGATCCAAAAATATAATTAAAATAATAAATCAAATAAATAGGTTGCAAAAACAAATGTTAGTTATGCATTTTTAATGGAGCAGAAAGTGAAAGGCCCCTCTGGAGCCCCTCTCTGATCAGGACCCCTGGAATCATCCTAACCTTCGCTGATGAAGACTGAGCGGTTGAAGCTACACTTTTGACTGGTAAATCAAAGCACATCTCAAGGCAGCGTAACTTTATTTTAATCCAAAAATGTAGGACTGTATGACTGCTCACATGAAACAGAGCTATTGTTTCCAGCAGAACAAAGCTCAGTCCAGATGAAACAACAACAGCCGTGCTGGCCAGCACAGATAAGGCCCTCGCAGACGCCGCCTGGCTTTCCTCATGCGGCTTCTACGTGAGGACTCCTCCCAAAAGCAGATCACAGTCAATCTGTCAGCTTCTCCGCTCGCTTTCAAGTGCTCCGAGTGGGTGTGAAACCTAAACCCTCCCTGACAAGAACTTACAGCCATATCACAACACATCCTGATAATGCCATCCATCAGTCTTCACATCAAAGCCAGTCTGAGACAGGGTCCGTCAACTTCACAAAACCTGAATATGTTTGATACATTTGCATCCCACAGTATCTTGGTCTTATAAGACCTCTCTGGAATACTTGATTCTGATTGGTCACCTCTCTCTATTTGTCATATAATAAATATAATAGATGAAATTGGTTTTAATTCAAATAAATTAGATACATTTACTAAAATAATTGTTAAATTAAAAACTATTTCTAAAAACATTTATATTTTAATACATGTACTTTTATACGTTTTTAAAAACTCAAATATATTGTTAATTTTGGAAACATTATTAATAAAATTGTTTTACCTAATGAATTGCACATAATAAAAAAAACATAAATATAAAAACAAAACAATATCTAAAAACAATGATATATATCATTGTAATATAAGAAGTCATGGCATATCTCAAAAAATTTAATAAATAAATAATAAAAATATTATTTATTTATTTGAAAATATAAATGTGTGTATCTAAAATCCTACTAATTTCAATAAATATTCTGGATCAAATTAACCCAAGTGACTTGAAATCATTTTAGATTATATTTCTATAGATGGGAGTAAATGTACAGCATGTGAAGGACAGACACAAACAACACAATATAAACCCCAGCAAACAGGAAGAGGAAAGAATCAGGAGGACAATGACCATCAGTGACGTCCAAACATTTAAACAAATGCACTGTATGTCCTGTGTCCTGTTCACAAGACCGAGCTTGTGTAAGACTATACTGTAATATTACTACATCAAAAAGACACAGACTCAGACTAAACTGTCTGAAAGTGTTAGATGATTAAACCTCAGGCTCACTTAAATACAACAAGTAACATGTTGATACTTCAAGGTTTTTTCTTTCTCTCTCTCTCTCTTTCTCAGCTTTATGACTTTAAACAAATGTTAAAATAAAGTCTTCTGTTAACAGTTTTTCAGTTTAACAGTAAGGCTATTTCAATTAGGGGTCACATAAACACCCAGATAAAAAATAAATGCTGTGTATTTTCCTAAAAAAACACCTTTTAAAACCGTTACACCTGTAAAAAACCATGGTTATTTAAGGTTGACAGAATAACCACAAACAAACAACAATAAAAAAAAAACCCTACCGAGTGTAATGTCCTCGTCGTTTTCCTCGCTTCTGCCGGTTTTATCCCCGTTTCTGTCTCGCTGTCAGTGAAGTGAGTCAGTCGTGTGAAGATGCGCGCGCGTCGCGTGTGTTTTCCGCGCCTCCTTCACTATAAACAAACTCTCCGAGAGCCACTCCTCCACTGCCCAGACCCTGTCCCGTCCGTCCGGTCAGCAGGTGTGCTGCTTACCCTCCGGAGACAGCTCCTAAAACACCCGAGAGTCTCAGTCTGAGGGGGACACCGGGTGAAGAACACCGTCCTCTTCATAGCCCAGAGTGCAGCGCGCGACTGACATTATTTGACTATAATAGGGTCCAGTTATCGCATGTACTTTACATTCACAGGATTTCTGAGGTTTCTTGAAGGTCAGTTTAAGACTTTATTTTAGACCAAGTGAGCAAAATGTGAGGAATAAATGGAATAAACACGTCAGTTGAATTGACCATGGTTTTACTAGACATAAAACCAAAAAAAAGATAATAAATATGGTTACTAAATAGCACACTGTATGTCTGTAAGATGTCTGTTGAAGATCTCTTGATCTGGAAAGCATCTGCTGTCTACAAACGTCTGACAGAAGTCTTAAAGACATCTAATAGACGTCTATTTGACATCTAAAAGGAAACATCTTATTGACGATAAGCAAACCCTAAAAAAATACGTCTTGCAGATGTAAATGCAGATTCAATTCAATTCAAGCACTTTTTATGATACAAATTAGGTTTCTACAATATTTAATAGTAGCTTACTAGTGGTGACTGTCAGTTTATGTGCATGACAGGAATTTTCAGAAAAATGAGTACAAGACGTATACAACCAGACGATAAACACTATCAACAGCAATTATTATGTGATTGCATAGTAAGTAGCAATATTTGTTATGTTCAGATGTCAAATAGACGTCTCTGAGATGTACATATAGTTATACCACATTAACCATGGTTTTGCTACATTAACCATTCTTTGACCATGGTATTTGTAGTAAAACTGTGGTGATACAAATGGTAATCAATATGCCAAAAAATACGTTTAGTCCACTTTTACTGTAATCATGGTTCAGAAACTCTTAGCCATAGGTCTGCATCAGTATTTGTTCTCTATAAATGTAGAGAGAGCACAATAGATGTACTATTAGCAACACTTGGTTTTAAAATCTTCACTAGTTTCAAATAATTTTACAAAAAGGCCTCAATATCTCTGCTTCCAACCACTAGAATATGAAAATAAAATGTATATTCTGATGTTCAGCATTAGTATTTATTTTTTCTTTTGATAAATAAATACAATTTAATTGAAAACGGATACAAATTAAGTTTATGGTTAAAACAAGAAAAATAAAATCTGCTAGGCTAAAAAAAACTCAACTTAATTTGAAGGAAAAATAAAAGAAAATAACACTAGAAGATAATAATTATTTGCAGTGCATGCAACATTTAATGTCTTTATGAATTTAAGACTTCCTTCTCTGATTTAAGATTTTTTTTTTGTGGAAGGGGAGAATATATATAAATAACATTTTTTTTTTCCCTGTAAAATGCATTATTTTCCATTATTGCAATTGCAATTTTAGGAGTGTTGTAGCTTTATTAACTTTAGATTATAAAAGGGTCCTTCTCAAATCAGGGTCGGTATACAGCAGGTTCCCGCTGTGACAACTTACCCCATACACAGGGAGTTAGGGTTAATGTGAAATATGTTTTTTTTTTTTTTTTTCAGTTGCCAAAACAAAGTCATTTGCATAAGTTAATGGTATTTGGTGGTGTGAACTTGGTTTTCTCGCCCCAAAACCAAACTAGTATTTTCTACTGCGTAATATACATGAGAGGAACCAACACAATAGTTTGACGCTGTAAGAGAATAAGAAAATGTCAATGTAACAGAAAATAATATCTACAGAATATGTCATGTGTATCATCAGATTAATTTGCAAGCATACATTGCTAACATTTTAACCTATACAAGTGGAAAAGCTTTAAACATCATTCAACAGGCCTATATGCACTCTTGTTTTGAACATCTTAAGCGGTGCCTCCACCTGCTGCTCAAATATGAATCTGCACAGTCACAATCTTCTCTATTCACATTTGGAAAGCCGTTTATTTGTTGATTTTACCCATAATTCTGCTGTGTATTTGGCAGCACAGACCGCTGGTTCAGTTTCTGCTCACTTGCTTCAGGATGCGACTCACAGGAATATTTTAGCAAGTGATTCTGAATTGCTCCTTTTGAGTATAATAAATAATAATAAAAAAATTGTATATATAAATAATAAATTATTTCCGGATAAACCTGTGAACAAGCAAAGCGAAGTAAAATAAGTAAAATAATTTATAGGCCAATTCAAATATCTGATTTATAATGATTTTATCAGGCACCCGGATGGGTATTATTACCACAAACACTTGGTGCTTCCTGTCAGACAGTGTTATGTTATATAAGACAACCACATAAAAACAAAGATGAACAGTCCAGATTATTGCGTAGACCAAAACAGGAACTAAAACTGGAACTGAGATCAGAAGAACTAGTAACAGACTGATGCAGCTGCCACAGACAGTGTTTCAGTACAGATTTCAGTACAGTAGCTTAACTCATACTTTCCATATAAAAAAAAAAAAAAACACTATTGTAATGGCATATGTACCTAGTAACTTTGAGCTGCATGAAATAGGTTTCTGTAACAGTTACATGTGAAGCAGCCTTTGTAACTCTTTCAATGACAAGAAACGAACCTGAAAGAAGGAGGTGAGGTATTTTATTGTTACATGAGCATGTTAAACAAATTATTGGTCATTTTAATCCTCAAAGGACTGTGACAGGTTGTAGACCGTCGATATTATTAATAGTGCTGCTAAAATTAGTGCATTAATTAATGCATGCAATTCATTTTTCCAATTTAACGACGTAAAAAATATTTAACGCAATTAATGCAGGGGCGGAGCTAGGGTTGGGTTACTCACTGCTGCTTCTGTCTGTTTTCTTGATAAAAATTGTTTATTCAGGCCCTGTCCACATTCATTTATTTTTTAATCCGCAGCTTTTTCTATGCGGTCTGGCTTTCTATGCTCCACGCCGCGCCAGGTTTCATTTGTAAGAATGCTGTTAATAGACTTCAGTTCAGCATTCAACACAATCATCCCTCAAACAGCTCATTCACAAACTGGTTTAGCTGTGGCTCAACACTTCGTTGTGCAACTGGCTGTTGGACTTTCTGACTGGAAGACCTCAGGCAGTACGGGTCGGCAGCAACACATCCAGCACCATCACACCGAACGCTGGGGTCCCCCAAGGATGTGTGCTGAGCCCCTTCATCTTCACTTTGCTGACCCATGACTGCACACCGTCACACAACCCCAACCTCTTTATTAAGTCTGCAGATGACAGGATTGTTGTGGGTCTCATAATCAACAAAAATGAGACAAACTTCAGGAGCGAGGTGAGCCTCTGAACGTGGAGAAGACGAAGGAGATTGTTGTTGACTTCAGACCATCAACGGTGCGACTGTGGAGAGAGTGAGCAGCACCAAGTTGGGTGTGCACATCACAGAGGACTTTTCCTGGACCGACAACACTGCAACACTGACCAAGAGAGCACAGCAGTGTCTCTACTTCCTCCGCAAACTGAGGAGAGCCAGAGCCCCGCACCCCATCATGTACACCCTCTACGAGAGCATCCTTTCGAGCTGCATCACTGTGTGGTATGGCGGCTGCAACACGTCCTGCCGGTGAGAGCAGCTGAGAAGATCATGGTGTCTCCCTCCCCTCCCTCCAGGCCATTTATGGAACCCGCCTCAATCTGTGTTATATTTTAGGGTTTTCCAAATTCAACATGAACGGGGGTGGTCCACTGTAGAAAGAGGCATTTGAAAAGACTGCACTGTTCTCCGTCATTAGAGGTCACACAATATTTAACAGAGAGCTTCTCTCCTTTTTAACACACTGAATGGTCATACTTTTCTTTTGTATTTTAATCATTTTGAATTGTCTTAAGTTGGCCAAGTTTAAAAAAATGTAATTTTCTTACTAAAATCTGTATAATTCATTTGTTTGGATGGATGGACATTTTGTTGTCTATTAGACGTCTATATATGTAGTCGTTTAATAGTGTTCTAATTGGTGACTAGTCTATTCTTTGGCCATGATTTAGCCTTGTTTTAGCCTCCCATGACTGCTTTAAGAAAACCGTCATCTTCAATATTTTTATGATCTTCAGAATTTTACATGCCTAAACACATGTAGCCTATGAAATACCAATTTCTTTGCCAATAACTATCCTAGGCGAGTTCTATGGTAGTGCTAAAGGGAACGAAACGAAAGTAAGGGACTTTGGTTTTGCTAGAAACAGGATACTGTTGAAACATATTTTCCAAGTGCTTCAGTGTTTGAAGCCCGAGGGGTTTCTAATTTCAGTGTGTTTTGCAGCACAGATCAATATCCATCACTTGATTTCCTGAGTGGCCAAGCTTCGAATCAACCCCAAGCCACAGTTTTTGTTCAGCTCTGCACGCTCGAGAGTCTCTCATCATAATAAAGAGAGTGCATGGTCATTTGATTGTAAATAGCGTGCAATTTCATGGATAAAATCATTACGTTATCATTTAGTTCACACTTAAGTATATTATTTCAATAATGAATACCAGTGTTGGGTAAAGTTACTTTTAAAAGTAATGCATCACAATAATGTGTTACTCCCTAAAAAAGTAACTAATTACATTATTTTTTACTGAGAGCTTTTCCTCAGTTTTGAACTCTAAATTCTGGACCGTGATGTAATGTTCTGGCAGCCTGACTTAATGAAGCAGGCCTGATACAACTCACAGATTACAGAATCCTTAAAGGCACAGTGCACTCTAAAATAAACTTATGTAATACAGCTATGTTGCAAAACCGCTTTAACTGCTGAGGGACACAAAATGCAATGATGGACCGCGTCAGTCTTAATTTGCTCATATTATAGAAAAAGATAGAAAGAAAGAAAGAAAATTTCAATGAAAGTGGATTGAAACTCATGCTGCCATTTTTGCTAATATCTCAATTTGTGTATTGCGAAAAAAAAAAAAACCCAGCTCTGGAACGATATGAGATCGAGTATAGAGTTTTCTAGGTAATTTATTAGTTCAGGACAGTATAGAATTAGTCATAGTGTAGCAATGCATATACAAATTACTGTATAACATAAAACCAAGCAAAAATGTGTGTAATGTATTGCAATTTTTTTCATAATTATCTCTGTGTTACAACTGAGCAGACATGGTGATTTTTGTATTAAAAAAAAGAAAGAAAAAAAAGAAAAACAATATACCTTAACATAATATTTTATCCAAAATACAAGGAAAATAAAAAGAAAAGATTCTTTTTTTATTGCTTCCACCACAGAATAACTTTTTTCTTACAAGCATGAGTTTATAGCTCACAATTTTGACACTTTTTATCAGAATTGCAAGTTTATTTCTCGCAACTGCAAGTTTACATTTGAAAGCCGAGAAAAGTCAGGATAGCGAGTGTTTTATCTTGCAATTCCGACTTTCTCACAATTCTACAAGGAAAAAAGACAGAAGTGAGACATGAGCTATAAAAATATAAACTGCGAAAAAAAAAAAAAAAATCCCCCTAAATGATGGAGCAACAGCAGCATTTGACAGGATAGTCTTTGGTGTAGACTTTGTGTTCGGTTCCATACACAAAATAAATGTGGGTTTTCTCTTTCCAGACATAATGCACTCGCGTGATGGGAATGAGCTCAATGGTCTGCCTCTGGAAAATAAAGTTAAAACATGCATGTGATATAACGTTACTCTTCACATAAAGCATTTCTTACTGTTTCACTATTAACACTTTCAGAGAAATGTAAATAACTACTGTAACTACTTCAAAGAGTTTCTAAATAACGTATGGTGAATTTTCTGTTAGTTTGTTAATATATATAAAGTTGTTAAGAAAAGAGCAGTGAGTGGTTTTCTCTATTCTTTGTCATCATTTGTGTCTTGTTCGTATGGATATATGGGAATATTCAGACTGCTTTGGGTCAATCACAAGCTCTAATCAGGTTTCTTTAAGGATCCATGGGACTGAGACGACAGGAGGCAATCGTTTCATTCATCTCAGAAGAGTGGGAGGAGGAGATGTGGTCTTAAAGAGACAAGCGCAGGTTTGTGGTGTTCCCTCAGAAGTGTTTGAGCTGTTTTAACAGATGAATTACCTGTTGCAGAATACGGCACGTGGTTGAGAACTGAGCCTGATGTTCCCTCACGCCACTTTCAGACTCGGCGTTCACAGAGCTGTCCGGAAAACTGACAACTGGATAAACCTGCAGCGAAGAGTCAAAACTTCACAGTCACAGCCAAACAATCAGAGTCAAGTTGTGAAATGCTCATTGCTTTTTTTACACTTTTTAATCCTTTTCTATTTTTTTCTCTAAACCGGCTGAGTTCCAGTCATTCTGACCCAGAGAGGATTTGCTTTTTCCTGAAAATGCTAGTTAAAACCCGCTGACTTTGCTCACACAGGGTACAACAATTTCCAAAATACATACTTTTGTTTTATTTGTTTGGTGTTTTTGGTTTAAAAAATGATCGGCCTCTGAAAAAATTGCTTATACTTTTCTTGTTATGGTATATTATTACCAAATATTGAATTAATAACTTGTTTTCTTTCAATAAGAAGAGATTTTATGTTTGTTTTTGTTTGAAATTTGTTTAAAATTCGACTTTATCTCTTTCTCTGGCTACACTCTCTCACACTGGCCTCCATGATTGAAATCCATGGATATAGACATGCACTGAAATAATCAGAGAGGCCAAGATTGTGTGTCAACAAACCAGGCTTCAATGCATGTGCTTTAAGGACTTTGTTTGAGTTCAGCATGTCTTCATAGCTCTTAAACAACATGATATGTTTGCTCACCATTGGAGCCATATCAGTAAGAAGTTTCTCTCCACTTATTCGATCAAGAAGCTCAACCGGGAAGCCCGAGCCCTTGTCGATCACCGCCACATAAACGTTGTTCTTCCTAAGAAGAGTGGAGAAATAAACAGAGAAATGCAAAAGTACTTTAGTTTGTTTGTACACAGTGCACTTGGTGGGAAATGGGTGTTAGCCAGGGTCTGCTCACCACGTGATTTTAAGTTTGATAAAGCAGAGGAGCTTTCCCTGCCCTTTGCAAGTTTCGCAAGTGGTTGAACCAACTCCTCCACAGGAATGACACCTGGAATGGTTTCGACCCATAAAAAACCCAGCAAACCCCCCATCAAAATGGTATGGTGTTAAAATAAGTTATTAACAAATAAATTAAGCATTCATTAAATGTAAATCAAGCTGTACAGACTTTTCTATATTCAAAAAAAGTTATTAAATGAAGTAATGTATGAATCATTTCAAAGGGTTGACTTCATGCCTAGTCATGCCGGAGCCCTGACACGGACTGCAGCGACTGGAGCCGGTTCTCCCCAGGCCACCGCAGTACGGACATTGAGTCTGTAACAATACAATCATTACAATGAAACAACAGACAGAACATACAGAAGGAAGTACTAAAGATGATATGCGTGTGGTACTACTAACCCTGCCTGAGTTCACACATCTCCTGCAAGCAGATCTACCCAGATTCAGGCAGGAATGACAGCCCTGCGTTTTCAATTCAACAACAACAAAATGAATCAAGATGAATGATCTTGGAAAGATCCAGTGAACTTGGTGAATGGAAGGCCGGAGGATGTTTTACTTTGATGGTGGACGTGTGAGGAACGCGGACGGCTTTCTCGCAGTCTTGGAAGAGGGAAGGAATGGGCACCGGGATGCTCCACGGAGCAGGAGCCACTCCGAAACCATCCACCACCTGACCTGATAAATGAAGGGACATACATATTTAAACAAGCAATTTAACTTCATTTTAGGATTATATATGGTTAAGAATGACTTTAGTCACCATTGTATGGTTCACTGTCCCATTCTGTTGTTCTGGACTCGGTAAAAGTCTCCAACCGGTACTGTTAGGAGAAACAGGGATCCAAGTTATATGGCTGCTGTATACAGCTGGATGTGCTGGATGTGAATGCTGCTGCTCACCCGGTATGTGTTGAGCGACTGCAGGTCTGTGAACACCATCTCTTTGGCTGGTTTCGAGCTGTAACAGCATTTGCTGCTGGCGTATTTTATGAAGGCCTCCTGAGCGAGTTCTTCAGTGATGGCAGGAATGCTGAGGACGTTTACAACATACTCATGAATGAAACTGCAAGCATGCATGAATGAATGAACCACTGTAGCAAATTAAATTTAGTATGTTTAAAGAACAGTATCATAACTTAAAAAATAAGCATTATTTTATTTCAGTGAGTTGCCAAATAAACATGTCTTATTTTTGTTTAGTTTAAGCTGAAGTACTAAACTTTCAAAAATAAAACTTATATAAAAAATACTAAAAAATTAATAAAGCATAAACATGGATATATATATATATATATATATATATATATATATATATATATATATATATAAAATTAAAAACTATGATAACATCAATGACACTAAAATAACACGGATGTGTATACGGCACAAAAAAAATTGCATACGAAAAAAGATCATGTAATAATTTAGTACATTTATTTATTTCTGCAACCTATTTATTTTGTATTTATTTATTGATTTCTTCTTTTTTTTCTTCTTAATTTTTTATTTATTATAATTAATTTATTATAATAATATAATACTATTATTTATTTATCTATTTACATTTATGCAATTTGGCAGACGCTTTTATCCAAAGCGACTTACAGTGCATTCAAGCTATAATCCGTTTTACAGTACTTCTTTTTTATTTTATTTTTTTTACCAGTAAGTGTGTTCCCTGGGAATTGAACCCATGACCTTTTGTGCTGCTAACGTGCTGCTAAAAACTATGTTAATTATTGGTTCAATGTTTATTTCCTATGAGTCTAGTGTACAATTACTCAGAAATAGGGTGGAGTTGAAAGTGAAAGTCGTGACATTTGCCATGTATGGTAACCCACACTCTGAATTGGTGCTCTGCATTTAACCCATCCAAGTGCACACACACAGCAGTGAGAAGCGTACACATTAGGCCACAGCTGCCCCCAACACTAGTTAAACACTATGTTGATTATTGTTTCAATGTTTATTTCCTACGAGTCTAGTGTACAGTGACTCAGAAACAGGGTGATGTTGATAAAATAAATCCAGATCATGACAAGAAAACCAGTTAGGCAAAGCAGAAAATAAATAAATAAATAATACAAAACTAGACAAATTATAGGGATTATTATAGGTTATTCATCAGGAAAAATTTGTCAAATTTCTTTCTATTTTCCACTTAATGAAGTATTTTAGTCTTAATATAACCAGGAAAGAAAGCAAGGAACATGTACTAGGTTTATAACTGATGCTCAGTCTATGTATTTTACCGCTGAGATGGTTTTAGATGAGCTGTTTTATTGATTATAAGTGCTGGAGGTCTTACTCAAAGCGTCTTTCTGGAGCTCTGGATGGGGCTGGTGGTTGCGCCGATCCGAAATCTGATGGTGGAATAACTGTGGATGCAATATATATAAAAAAATACAATAAAATCACTATCACGTTCAATACTTTCCTCATTGTTTCAGCCGAAGCTACTGCAGCTCTTCTCACCGTTAGGCCCCAAACTCTCGTATCCAGGAACCACGGGCATCGAATCTGCAGGAGGAGCCGTCGCCCCATCCCTCGGATCTGAATAATGCACATCACACATCTATTTCAACTCACTATCTCCTCTTTTATTTTTCAGCATGCTACGAGGACGCAGTAGAAAGGGACAGGAAACGTGTTCCTCTAAAAAGTGCTGACTGGAGATGAGATGAACTATTTTAAAGTGCAGCCTCTTCTGTCTGAATATGCAAATATGTCACTTGTATAGACTTGAAAGTGAACTGCTAGAGGTTAAGTGATATTTGAGGTCATCTCTTGTTAATAATTGTATAATTACCTGCGTGAGATCCAGCAGGACACGATGGAGCAGCTTCATCCTGGTCACTAGGAAAACAAAACAGTGTTATTGTTATTACAGTCGACACCACAGGCTTCAGCCGTGAGAAAGAAAGAAAGAGACACTAAAATGAACACTTTTTGTCCATAAAAAGTCCTTATGTAGATACTGGAGGCTTAGTTCGTCATCTTTTATCGCGGTGTAGGCTACGAGGTTTAAAGTTATTACACGTTGTTGCGTTTGTGGTATTTATTGAAACAACTGGCGATTTCCAGCAACAACATTAAAAAAATCAGCATTGGCGTTGTTTTAAGGGGGTTTCCCTTCATATTTTAGTTTATTTTTGCCAAACGTACCTCAGCAAATGCGTCCTGTCCATCCTTGCTATCGAGTTGTGCACTTTCGTTTTGTGAGAAGTGACGGAAGACAGAAAAAAACAGCAACCTGAGAAGATCTCATGATATGAAACGAATTCAGAGATCACACCAGTACAGAAATATTCACGCCACTATCACATGCTGTAATATAATACATATTATTAAGCTGTGTAGGCTGTTTACTTAGTTTAATAATAATTTGCGAACTAAAACCTTTCGTGTGGAGAATGAGAAGATGTTTTGCATATAGCCGTGTTTCGCAGATAACTTTTGAATAATTAAAATTGAGGAATTTAAATGAGGAAGTCGCCTAGAGAAATAAAATATGACCATCTTTCATGTTTATGATGCCCTCTCATAGAGAACAAACAGCAGCTGTTCATTTTTTAGGCGACTATTAATTAATTAGCTTCAGTTTAACACAGATGTACTCAACGGTGTCACCCTAAAAGTTAGGGCTGCATTCAATGACCCTGTGTCTCTGACAGGCTTCAAAATAACAAATACTAACTTTCTTAAATTAGCATGTGCAATGATGGACATTTAAAACAGCAGAACTCAGATGACCTTATTACTTTCTTAATCTAGTGAGATCTAATAATATCAGATATCAGTGTTTGAGTGCATTGCATCATGGGATACAATGTTCTGTGCTCTGGTGCAGTAAAGTAAATAAAGGCCCATCCACGCCGAGAATGATTAATATAACGATAAATATTATGTTCCTGTGGCTCTGGCTCAAGTGGTAGAGGATTGAATTAGCAGCACAAGGTTGTGGGTTTGATTACCAGGGAGCACATGTTAGGTAAAAAATGTTAGCCTGAATGCACTGTAAGTCGCTGTAAGCGTCTGCTAAATGCATACATTTAATTAAATTTAAATATGAGAATTATAACTGTTACATTTTAATTATCATTCTAAAATCTGTTCACCAAGGACGTCCACTTTCTGAATATTGTATTTCAAGTTGATACTGACCTACCATACAATAGAGATACAGTGTGCTTATAGTGTTTTCTTATCAAATAAACCAGTTGCTGTCATATTGTTTTACAGTAATGACAGTTTTCACTTAGATAGAATGTTTTATAAAAGCATGATCAATTTATTTTCATTACTATTATTAATAGTTCAGATATTTTGTCTCGATATTCAAGGACAAATAGAAAGGGGGACACTTGACGGGCTGTCATTGTATGACAAGCATTTGTTGTCACTTTACTAACGCTATTCAAACCCCTTTATTAGAAGGGGGTGTTCACATATTTATGAGAATCATTGACAGCCAATCAGACTTCAACAGACTTTAACGCGCCAGATGCACACTAGTGTGCACCCAGGTGGAGTGTAATAAGCCTCTAGTTATCATCATCTTCATAGTTAGGGGCACTACTGAGAAATACTTTTATCATGTATTTATTTATTTTATGGAATAATCGGGTTATGTTAACAAGAGACTTTTTAGTGACTGTAATGTATTGATAAAATTAAAATATAAAAATTATAATTAAAATATTTATATTTATTAAAAAACAATTAAATACTCATTAAGATTATTAACCTCATAAATTCTAAATTGTATTATTAAATATCATAATTAAAAAACGAATACATATGACCAAGAATGAAAAGCACCTATATATATATATATATATATATATATATATGTGTGTGTGTGTGTGTGTGTGTGTGTGTGTGTGTGTGTGTGTGTGTGTGTGTGTATATATATATATATATATATATATATATATATATATATATATATATATATATATATATATATATATGTATATGTATATATATATTTTTTTATTTTTATTTTTTTCATTTCTTCTTGCTGTATATAGTTGAGGCTATATATAATATGCAACGTACATCGTTTTTTTTTTTATATATACATAAACAAAATGTTGTGGAGGGCCAGATCTCCGGAGCAGGATCTCTGACTTCCGCTGCCGGGTGATATTTCCAGAGCGTCGCTGCGTCACTTCCTTCTCTTCTTCGGACTGTCTTCGGTAGAGGCAGGCCCAACGGTGAGCGGAGTCTAATCTCGATTCATCCTTTAATATTGTTAATGAAATAAACATGTTTTCAGTCCATGGCGCCTCGTTAGTGTTCACCCTGTTTAATCGTGATGATATTGAGGCTCGGGGAGTGAAAGAATAAGCGATGTTTGTTTACACCTTCACACGGGTTGTACACGGCGGCCATCGCTGTGATGTCTGTCAAGATGAAGACACAAATACATGTTAAACACCTCTCCGCGCGCTTTAACACCACAAAAGAGACCTTTTACACTTAAACTAGATGACTTAGACTTTCAGACGCCTAATGTAACATTTAGTTTTTAGTGCTTGTGGCATGTGTTTTACATGATGCGCCGGTTAGCGTTTAAACTTCACATTTCTATCGTAGCCTAAACTATAAAAGTGCGTTACGCTTATTCATTTATTCCGATTTCATCGCATTATTTAATTTGCTCGTTTTTGTTGATTATAAAAGGTCTTTGGTGAAGGTTTTACCGGCTGGCTAACATTGCTAATGTTCATGCTAACGTTTCATGTCAAAGTATGTCTTGACTGTGTATATAGAATGACTTGAGACTTTCTTAAATGTGTAAGTGTATATTATTTTAAACTCAGCGTCTCTTTCTTTTCTGCATGTTGGCTCCGTAGGCATCATGGTTCAACTCCGACCCCTCACCAGACCTAAAATCCTCAAGAAAAGGACCAAGAAGTTCATCAGACATCAGTCCGACCGCTATGTCAAGATCAAGGTACGAATATCGAGAAGTTGAAGACATTAATTTCAGATTCAAATTAAGATGCACTCTTCTTTTCTAAACGCATTTTAGCAAGTCATTTCAAGTTTTTAATCTTAGGAGATGATAGGATCAAAAGCATATTCCTCTTATTAAAATCATGCATCTCTGAAACCTGTTTTACTAGTATGCCCTGGGTTAAACTCTGTGGAAAGCGCTTTTTATTGTTATTTTTAGTAGTTTCCATTTTTGTTTTTCACAAAAACGCATATCTACAGAAGCTGGTATGTTGCTGAAGTGCATGCTACTACAGATCTTGTGAAAAAATGTTCCATGCATGTTTAATTTTGACCACCTAGTGTCTAAAAACATTGGTTTTATTTCGTGTTAACTTATTTATTTTTACTTAAATGTGTAGTAATTAGGAACACCTGATTTTAGTTTCAAGTCCTACAGTATTTTGTGCTTTCAGCCACATGTTTCCTTTTTTTGTGAGTGCAGTTATTTTCCACAATTGCTAGTCAAAACATGGAGCGTAAATTTAGCTTTCAATCACATCCTTGATCTAATATGAATGACCTCTCTGCAGAAAAACTGGAGGAAGCCCAGAGGTATTGACAACAGAGTGCGCCGGCGCTTCAAGGGGCAGATGTTGATGCCCAACATCGGTTATGGGAGTAACAAGAAGACCAAACACATGCTGCCCTCCGGATTCAGGAAGTTCTTGGTCCACAATGTGAAGGAACTTGAAGTCCTCATGATGAGTAACAAGTAAGCACCCGGTGTATGTTTTAATGCGGTGGTCTGTGTCACTAGATCGGAGTAGTTTAGAGCGGTTTGGACTGTCAGTATCTCTCTGATCATACATCTCAGGTGTTGTATTCGGAGAAATATCACGGCGGAGGAAATGCCCGTTCCACCTCTAGCTCTTGTCATAGCCAGCAGGTGGAAGATGGTCTGCTACAAGTGACTAGCGCTTGTGTCTGGGTCTCCTCTAATGAATAGAGCTAGGTTAAGTCTGTGTGAACGGATGACTTGAGTTTCAATGACGAATGCTGTGTTTGCTTATTTAATGTAGTGTTTAACTCATGGTCATTTTTCCTCTGTTAGGTCCCATTGTGCTGAGATCGCCCACAACGTTTCTTCAAAGAACAGGAAGATCATTGTGGAGAGGGCCGCTCAGTTGGCCATTAAGGTCACAAACCCCAACGCCAGACTCCGCAGCGAGGAGAACGAATAATCTGGTTATCTTCTGGTCTTTACAATAAAGTGGAAAAAGTGTCAACTACTCTTGTGTTTTGTTATTTCTAGTGAAGGTATGAGGTTTGCAACCCTGTTCACTGCTCGCTTTGAATGTCTCCAATCTGTCACGCATCCAAAAGCTGAAAATGTCTCTGTGGGCAAGGATGCAGAGATAAGGAGGCATGTGACATTACCGACCGAGTCACATCCTGTCTGCTGAGAGATCTGATTGATTTAAAGGCAACACCAGTGTGGTGTTTTTTTTTTTGTGTGTTATCACAATCCTATGCGTTTGGTTTTTTTTGAGTGAAAAATAAAAACAGCATCTAGAAGCTGCAGTTGGATAAAAGTATTGTACATTTCCAAGCGAGAAATTAGTGTCACAGTAATATTCCCTTGGCTCTCACTGAATCGTTGTTGATCGTTAAACTTATGCTACCTCAAGCTCATTTGTTTTTGGATATTCCTTTGTGCGTAAATGCTACCTGGAAAGTAATTGCCTGATGAAGGAACGGAGTCGGATGCTTAAATATGTCCTTACAGCCCTGGGTGGGATTCAATATTACATACACTCCCCCTGAGTAGGTATTGAACAGCCGTTAATAAATCCTCTCCCATTACCAATTAAATCGTACTTTGCAATCTTTTAGCGGGCTCTTCCTTTAGTGGGAGGTGTTCTATTCCAAATGTATTCTGGTTTTTTAGGATCAAAACTTCCTAATCTTGACAACAAAAATTTTTTTTGGGAAGGTCTGAATCATAGAATTCCATACTGTGTTTTTTTTTTTTTTTTTTGTCGGACATTACGTTGAAACCGAAATTGAAACCGTTGCGATAGAAAAAATATAATTAATTGGGGTTTGTATTGCACCTGGTGACTGGTATAACACCTAAACGAAATTGAATAGGAACCTCCATATACCCAATATTTTTTTTAGATTAACTTAAAATTTGGAACACAATTTATGGAGACATAAGGCTTCATTTTATAGCAATTTTGGATTAAAACATTTAATTAAATATTTATTTTATAGAAAAATAGTACAATACATTTTCTTTACAGTAAATTTAAACTTGAATATATATATATATATATATATATATATATATATATATATATACACACACACACACAGATTTCAATCCAATGTAATGTATTGGACATGTAAGCATAATGTTATCCATTCTACCAGAACCACAATGA
Source organism: Carassius gibelio (assembly GCF_023724105.1). Lineage (NCBI taxonomy): Eukaryota > Metazoa > Chordata > Actinopteri > Cypriniformes > Cyprinidae > Carassius > Carassius gibelio. Next base: position 32,636,921 of record NC_068417.1, read on the forward strand.
AAATGCACTGACATTAAAGTTAGTGCATTTTCTGTACATGTTTCAGAAATTAAAATATGTCCAGCAGGGTGTCCATACATTGGAGACGTCCAACCCTTCATCTACTGTCTGCTTGAAGAGGCCCATCTCGACTTGAGATGTGATTAAATGTGCCGTAATTTAAGTTTCAGACAAATTTACCAAAGAATTTTAATTCCTTTTAATGTTTTTGTTTATCAGTGTTTCCAATAACATTGTTGTATATGCCATGTTTATTGTGCTTTGTACCTCTGACAAGGTATCTTCTGATTTTTGGTGGCGGCTGAATTAATTATTGAACCTGGACATTGAGGTCAGGATCCTGGACTATTTTCAGGAAACCGCCTAATAGCAGAATTACAAACTAGGCAGTTAATTCAAGGATTTAAGATAGTATCTACCATGCATTTACCTATATGAACTTCACTGCACTTTCAACTGTACTGAGAGAATGAGGAGACCCTCGAAGAAAAATAAATATAGTTTTTTGTTTCAATCAAACCAAGTGTACCAGAGTTGTGATGACTATGCTTCAACAATTTGAAGCTGTTTACACTGGACACGTCAAAACAAACTTCCAAATCAGTTTGTCCTTAATCTCAAGATTCAAACGTGGCTTCAGCTTACTATTGGTAACTCAGTGCTTTGTGTTAGCATAGCATTTATGCTAAATCTCTTTTAATCAGACCTGGAATGAGGGCTGGTATGTGTTCTGCTAGTTAACCAGGCAGTACATTGGCCATCTCTGTCAAAAGACTGAAGCAGCCTTGCATACATCTCAAGCTTTTCTCCTTTAGCTGCTGGTGTAAGGCTTTTACAATGGTCGGTACCTGTGAGAGCTGTTTTTAGGAGATATGCACTGGATGCTACATCTAAGCTAGATCAATAACCTGCAAACAGAAGTAGGCCAACTATTTTTTTCCTGCATTAGTAGGTTTCTTTAAGAGACAAATTGCAGGCTCCCTTTTACCCTCCGTGCCCAAAGTGGGACCACAAGGGTGTCTGGTCTGTCTGAGCAAAGCCACGCAGTCTGAGAAAATGTCAGTTTTAACATTCTCCTCACGTTCTTTGAAGCAGGACACCAATGTTGGGCTTATGGATCCGTAGAGCTCCACCGTCAGATCCAAGCGGCTGCTGATTATCGCCTCCAGACATTTCACAGAGGAACGCCGCACCTTCCAGCTCATGTCACCATCGTCACTGTATTCATCACCTCTATAGATCACAAGTGTGCTGACTGTGAAAAAACATCCGCCATCTGCCTCATCTCATAGCTAGACAAACTTGATTTTTTTAATCTAACATTAGTCATTTTTGTTCAGTCATTTCCTGATCCCTTATTTTGGGAAAATAAGTAACATTTTGCAGATTCTGCAAGGTGTATGTAAACTTTTGACCTCGACTGTACAGTCATTGACTGTGAGGCTCAAACCTTCTACGCAATACAACAGCTATGACTAAAGATCCAAAAAAAGGTATCACCTTGATACCTGCAGATACCTTACATTTCACTGCTGGTTATATATGCTCTTTATAATTGTGTATATGATGAATTAAATTCTTGAATCTTGAGATGAAGGTGGCAGTTCTGCGATGCCCATGTCCCAGGGTAGTCAGGGTAGCAATTTCAAAAATTAAGTTCAGTACTTGTGATTAGAGTACAGTACATTTTAAAATTAAATTAAATTGATGCATTTAGCAGACGGCATTCAGGCTATCAATTTTTACCTATCATGTGTTCCCAGGGAATCGAACCCCCAACCTTGCTCTACGACTTGAGTTACAGGAACACTACATTTTAAATTATTTTAAAATGCTAAAAGTAAAATGTAACCTAAAAAGTAGTCAAAATGCATTACTTAAAATGCAAAACCTAGATTACGTAATTAACTACAGTTTTCATAACATAATCTTTAATCAGTAACAGACTACAATTTGTATGTAGCCTATATCTATTCAGCACTAATAGTGCATGTCCAAAACATGGTTTTACTATAGTAAATTAATACTACCCAGATATAGCACAACTGATAGCAAGCAATTCAAATCTTACATAGCAAAACCGTTTGAAAACAACAAATTAGAACTGAATTCTGAAGGAATCGTGAAAGTTTTCAGTCAATGATGTCAATGTGCGTTCTCCAGCTTTACAGAAAATGTAAGTTTCTATTTTATAGTTTCTACATTATATTTAGTAGAAGCTTATCATTGGTTTCTTAAGCATGTTATAGTATGAATCTGAAAATTATTCAGATATAAAATGTTTTTAGGCCGTTGCTTTGTCATTAGCCTATGTTTGAGTCATGAGTCTCAAACATTTTTTCCCAAAAGATTGGAAATGTAAAAAGGTGACATTGGCGCAGTAAAAAAAAAATCATACAGAAAGTTGAACTTGACGAAGATCATAGCGCCTGGCTGGACACTGGACATGAGCGATATATAAACATTTGACCACGCTTTGCTGTCTTCTGCTGGAATCAGTGTGAAATGCAGGGCGCGGAAGGGAAACATGAAGCGGAACCTTTATTTGGTTCCACCCGGAGCGTTTGGCGACGAGGACACCGTCCGCTCTGAGCGCTCTCTGCCACGTCGGAAATATTATCAGTAAATTCATTTCTGGAGCTCTGAAGAGCAAACAGGACACTTTCTGAAGAGTTCAGCGGCGAAGCTGCCTGTCAGAGCGATATAATCAAACATGGTGAGCGGTGCATTATTGACTGGGCTTTGATTCTTCTCAGATATTTGTTTAAACCCGGTAGTTGTTGAGCTGATGAATGGAAACATCTAAACAAATCCACATTCTGTAGTTTTACAGTAAGTTAGTGACCTGATCGAAAATAAAACGCATTTTTAGATATCAAAACTTTTTTTGAAACCAACTTTTTGTTGTGTAGTTGTGGTTATATTATCTTAATAAAACAGCTCTGGTTATATAAAATGATCCGAGTTTATATATATATATATATATATATATATATATATATATATATATATATATATATAAATATATATATATATAAATATAAATCACAAGATAAGTTTAATGACCTGTCAAATTAAAATACCTTGCTCTGTTTTTGGCCTGGGTATCATTTTATATATAGTTTTTGTATATTAAGTTTTTGTATTATATTATACAATTCTGTCAGTTGATTACAAAAATCTGTTAATTACGCAATAAATTATCAAATAAATGAACAAGTAAATAATCACACATATCAGTATTTGCAGGAAAATAATAAATTACTTCAAGGCTTATATTTTTGTGTAATATTTAGTGTTGTCAATCGATTTAAATATTTAATTTAGTTGATTGCTTTATGAATAAAACAAACAAACAAATAAGTGTTTGCATATGGCAGTATGTGCAGAAAAACTAGTAAAATAAATTACTTATTTTTGCATTATATTTAAATATATATTGTAATGAATGCATCATGGCATATACTAGTATTTGTCATTTGAGTTTAGTTAATTACATGATGAATAATTATTAAATATTAATAATGAGGTTTTAAAATGATTGATTAGTGGCATATACCTTTTAAACATGACTTTGTTTATTGAAATATATTCAGATAATGCATGATAATATCACCAGTTCTACTAATGTCAGTTAAATCTGACACATACTAAATGTATAAAACACACTAAAATCTGTTAATAACTTTGTAACGAGCACGGCTGTGGTCTTGTGTCTTTCAGGTTTCCGTCATCAACACAGTGGACACCTCACATGAGGACATGATCGTGAGTGTCTCCTCCTTTCCCTCTACTGCATCTGCATCTTTCCTAGTGTTTTAACCCTGTTTTATCCTCCTGTTTTCAGCATGATGCTCAGATGGACTATTACGGCACCAGACTGGCCACCTGCTCCTCCGATCGCTCTGTGAAGATCTTTGACGTCAAGAACGGAGGCCAGATCCTCGTGGCTGATCTGAGGGGGTGAGTGCATCAAACTAGGGCTTCAAAGAATGATTCATTACCTGAGGAATTCAAAGCCATAGTAAATAGATGAGCTTATGACAGATATCTAGTTCAATTGTTTCTATGTCTCTGGGCAGTCACGAGGGTCCGGTGTGGCAGGTGGCCTGGGCTCACCCCATGTACGGCAACATCCTGGCATCCTGCTCCTACGACAGGAAGGTGATCATCTGGAAGGAGGAGAACGGCACCTGGGACAAGATGTATGAATACACCGGCCACGACTCGTCCGGTAACATCACGCTTTTGACTCCCGTATCAAACACTGGCACACAGAAGTGCATCCCGATGCGGACAATCACACGTTTGTTCTCCCGCAGTGAACTCCGTTTGCTGGGGGCCGCATGACTTCGGCTTGTTTCTGGCCTGTGGCAGCTCAGACGGTGCCATTTCTGTGCTGACCTGCTCCGGAGATGGACACTGGGATGTTAAGAAGATCAACAACGCACATACAGTGAGTTTAGCCTTGATGTACGGCCATAATATCTTAAAATACACCTCTTCAGGGATCTAATCATTATTTGATTATTACTATTACTACTATATACACATAAGTTTTAGATTTTATATAAATGTGTGTAATTAAATTTATTGTTGTCGTTATTACTGTTATTATTAGGGCCGGGACTTTAACGCGTTAATTGAGATTAATTAATTACACAAAAAATAACGCGTTAACTAAGATTAATTAATTACAGAAAAAAATTTCCCGCATTTTTAATAACTTATTTTTGCACCGCGGAACGTTTCTCACTGGATGAGTTTCGGCGGGACCGATTATACTGAAGCACCAACTAGCGTTCGCATATCACTGCAGCACATCGAGCCTCAAGTATCACCTCAACGCAAAACATATAGCAGCTAGCGTGGACTTTACACTTTATGTTGAACTATGTATTATTTTGTTGGTGCAACAGTTTATGTTGAACTCTTTAGTGTTTGGGCCAAGGTTATTGAGAGTTGGACTTAGTATGTTATGGCCTCTGAAGCAACAGAGAGATGTTTTCTAATAGTCAGTGTTTCCAATGTTCTGAATGTAATTGACAGTATTGTGTTTTACTTAAAAAAAAAAAAACACTTTACAGAAGGTTCCAGCACCTATAAGCTTCCTGAATTTCTGAAATGTACTATTTCTAAACTGTTTCTAAATATGCTATTGCTACACTTCATGGCAAAAATTGCACTGGTCTGCTAGACTTGGTTGAACAAAAATAAACAATATTTTGTTGATTATGTATTCAGTCATTATTCAATGGTATACTATAAATCCATGTGAAAAAAAAAATACTTCTCACTGTTCTCAGGTCAAATATTTATATGCGATTAAAATGCGATTAATTTCGATTAATTAATTACAAAGCCTCTAATTAATTAGATTAATTTTTTTAATCGAGTTATTATTATTTAGAAAAACCTCCTAAATGCATTCTGATAGCTTGTATAACTGTAATAGACTAAAACCAGATTGTGTCTGATCAAAAACTTCTCATTTAATGTATACAAGTTCGAAGATTTAAAGTTTTTGTATGTTTTTACCATGTTATTACTATATTTAACAAAATAACTTAAAAATTTATATGAACTTTGCTTAATTAAATTGTGTATATATGTGTGTTTGTGTGTGTGTTTGTGTGTGTGTGTGTGTACATGCATACATACATACATACATTATATATGCATATGCATTCCCGGGTCCATTTTGACCCGCTGGAATGTGAGCTTATAAAACAATCATAGCTTCATACTTTTCAACTAAAAGCATATTGTATCAGATTAAAAAGTTCTCAATGATAAATAAATGTTCAGAAATGAGCAGTTATGGTTTTATTACTATGTAATAACTTACTATGTTATTATTACTATTATACTTAATTGAAACATGTAAGGTTTTTGCACACTGAGTCTGAAGTTTTCAAACCATAAAAAAATAAATAAAATTACACTGTTTCCGAAACTTTTCATCCGTCATAAAAACATTTGTATCGGGTTCGATTTTCAGCATTTTTCGCATCCGTCACAAGAATTTTGTCTCTGGTGTGCAAGGTTTCTGTGAGTGACGATGATGAAAGTGAAAAAATGTGCAAAAACCTTAAACTTGAATTTAGAAAACTTTATACCTTGAGATTTTATAGTGAAATCTTGATGATGCAAGAGACACTTTTGGTTACACTTTATTTGAAGGTGTCCCTGTTACAGTGTAATCATACATTTAAGTACTTAGTAATATGAATAAACTACATGTACTTACTTTAGGATTAGGGTTTGAATGTAATTATCCATAATTTCTTGGTATTATAATAGTAAGTACATGTAACGTGTAACAAGGATACTTAAAAATAAAGTGTTACCAATTACTATTATTATGATTTGTTTGAATATTCATCAGTGCTGATTGGACAAGAAGTCTTTAAAGACTTTATAGACATGCAATAAAGAGGCTTCAGCCGAGTGTAGTAGATTTCATACAAGACTGGCCTTGTTTGTTGTGCTGCATCCTGTTATTTGAGTTATTTCTTTAATGGTTTCCCTCTTCTCTCGGGCAGATCGGCTGTAACGCTGTGAGTTGGGCCCCAGCTGTTGTCCCAGGGAGTCTTATTGAGCAGCCAACAGGACAGAAGCCCAGCTACATCAAGAGATTTGTGTCTGGAGGCTGTGACAATCTGGTCAAGCTGTGGAAGTGAGTGAGGGCAGCCCTTGTTTTAGAGAGTACAGTGACGAGCACCTGCTGGCAGCTTTTACTCTCACACTTGGACACCAATAGACCCATACAGAATTAAATAGAAAAAAATTAATGGAAATAAAATATTATATTTATTCTGGAAAGTAATATATATAAACATTATGAATCCTAATCTTTCCATACTTTGGTTTGCCTGTGTGTGTGTGTTCTCCATTTCCAAATATGATAACATGCTAGATTCTTATTGAGCCAATGATATTTGAAGTGATAAATCACCCTGCAAATATCTCTGAATTAAGACAGTTTGTTGACAATCCAGTTTTTTTTCCCAGGGAAGAGGACGGCCAGTGGAAAGAGGACCAGAAGCTGGAGGCGCACAGTGATTGGGTGAGAGATGTTGGCTGGGCTCCTTCCATTGGTCTCCCGACCAGCACAATCGCCAGCTGCTCACAGGTGATCACAGCCAAGAGCTTACTCTAAATATTGTACTGTATGCCACTGTGAACAATAATTAGTACATTATAGTTAAATTAAATTAAATTGAATAAGTTTATTTTTATTCTAAACTAAAAATGATATATATTCATGGCAAAGCCATGTGTTTGATTCCTTAGTAATGCATGTAATCTATGTAAGATGTGGATAACAGCATCTGGAATGTGCATAAATGTCTCATATTGTTATATCGCACTACAGGATGGTCGTGTGTTTATCTGGACGTGTGACGACCCAGCCGGCAACACCTGGACGGCCAAACTTCTCCACAAATTCAATGATGTGGTGTGGCACGTGAGCTGGTCCATCACAGGAAACATCCTGGCCGTGTCAGGAGGGGACAACAAAGTATGTGCTCCGTTATAGCTTTCCAGTACCACCCCAGAGTCTGGATCTAAAGAAGTGGTTGATCAGGAATTAAAATGATGTATTTACCCTCAAACTACTTAAAATGGGTTTTTCACTCAACCAAATTAATAAAATGACATTCAAAATGTTTAAAATAAAAACAAAAAATTATACAATAAAGATATACTTCATAAAATACATATACTCACTAAAAAAAAAAATATATATAAAAAAAAAATATATATATATACAATCAGAGGTGTTTAGATAAGTCATGACGAGTTCTGACTCGCAAATGTGCAAATTCACATGCGTCGTAAGTATAAGAGATATAAGCTGCTTTTAGGATGATATGACTATAGAGCATATTGCCCAACACTGTTGGTGATAATCAGAAATCTTTGTTGAGCAGCAAATCAGCATTTTAAAATGATTTCTGAAGGATCATTAGACTGGAAGACTGGAGTAATGATGCTGATAATTCAGCTTTCCATCACAGAAATAAATAACATTTTAAAAACATATTCAAATAGAGACGATATTTTTAAACAGTGAAAATGTTTCACAATATTACTCTATTATAATTTAGATGAAATAAAAGCAGCCTTGATAAGATTAAAAAACATCTGTCAAAAAAATGGAGGAAAAAAAATTACCAAAATAAATATTACTTGCTTAGTATTTTTTTCTTTTATTATATAATACATATTTTTAATGTAACATTTTAAATCCGTTCTTAAAAACGGGCAGTTAAACAGAACTAAAACTGGTTAGAAAAGAAAAGAAAAAAGAAACTTACTTGAAATTTAAATAAAATTTTACTGAAAATTAACTTATTTTAGCTAGTTGCTAAAATACCTTTCTAATCTTTGTTTGTTTAACGTAATAAACTAAAATTTTAACTGAAAATACAAATTCATGGAAACTACATAGATAAATAAAAGACAAAAACATATCACTAATAAATTAATTTACTTAATTTACTATAGCTCCTAAGAAAACAACAAAAACTAGCTACTAAAAAAAAAAAAAACTTCTCTAAAATTGTAGTTAATTAACTAAAATTAATGTAAAATAACAATAAAAACCATAATAGTTTCTCAGTAGTACTGACATGACACTTCTTAATAATGCTAACAAATGGTCTCATACTAAAGGCTGGATGTCCTCCAGGGCGCTGTGCGCAAAACATGATTCATCCCGTCACCAACTAAAGGACAGGCCGTGAATGTTCTCTGACAAATTCATTCACTTTTCACCATGAAACTTATGTTGACAGTCTTTGGCTCTCGTCCTGTGGGATTACGGAGTGAAGATGCTCCGCTGAAGCATGTGGGCAGCTTACAGCACTGCATTTACGCAGCATCATTACTCATTTTACAGTGCCTGACTATTAAAGCTCTCTCAGGTTCAGGAATTAATGACCGAGGTTAAGTCACCCAGCGTGAGGGAATCGGTCCTCGATGTCGCCAGTATTTAAATGAAGACTCTGGGTTGATGTGCTTTCGGTGAGATGCTGTGCCTTGTAATTATTCACGATGGCGAGCGGCGGGTCGAGCCATTTACTCTCAGACGAAGGTGCCATTATCTGATGCATTTATAAAACAGACAGTTAAAGAATGCAAAAGGGCTTTGAAAATAAGCGCAGGTTAAATACAGTCCTGACTATGTGCTTCTAGGCAGCTAAAGCAGGCAATGTTTTTTTTTTTTGTACTAATTATATGTACGCAGTCACTCTTGAAGGTGTTTTCATGAACTTGTTGGCTCGCCAAAATTATCTTACCCCACCTAGATGAGCAAGATTGCATCGCTGTCCCTGGAACATGAAGACATGTTTGCCTTTTCCTAGTGGCCTCTAACCTGACTAACCACACCCTTTCTGAATCAAAGTATTTCTTTAAAAATCCACAACATTTAAACAATAAGTTATACATTTACTCTGAAACTGCTTAAAAGGGATTTTCATATCAACTACTGTAGCAAATACAATTCAACATGCATAAAGAACTAAAATCAGTATAGGTAAAAATATATATGAAATATTGAAAAACTATTAATCTTATCCCCCAATATATTGTAATAACAAGTAGATTACCCACATTTATTTTAATGGCATATTATTTTTGCTTTTGTATATATGAAGTTTAATTAATTGATTCAAATTGACAGTTTGAAATGTTATTTGTTTTTAACTGAAGTTCAAAGCACTTATAGACCGTTAAAACAATAATTAACCTAAAAATGAAAACTTGCTGAAAATGTAGTACGCTTCAGGCCATCCAAGATTTTGAGTTTGTTTCTTAATGGGAATGGATTTGAAGGAATTCAGCATTTCATAATTTACTCATCAATGGATGCTCTGCAGTGAATGGGTGCCGTCAGAATGAGTCCAAATAACTGATAAAAAACATCGTAGTAATCCACACTACTCCAGTCCATCTTTTTTTTAGAGCATCCATTGATGAGCAAACAGTGCACTGCTAAATTTATCCAAATCTGTTCTGACGAAGAACTTACTCGTCTACATGGATGGCCTGAGGGTGAATACATTTAAGCAATTTTTTTTTTTTTGAGTGAACTATTTCAAGAATAGATGATAAAATTTTTGTTCAAGTTTAATGACAAATAAAACACCCACTTACATTGATATTAACTGTAAATTTGATGCCTAACCTGGTGGTGTTTTAATAGAGATTGTTCAACCGAAATTGAAAAGCACGTCATTTACTATTCTTCAAATTGACTTATGTGCATAGGTGACCCTGTGGAAGGAGTCAGTGGATGGACAGTGGGCTTGTATCAGTGACGTCAACAAAGGCCAGGGGGCCGTGAGCTCCATCACAGACAGCCAGCAGAACGAGCAGTGAAGTCTATCTCCTCTCACACCTCCAATCAGACATCGTTCTGCCCTCAAAGACTTTCTTAAACGATAAAAGTGCATCTCACTCCCAGATATGAAATATCAGCGGATATGAAATTTTGTTTTGGTTTTCAACCTTTTCATGAATGATTGTCTCTATTGCTTCATTTCCAAACAGGATGTTTGAACTGATTTGCATTATTTGTAAAAAATGATTCATGGAGAAGTAATACAAAGTTGATAGAGTTGAAAGATGGTCCAAATAAATTTGCGCAATGGACTTCAGTGACATTAGTGACTTTAAGACCAATGCGACCATTGCATAATAAAGTTTTATATCTTAAACTATAACTAACTTGTTTTCTTTTTCTTAATAATTTCATTAAATTGTTTTTTTTATATTTAATTATGCACAATGTAATTGTTATAAAGAATGTATCGTGAGTATATGCAACTATATCCCACCTCCAATTCGTATGTATTTTACGAAGTGGCTAATTCGTACGACTTTGCTTGTACGTTTTTGTGCGATTTGTGTAAGAGGTAAGTTTAGGGGCGGAGTTAGGGGTGGTGCTTTGTACAAATTCCTATGAATTTGGCACCTCGTAAAATAAAATACAAATATGTAAAAAAAAAAAATTTAATCCTTCAAAAATTTGTGCAATTAGCACAATTTGGTTTCCAACATTTTTCAAAATATCTTGTGTTATTTGTACATTTTGACCAGAATGCAACATTTTATTGCACAATTCAGATAATTAAATTTTTTCTCAAAATTTTAAATCATACACTTTCATTTAAGTCTCGTTAAAGAATTGCGAGTTATTAACCGCAACATGTAAACCCAGAATTCATAGCAAAAGGTTAGAAATATGAGTTCATAACAATAAAGAGATGTGATTTTACAATTCAGAATAGCTATTTGTGAACTTTTAATTGGGCGATATAAATTCTCAATTGGGCGATATAAATTCGCAATTGGGAAAAAAGTTCAAATAGTGAGAGATAATCTTGCAATTACAAGAATAATTCGCAATATTTCTTGCAAAACTAAAAAACTCAAAAGTAAAACTTTTGTATTTATATTCTGTGGCAGAAATAAGCTTTCATATGAATCGCATACATATAAGAGTGAAGTGTATGCTAATTACACAAAAGTATGATCTGTACATGGGTTTTTTGGTTTTATTGTTAAGAAAAAAAACAAGACTATCCAAATGTAGCCATGAAAGGTTGTATGAAAATATATGAATAAAAATTGTACGAATCCATACAAATTATCCACTAATTTTCCAAAAAATAAAGTCGCTAAAAATTGTCACTAAAGCACAGGAATAAATGGTTGAAAACAGCATTTCATTTTGACACTGCAACATATTTTAAATTGCAATACCTGGAGCACCATAAAACAACCAAACCATGAGTGAAACGGTTGGCATCACCTGCAAAATCTGTCAAATAAACATGCGATCTAAACATCCAGCGTGAACGTGCTATGGCAGTTGTTTCTATTACTGTCATATTAAATTATGCCACTGTTACAGATTTGGCAGAGTTGCCCAAGGGTTCAGGAGATCACCACAGAGGCCTGCCAGCCCTCCCTCAGCCCCCAGTTACGAGTTTGCATCTGGAATGGGGAAAAAACAAAAAAAACTCTAAATGTGTTCCAGCCTCTCACAAGCGCAAGTGACGTGTCACTTAGAATAACAGGTGGATTTATTGTTTTGAGAAATGCATATTTTCACACACTGGGTTACACATCAGTTTAGCACTATCGGTTTGCAGTTCTGACAAGTTTCTTACTCCTATTACAGGAGCCAAATCACTCATCTTCATTACATTTCACCATTTTTCAGTACACAGTTTCCATTTTTTTATTTTAGATTCTGTTGCTTCAATTACCAATTCAAAATTTGCAGACTGATATTACTTGTTTAAACCCTATATTTTGCATACCGTATTTTGCATAACCGTAAATGAAGCACTGAACTTGTTTTTTTTTTTTTTTTGGTGCATTGTGACATTCTTTGTGTATCTATTTATTAAGCTTTCTAATTCTCAGTAATTTAATATTACGAATGTTTTACTTTATGATATTAATGATAAAATAAATGAGCAATTTTTAAATAATAAAAATAATTGCCAATATTTTAGATATACAATTTAATAGTATATTTAAAAAAAAAAAGGATTATATAATTAAATGTATAAGAAGTTTGGGCAAAATGATTTCCACTTTTACTTTATTACAGTAGGGCATGTGCATCATTATTAAAATGTTATCATATAAAAAAAATAACAAATTTTATACATATTTTAAAATATATAAATTATGTTGATTACTGATGAAAATGTATTATATAATTTAATTGTTCATAATTTACTTTTACAGGGTTATTAATAAAAATATGCAAAATATGGTTTTATCATTTTCAAAAGTTTAAATTGTTCTCTTAAAATTATGAAAAATAATGTTTCGCCGATTAAAAGGTCAAAGGATATCTACTAACACAGTACCATCTACACACCATACACAGTAGTAAAATAAGTTAACCGAACCATGCTGTATGAATATGCCAATCATTAAATACTGAAAGGTAGGATCTGTACTTCTCGGAGCCCATCAGAAGGGAAGGGTTAATGAGTTTGCTGTGACATATTGCGTGGATCTGAGAGCGTTCCGGCGGTCCACGCGTTCACACACTTTGGTGAGGCGGTGACACTCGTGAGTCATTTGCGCTCCGCTCTCAGGAGTGACAGCTGATGCCCGCTCATGGACCACTGCATGAACACCACAGGATCTGTCCACGATACACCTGACCACCGACACATCTCCATCCGCGTGCTCCCTATCCATCATCACCACAAACGAGCGTCTGTTTCCGCCTCTCTCCGCATAACGCATTACTCTTAGTTATTTACCATGCCAAGCTGGAGGAGAAACCTGACTTTTTGCCTGCAGAGAATGCACGACGAAGGTAAGTGAATGGATTTCAGACTTATAAATCGAGTTAAGTGCGATTTCGCTTATCGGTTCTAATGGTAAATGGGTAAATGAAGCTCTTGGGTGTGCGTAATAGACGTCAGTGACTGCGTTTGCTTTTCTGAACCCACGTGCAAATCAAGTGCCATGTGTCTTTCCTTGCTTTGGGTCTGTAATTTGTCTAAAATGATGTCTCAAGCTAAATCTGTTGTGCCCTAGGACATAGCCTTGAGGTTCTCATCGATAAATGCTAGGTGATTCCTATAATGCAATACTTTTGTTTTATATATATATATATATATATATATATATATATATATATATATATATATATATATATATATATATATATAAACATATTAGTTTGTCTTTTATAACAGTATCACATTAAACTTAATATAATTTTAATGAATTTAACTATAAAGATTTATGTGGATTGGTAACTGATTTTGCTAAGACATGTTCCTGGATCAACATTACTATACAAAAAAAAAAAAAAAAAAAGTCTTAACCCAATGACTACCCCTAAACCTAACCTTACTCATGATATATATTCCTAAAATCAGAGGGAAATGTTAGCTGATTAACAAGGGTGTAGATGCACCCAATCCTGACTGTAAGCCTAAAACTGGCATTTCCTGAAAAGTTATCTCTTGATAGGAATGATGTTGGAACAGGAACATGTTGTACTTCGTAAAATTATGCTTACCTTATGTGGATTAACATTTTTTTGGCAAAGCTATTTAACTTCTAATAAATTGTGTTGCAGTCATATTATTATAATTTTTTTCTTCATTTCTGTAATGACAGAAACGTTCTCATTCTTACTGTGGTAATACCTCGATGAATCACACTAAAATCACAATCAAAAATATTGAACTACTTTTATTTATATTGCCATTGTTAACAAAGCTATGCAACTTCTAACATAAAAGAACTGGCAACCCCTAAACCTGGTTAAGAAATACGTATGCTTTTTTTCTCAAAAAATATTTCAGACAAAATATATGTTTATTGAATACATAAGTAATATTATTTCAAATTATTATTTTAATTGTTAATGAATTTATAAATAATGACTTTATTGATGAAGTTATAATTAATCATAAAGTTGAATTGTTTCAGGTTGACCAGAACTTTTTTATAAGTCTTGTATACTCTTTTTAAACATAGTCTGCCATTAATTACAACACATATTTATTTATTTGTTTATAAATAAATTATAGAACACAATGTATTGCATAACAGGAATGGCCCCCTTATATAATCTTGAGGTATTTCTGAGCTCCTATCTACTGCCTCAATACATTACCTTGAGGTACTCACCTCAACACTTGGGTAAAATGATGTCAAATGAAAATTTCGTTGTTCCCCAGTACATAACCCTGAGGCACTCCTTTGCAACTTGATCTACATTGATATTTAAGATATTGTAATACAGTTTATGATGTGTTTTGAATTGAAGTAGAATGACTGAATGTTCATTTTTTCAGGGGAGATATTCTGAGTCGCTTAACTTGCCTCAAATTTTTAATCTCTTGTGCATAGAAGATCTCATGAATTGGTCACGCAGAGAGGTTAAAATGTCACATTCTAAAAAGAGGCTTTGTGTGAAGATACTTTTAAAACAAAAGTTACTCACAATCAGTAAATTACATATATATTCAGTTAGCAATGAACTCCATTATTCAGTGCTGACCAAAAATGTTGCTGGAACAAGAAGAAAAATTGCATTTTTATTCTGTTTGTATCTCTCTCATTCAGGAGATAATCCTCTTTCCTTATCAGAATTTGAATTCCAAGACATGAGATCCCATTAATCATAAGAATCGAGGTAAATTAGAATAGCAGGGATGAATTTGCAGTTTGCAGACAGTGTGTGTGTGCATTTGGAAGAAAGTTGTAGCACTGATAGAGCATTGCCTGATCATATCTCGTAGTGGCTGCAGCAGTATATCTGGACAGATTCCCGCGTTTGGCTCAAGCAGAATTGATCGTAGCTGCATGAATGCTCAAGATCTTGAACTGAGTTCTGCACCAGGTTTTGGTCATATTGCTTTTATATTAAAACAAATTGTTTATCAGTTCTTCGGATAAATTATTAAACTTTATTATTTTTTCAGTTTATTGTTTATTTTAATTTATTTTATTTTATGTTTTTTTTTTATGAATGTGGCTATGTATGCTATTGCCATTTGAAATGTCATTTCAGAAATATTTCCTCTGGTTCGTGTCTCAGAGCAAGATGAGGTCAGAGAGCAGAATGCTCATTTGCCCTGCGCTATAGAAGCTTCATCTTCTTCCTATTTTTAGAAGGCTCTGGAATTGCATATATGTTACATATCAAAGGGTTGTCCCCTTTTGCTGAAGTTAGGTCATAGCAAACATTGTTAGACAAATTACAGGTGCATCAAAAAAAAAAAAAGAATATTGTGAAAAAAATTTTCTTATCACTTATTTAAAAATTTGAAACTTTCATATACTTTCATATAAGTATTTTTTTATTATGTTTATTTATTTATTTATTTATTTATTGATGATTAGAGCTTACAGCTCATGAAAGTCAAAAATACAGTATCTCAAAATATTAGAATATTTAAATTTGAGTTTAATTAAAGGATCATGGTCACAGTTTAAATTCCGGGTTTCTCTTGTTTTTTGAAACCATAATAATGGGCAAGACTGCTGACTTTGCAGTGGTTAAGAAGACAATCATTGACTTCCTCCACATAGAGGGTTACTCACAGATGGTCATTACTGAAAGTGGTGGCTGTTCACAGAGTGCTGTATCAAAGCTTATTACATGCAAATTGACTGGAAGAAAGATATTGGGTTTGAAAAGGTGCACAAGCAACAGGGATGAGTGCAAGCTTGAGAATACTGTCAAACAAAGCTGATTTAAACAATTGGGAGAGCTTCACAAGGAGTGGACGAAAGCTGAAGTCAGAGCATTTGATTAAATGATTAAATGCTTTTAGAATCACCACGTCAGATGTCTTCAGTAAAAGGGCTACCAAGCCACTTCTGAAACAGAAACAATGTCAGAAGCGTCTTACATGGGCCATGAAGAAAAAGAACTGGACTTTTGTTCAGTGGTCCAAAGTCCTCTTTTCAGATAAAAGTAAATTTTGCATTTCATTTGGAAATCAAGGTCTGGAGTCTGGCAAGGCACAGAATCCAAGATTCCAAGCTTGAAGGCCAGTGTGACGTTTCTGAAGTCAGTGATGTTTTGGGTGCTGTGACATCTGCTGGTGTTGGTCCATTGTGTTTTATCACGTCCAAAGTCAATGCAGCCATCTACCAGGAGATTTTGGAGCAGTTTATGCTTCCGTCTGCTGACAAGCTTTACGGAGATGCTGATTTCCTTCTCCAGCAGAACTAAGTACCAGCCCACAGTGCCAAAACCATTTCCAAGTGGTTTGCTGACCATAATATTACTTGATTTGCCAGCCAACATGCCTGACCTGAACCCCATATGGAATCTATCGTATATTTTGAAGAGAAAGATGAGAAACAGTTAATCCAACAAGACGAGCTGAAGACTCAATCGTGTCTCAGCAATGTCACAGTCTGATCACTTCATGCCACACCTCAATGTTGCTGAAGTTTGTGCTTAAGGAGCCCGGACCAGGTCTGAAAATAGTCCCTGTCAACTCTGCTATTTCTGCAACTACACAAACTAGCTGGGGACTATTTTGAAAATGAGCCTATTTTCAAAAAAGTGGAGTGTTCATTTAAGAAAGGTTTATGTTTATTATTATTATTATTATTATTAAAATATGTTGTTTTAATAAATAATACAAGTATTCATATATTGTGTTAATATATTAATATATTATGTGCATCATATGGCAAACTAAAGTTTTTTAAATATTAATAATTATAAATATAATATTTATTTATTTATTTGTTTTTAGCAAACAAAAGTTAAAAATAATTTACCAAAACTGCATTTATTATGAATAATAATAATAATAATAATAATAATAATAATAATAATTTTACATTTTTAATGTTTTGTTCTGTTTTGTTTTTATTCAGCATTATGTCAGTATTGGGCATTTTAAATTATGCTGTGCAAAATATTAAAATTAATTTTAGTTCAGAAACTTGCTCATTATAGCAGAGTTGTATTCATGTAATTTTACAGTTACCTATGTGAGAATTTAATTTCAGAAACTGAATCATAGTCAAACCACTGTATACAGTATATCTGCAAAACTGTTGAGTCTTGTGTAAATCTAGCTCCTGGTCAATCAAACCTGTATCACTGATTTAAATACAATTTAAATTGATTATTAAAGTATCAAAAAGACTGAGGCCTTCAATCCATTAAAAACCCCAAACTACACTCAAGTTCATTTTAAGTTCTTCATTTAAAAAAAGAAAATTCAGTTTGCCATCTATTTTCAGAAACGATCAAGATAACGATTTCAATTTGCATAATCTAGTTGCCACACTTTACAAATCCCTCAGGCTAAGATCCCACTCCTGTCAATTCACCAGTTTTATGAACGACACTAGCAGCAGCAGGCCTTCATCACATTACAATCCGTGCTCAAACTGAAAACGCATGCGTGGTCTTTAGAGGCTAAAATCTGCCCTCACGACACGGCACGACAAACCCACGTCTCTTCAGCTCTCATCCTCAGAAGTGCTTGATATTTCATTATAAACATATTCAGAGCTTCGGGAACGCTGAAGACTCTGGGGTATCATGGGAACGAGCAGATGTGGTAATGAAGAGATGTGTGGTTCGCTATCTTGTGATTGAAAATGACAATGCAATGAGTGATAGCGTGGCTCAGTACGCCTATTACTGTTAGCTGTTGATAAAACATTTCCAAAGACGGTTGTATCATGTTCAAAATAGTTTTGGACAAATCTTCTATACGATATATATTACCGAAGTGTAACCCTACCTTAACCCTCATTCTTGATCTTGTTTGTCTTGTATTAAATCTAGGGATGCTGCTATTCTCATTAGACATGCTCATCCGTGAAGCTCTCAAAGACTCAAATCTTTTATGCAGTTCACATAATCAGTTTGGCTAAACTAATAAACTATAATGAGAATGTTTATGGTTCATTTTCTTTCCATGGGTGAAATAAATTCATTTGGATGAAATGAAACCATTTCATGCATGTAAGCAAGAAACAAAACATCTTTTTATGACTTTTTCCCTAAGGACTAAGAATATCAAGCTCCAAAATTAAAAAACAAAAAGCAATATCAAGTAGTCTTAACAATTTGTGCTTTAAATATGATATATTCCAAGTGTTTTGAAGCTATACGGAAAAAAAACAGACCAAAATTAACGTTATTATTGACCAAATAATTTTTGAATCTGTATTTTTCAGTGTATCTTTGCATGCATTACACAAAACTGAATTATTCTGTAACAAATCCAGTTATTAAGTATATATTTAAAAGAGAACCATTAAAGATAACTTTGTATTCTAAGTGTTTTGAAGGTACAAAAACCTTCTGTGAAAAGAACAGACCAAAATGTATGCAAAATGTTGACCGAATCATTTTTTTGGATCTGTATTTTTCTATGCATCAGTTTATGCAGTTCACAAAACTGAATGATTCATTAAAAAATCAGATTTATGAGTATATTCCAAGTCTTTTAAAGCTATACAAAAACTTTGTGCAAAAGAAAATGCCCAACAATAAGGTCATTATTCATAGAAAACCTTGACCAAATATTTTTTAATCTGTACGTTTATGGATTTCATAAAATTTAATGAATCAATGAGTCCTGTTTTTAAGTATATATATTCCCAAGTCTTATGAATCTATACATAAACATTTTGTGAAAGATTAGACTGAAAGAACTAAATTAATGTCAGTACTAACAGAAAATGTTGAAATTTTTGGAATCTGCATTTGTCATTTAATAATTTTATCCAGTTGACAAACCTAAATTATTCTTAAATGAATCTGCGTCTTGCAGATTCAACTCACTGCATTAGTCATCCAGTCCAAGTACTTAATAGCTGTTAATAGCATTTCTAATTAAATCACACTTTGCCTTCCATTGAGAAAGAAATTGAGAAAGGTTTTGGCATGACATGAGGGCTAGTAAATTATCTTACTGAATTAGAATTTCTGGATGAACTAAGCTTTTAATTCTAGTTCTTAAATGATAATTATTTCATGAAAATGGAATAACCTGACCTTTCTTTTCTCCAGTATTTTCGTAATTACCATTTGCGCATTGATGTTGGACAGCTTCTTCCTAATCATGGGTTTGTTTCAGCATGTGGCAAAGTGTTTCTGCTTGGCTGGTTTTTCCTGAGCGCGACATTTTGCCAGACTGTCCCACGGGCTTGTGTGCTTATGAAGCATGTAACAGATCATCAAACAAATATGATTCACATCTATTAAAGTCACTTGCGTTTGTCATATGTTCAAACTTACTTCCCTTTCAGAGCATCATTGGAAGGGTGGGATGTGTTGAATGTGGTTTTTGCTGCTCAAATGTAAATATTCCTGTGTTAAGTGACATGCGTGCCAATCTTCATCTAGGTCACTCATTGGAATTGTGGGTAATGTGATTGGATGACTTACCCAAGCAGATAAATACAGCTTTGTTTTGAACCCGTTATGAAGTATAATATACAGTGTCGGTAATGTTTATTTCCTGTCCTGGTTTGGTGTGGTACTGTCAGTGTTTTGTGACAGTGAATGTGGCTCACCGTGAATCACCCCGCGTGGACTTGACATCACCGATGGCTGATCTACTGTGCCTTCATACACACACTATTGGGTTGCTTGGTTTTGCGCAGTAAAGCCTGCTGGGGTCTGTTTGCTCTGAGAGGCAGTGGCCTGTAAATGCAGTTGACCAATGGGAGGGCAGCTCCCGTGAAAGACAGTCAGAGATGTGGGGTTCAGCTAGTTCACAAACATACGGCGGTGCTCTTTTGCGGTGACATCTGCAGCCGTTTATAATGAGTTGCAGCATTTAACCTTTAAAACGTTCTCACTGACAATTTGTTGCTTGCACTCTCTTCAGAAACATTGTTCTGTGATTCACAGTTAAACGTCTTTTATAAACAAGAATAATATCGTTCATAACTCCATGGGACATTTACTGCTGTATGTTGTCGAAGGAATGCTGGAGAACACAATTTCCTAACAGAGAGCTGAGATTAGCATAACCACATTAGCAGCTGTTGATAGACATAGATATAAATCCACAGATGCCTCGTTAGCAGCTGTTTTTATGGGCCGCTATATGTACGTTTGTCCGTTATTTTGGAATGGTCAAAGACTCAAATATGCGACCCTGGACCACAAAACCAGTCATAAGGGTCAATTTCTCGAAACTAAGGTGTATACATCATCATACATAAGCTTTCCATTGATATATGATTTGTTAGGATCGGACATTATTTGGCTGAGATACAACTATTTGAAAATCTGGAAAAAAATTAAATACTGAGAAAATCACCTATAAAGTTGAAGTTCTTATCAATGCATATTACTAATCAAAAAAAAAAAATTTATATATATATTTACGGCAGGAAATTTACAAAATACCTTCATGGAACATGATCTTTTCTTGATAACATAATGATTTTTGGCATAAAAGAAAATTTTTATAATTTTGACCCATGTATTTTTTGGCTATTTCTACAAATATACCCCAGCGACTTAAAACTGGTTTTGTGGTTCAGGGTCGCGTATATATCTGCAGAAAACTTACACAATACAACAAAACAAAGACGATAGTTGATACAACACCAACCAACACATTTTTACCTGTGAGATTTTATCTGAAGACTGACATGGAAGAGAATAAATTGTTGAAAAAATTAATTGTGTTCTAAAGATGAATTAAGTTCTCATGGATTTGGAACGAGGCTATAAATAATGACCATGTTTATTTTTGGTTGAACTATCCCTTTAAATAACTTAATTTTCTTTGACTTAAACACCACAATCGAGCGAACTGCCTTTGAGATGAATGCTAATAGCTAGCTCTCTTCAGGTATTATCAACCTAACCTAATAAACAGCTAACTCTCTCAAATGTTATAAATGCATGTAACCAAAGTTACAACCTAGAAAAACAAGTGATATCTCAATTTAAATCTGCTGGGTTTTGTATGCAGTTCAAGTCAGTGCTACCTTCTTCCATTTTGCTAACATTTCCAGATTCCAATTTCAGTGATATCCATCAGTTAAGCTATAGGACCAAGGTTTTTTTTTTTTTTTTTTTTTGAGAAGTCATGTTTTTGTGGACTTATGTTATAGATGCTATCTTAAAATGTAAATATAAAAAAGACTTCCTTTAATATAATTAGTTTTACTTTTATTACATTAGTTTAAGTTCTAAGTTAAGTAAAAGTAGCAAAGTTTACAAGACACTCTCTTTCTTCAACCCCCACTCTCTGAACCTGGAAAAAAAAAATCACTTTCACAATCTTTAATTACTAGAAACTGTCTGCTAGTCGACACAGATACTAAAGCTTCACACTTCCTACAGCTCAATACATTCGCCTTGGTTCATTTATCTGTGGAGATAAATGAAATAACTGGGAGAGTGTCTGCAGTGACCAAAACCAATGTCAGGCTCAGACAATAAATATCTACAAAACTAAATTTATGGACATCTCCTCTAGCTTTCGCTGGCACTCTCGCGCTCTTTATCTTTCCTGCATTGGTCTGAGTGTGTACTTACAAAGGTAAGTTATTTCCAGCAAACTCTACATTTTTGGAAACTTGCTTTATTGTAACTTTCTGAACTTTTTGCACTGAAAAAGCGCATTATTTCTTGAGTTGTATGAAAACAGTTTAAGTTTTTTGTGGATTCATGACCGATGGATATACGAAGGATGCTTGAGGGGTAAGTTAAGGATGAAGATAAAGAGGACGCTATAAATGTACAAATTGTATCAGGAAGGAAAGTGTGTAATTAGTGTTAACTACAGGAGATGCAAAGAGGACAGACTCGACTAAATGTTTCCAGTGCTACAATGCATTGTTAACGACACAGAATATTTGTGTCATTTATATTGTTATTTGAATAGGACGTAGCTTAAATACATTTTGGATTTGCTTGTCTTTAATTAGCAGTTTCGTAATAGACTATTATATTGACTGATAAATGGTCCGACATAGTGTAAAACATGCATTTACACATCAAATATAGAAAATTGTTGTATATCTTTATCAACATTATATTGTCATTATGTCATAATAAGTAAGATCTACCAGACTGCGCCATCTAGAGTTTCACGCCAGAACTTTTTTTATATATAATTTATTTTTTTCATATATTTAAAGGTACAGGTTGTAGGACCTGCCACTAGAGGGTGCACTATCAAAACAATAACAATCGCATGGTTTGATGACGCTATAAGAAGGAGCGTGGAATGATGGGATTTGTTATCTTCTACCCAACTGCTGACGGCCATCAAACAGACGGAAAGATAAATCATGGATTTAACGCGAGTTCAACGATTTGCGCGAGTAGATTAGATACAAAGTCAATGCAAAGACGCGATCAGTCTATGGATCAGACACGTCCTCACGCGGGTCTAGAGACGTGATGCCCCGCGTTTGGAGTGTATGCCCCATAATACTTATCTTGTTGATCATTAGAATAGCATACGTTTTCTGTAAAGATACGAATCAAAACAACTCACCTGTCAAAGTAACAAAGGGTAACTAACGTCATTGACAGGCGACTGCACTGCCCCGTGTCACTGTTTAGAATTTGAATTTTCTCATGATTTACTAGTAGTTGAAAACATTAGAGATATTGTTAGTAATCAGCTGGACAAAATATATAACACTAGCTTAGTGGTTTTTGGATATTTTACTGCAAATATCTTACAAATTGTACCTTTAAGTGAATTTCTAGAGAATGTTGTATTTAAAAAGTACAACTGATTGTTATCAGATTTTGCTGTACAGGAAAACACACTATGTTTAAAAATAACTAACAAGATTGTTTAAATTTTGTCTCCTGCATATTTGTTTCCAGCTGTGAAATGTTTCCCACTTTTTTTATAGTGCAATGGCAACCATGTGTATTGGCTTTAGTACAACTGATACTTCCTTCTTATTCAAAAAAATGAGGCAGATGGCCATTAAGCAGTACAGAAATGCATGAACATGTCTTCAGCAGATAGAAATAGCTGTTTTAGTTTGCCAAAGCTAAAGCTTGTCACTATTATGGGTAATTCTACATATTTATTGACGACATTTGGTCTCAAAGTGTTTTTGTGGTATGTTAACAGATGTTTTATGTAACTTGTTATTGTCAGCATTGTTTGTAAGCCTAAACAGTCTTTTTAATAAACTGATTTGCAATTCTGTTTACGTGAATCAAATTTGAAATCTAAGATAAGGCAGTGTCAATAATTTTGCTAAAAAAATACTTTCAACTTTTAGGACTACACTAGAATATAGCCTCAATTCTAACTGAAGTGGACTAAAAACCACAAAACTTTGATTTAATTGTGGCTTTAGGAGGCATATTTCAGTGAATCTGATTAAAATAGATTTCACTAAGATGTTAACCTCGGCTCTCAGCGCAGTAGTTTGAGTTCAGCAGTCTCCAGTGCTCATTATTGTGCCTTTTTGCCATTTACTTCCCGTGTAATGGCTATTATTCAGTGTAATTCTGCCTTTCTAGACGACTTGCTTTGTGGCTCCAAGATACAAGATCAAGAAGGGGAACCACAACGCGTTCAGTCATTGT
Source organism: Carassius gibelio (assembly GCF_023724105.1). Lineage (NCBI taxonomy): Eukaryota > Metazoa > Chordata > Actinopteri > Cypriniformes > Cyprinidae > Carassius > Carassius gibelio. Next base: position 32,661,009 of record NC_068417.1, read on the forward strand.
GGCTGCAGGGGCCTGTCCCTTTGAGTTTGAGGTCTGCGTATCATTTAAAAGAACATCCAACCTATTCTCCTCTCTCCAGCACAAACCTTCAGTTTTCATACAGTCACAATCTTACACCTGACCCTCATAAAAGACTCTTCTGCGTGTATGTCCTATTTTATTGATGCTGAAAATGATCTAATGTTTAGATGTTTCAAAACGGTTTTATCAGTACGATGTCACAATATACAGTGGTGTTTATATGATATTTCAAGATACTCAAAAGAATACATTCAGATAACTATGGTAGCCATGCCTTCAAATATGTTATATGTCTAAAAACAAAAACCTCCAGTATAACCATGGTCCAAAAATGATAAAACATGGTATCACCAGTGTTCATGTATGAAAAACGATGGTAAAACCATAACAGATTTGCAAAAAGTACTTTAAAATAAACTGAATGGTACTGAACTTCATGTACAGTGGTATGTATGCATTACTTCATAAAATACCATGATTATTCCATGGTACATTTCCAAAATAATGGGTTAGTAGTAGTACAATGGTGCAATGTCTAAAAATGCATTGTTATTCAATGGTACTTTGTTGTAAGTGATGATATTGTCCAAAAACACCATGACATAACCATAGTAATATATCAAAGAAGCCATGGTATCTTTTGTAATTGTCTCAATTGGCGAAATGTAGTATATATTGGATGTGATCATGTAGTGAATTCTGATGAGATTTTGAGACCCAGCAGGTGTGTTTCCAGAAGACCACAACACTCGTGATTTTAAGCGTTCGTGATGGGTGAAAAGCTTCCATGCGGCCCAGTGGAGTGCAAAAGGATCTTTTCCCTCTCAACCTTTGACTCGAACTGGCAGATCTGTCTCATGTGAGCACTCACGCTTTCTTGATCTGCCCCTACGCCACACAAGTGGAACATGAGGAATCTGAATTATCGGTGTGATGATGTTCAAGAGAGATGTCTGTGGGGAGCTTTTCTCTTTTTTTTGCGTGATGGTGGGCGGACGCTAAAGAGAGCTCTAGGGCAGGAGTAGCAGACTCTCCACTCGCTGAGATGAAGAATATAATCCAAGATGAAAGCTTGTGTTGAGACGGCAAGCGTCTAACCCCATTCACTGTGCTGTGAAACTGGCAGGAGGCCTCGGAAACTGCAGAAAAAGCATCTTTCTGGCTACGTAGCTTTCTTAGCTTAGCTAGGCATTAGCATACTTTTGTGAAAGATGCAAGAGCTTTTTGGCCTGATTACAGAGGTTTTTGTTTGCCACAGTCCAAAATGAAAACTCACATGTGCAAATGCTAATAAATGAGCTTTTAGAAAGTGTAAAACGGTTAGCATACCCTCTGCTAATACCTAAATATAAATTCTTGCTACACAAGCCCATTTTCATGTTGTTGCTTTCCAAAATGTCAGACCGCAGTTCATAATCAGCGCAAGTATGCGGTACTTCCTCAGTGTTGACCACAAGGAGCAATATAGCATCAGTATTAGCATAAAGTGTGTTTTTCTTTCTTTCATCTTTCAATTAAAGGCTGAGCAACATTCAACCCTAACTCAAAGTTATGAACCTGCACAGAATTTACAAAAATGTATGAATTAGATTGTAAGTGTAAGACCAATTTAGCCTCGAGCCTCAGAGCCTTGGACTCCACCTTGGTCCTTTGACCCATCGGCTCCGTCTTGGCATTTAGCTCCCTTGTCTCCACCGTGGCCCATCATCCCACCAGGTCCACCGGACTCCCTCGTCCCTCCGGCTCCGCCTTGGTCAGTCATCGACCATCCGCCACCTTGGGACTCAACTCCTCTGGCTTCGCCTCATCACTCCATCCCTCGGGCTCTGTCACGCTCCTCCTTCCCTCCGGCTCCACCTCCATCCTCAGGTGCTCCAGCTCCGCAGTGGTCTTCCGGAGCCCTGCCTCTGCCTCGGTTGCCTGTGCCTTCAGCACCACCTTGGCCTTCTGGATCCTCTGTGTCACCCTGGCTCTCCGTCTGCCTGGCTCCATCCTGGGCCCCTCATCCATCGGTGCATTCTCCGTCAGTCGGCCCCCTGGTGTTGTCAGCTCTTGCTCCACCATGGCTCCACCCGCCGAACCCATCATCATCCTGGCTGGCCTCTGGAGCTCCATCTGGCTTCTCCTGCTCTGGGCTCCTCCCTGGCTCCTCCCTCCATCCACTCCACCCTGGCACTATGGTCTATGCTCCCTCTCCATTGCCAGCCCCTTGCCTCCCCCACGCCAACCTCCTGAACCCCCACCCTCCCTCCGCTGGACTATTTCTGTCGGTGCAGGGATGCACCGTTCCGGGAGGGGGTGAACTGTCACAGTTATGGACTTCTGTTCTTACAGAGTTTCCTTATTTGCTCACGTTCATTTTCTTGTTTAGTTAGTTAATTAGCCCCACACCTGTTTCTGTTTCCCATTGATTAAGTTCTCAGAATTTAAAAATCTGTGTTCTCCCATTTTTGCCTTGTCTGTTTGAATATTTGAATTTGTGTTTGGATGTGCCCTTTTTTTCCCTGTGGATCATTAAAAGAACTATTTAGATATCTCCTTCGTCGTGCGATTGTTTCACACACTAACACGCCATTACACTAATCTAATATTTATTTAATATTAATTCAGTAAAAAAAAAAAATTCTTAGTAGTTTTAGTTAACAGTAACTACACTAGTAACTGACCAGTAAAAATCGACACCCATCCATGATCCAATAATTTTTTTTAAATATTAGAAAACATTATTATTATTATTATTTTATTTATTTTTGTCACATTTGAGAAGTAAAAAAGGCTTGTGGATTGTTTCATGTTGACTTTCAAGCCTCCAGAATGAAAATATATAATGACACAGCATCTTTCCCATAATTCCCATGATTACAGGGCATCTCTCACCACCCCATATTAGACCTCTGGAAGATGACAGATGATTGCTGTGAAGCGTTCGTCTCTTTATGTGATCGATAGTGCTTGTGTGAGGAATCTATTAACTGTTACATCGATCACACTGAATTAAAGCTCCCGTCGTTTTCCTCACTCGTGGAAGTTTTTCAAAGCAGCAGTTTTTGCCCTGGATAGAGACAAACTGCACAACAGAAAGGATTGGATTTTACTCGAGCCTTTCATAAATGATATTCTTTTATGTATTTGCCTTTTTTTTATACACTTCCTTTTATCAACCAACAGAAGCTGCTTGACTATCTCCTCAGGGTTTAGCTGTGAGGGACTTCATCTTCATGTCTATTGTTGCTTTTGTCTCCCATCCCTTTGAATATGATAACCAAACCCCGGCACAAAAAAATAAGAAACACCTCGCTGGGGAAATTTCTCACAGTTGCATTCAGTGAAGGTAGCAGTACTTAAACATTAGCAGTAGTACATTTTTTATTTGTTGTATTTATTTATTTATTTATTTATTTATTTATTATTATTATTATTATTATTATTATTATTATTATTATTATTATTATTTACTTTATTATTATTTTATTTCTTTAATAGCCCATAGAAAAACATTTGTCTTTATGTCTGTAGTTTGTCACAGTCCTTGTGATGAAATGGTGTGAAAATTTAGATTTTATTTTTTAAATAAATTATTATACAAAGATGGCTTGTAGTATGACTTTATATTTTATATGGTAAAAAAAAATGTGTGTGTGTGTATATATTAATATATATATATATATATATATATATATATATATATATATATATATATATATATATATATATATACACTATAAACAATTTACTATTTTAATATGAAATATTACTATAATTATTCTTCAAAAAATGATGGTAAATAGTACTATAATAAATGTACATATTAATTTGAATTATGTTGTATATATAAAAAAGTAAATAAAAAAGAATGATTTAAATTATGAATTATAAATATTATAACAATGTCTTTATATTTTTTTATAATAAACATTTTTCATTTGTAATTGACATATTTATAATTGTATTATCTAATTATCTTTAAATCAACCTAAACTGGTAAATATTTATCACAGTAAGTAAAAAAATATTAAATAAATAATTTAGAAATGCAACTTATAAAATACACAAGTAAGATATAACAGCATAATGTAACAAAATAATTCAGAATATGCCTTTCATTTATAATTGAAATATTTGAAGTTGTATTACCATAGAAACAAAGTATATATATATATATATATATATATATATATATATAAATAAACTAAAATTATTATACAATATAAATATAATACAAATTTTTTATAAATGATTAGAAACTCTAATCAACTCTCTATACATTACCAAAGTCCAACTAAGTATTACAGTAAAACTGTTATATTTAACTGCGGTTCATTTTCAGATAATAAGATAATAATCAACACTCAAATAAAACAAACTCAACTCAACTGGTAGTTCTGTATGTGTGTGTGTGTGTGTAACACGGTGCATTTCGCTACAAAAACACATTAAAAACAGACAAGTCTGCTTTTAAATCCACCACCAGAGATAAAGCGCTCTCACCATCGGCTCCTAAATGATATTTGAAGAGGTGCGAGTGAAGCGAGCTGCTTTCTCTGGACAGCGGTGAATGGCTGCCGGCTCCTGATAGCGCTGACCAAACACTTCAGCATCTGCTGCATTATATCTCATACTTTCAATACAAATCCATACCAAAGTGTCACTTTAACAGCAAAGGAACTAAGGCTGTGTTTCTCCTGTGAGAAATGAACAGCACGATTGATTTAAAGCTTCAGTGTGTGTTGTTCATTCAACTATCGACAGCTTTCAGATGTTTCTCTGTGCTTTCTTGAAGAACAGTGGAGATCTCTGTTCCTCTGTGATTCTGTCATCTCTTCTGACTGGAGAATCTTTCAGTCGTCATGTTGTACTGTGACAGTGGGTTGTTTCTCCAGGCTGAACTGTGTTGAAAGCATCTTTGACCTTTTAAAAGACTGAATCACAGCCTGTTTTTACTGCAGCTCAAGTGTAAAACGGCGAGTCTGTCTTGCATGGCTGGTTTTCTCTCGTCTTTTTATAGGCTTGCTAAAACAAGCTGACTATTCGCCGGCTCGTTGTGAGATCAAATGAATCTGCTCATTCTCCAAGTGTGAAATTTACCTTCCGCCTTTATACTTCTTATTTACTTCTATGTTGTTTTACACAGCCGCTGCATTTCAATTCATATTGTTAGACACCAATAACATGTTTATAGCTTTAATTTTTGGTTTTAGTTAAGTACCTCAAGTTTGTTTAAATAGAAGTTTTATTTTATTTTATTTTATTTTAGTAATGGTTGGTAATGTAATTTTTTTTATCTATCTATCTATCTATCTATCTATCTATCTATCTATCTATCTATCTATCTATCTATCTATCTATCTATCTATCTATACTATATTATTATATATTAGTTACATATAATATTTATAGAAAATAAATATTTTTTTCCTTTTATAAATATATGAAATGTATATAAATTAGCTGAAATAAAATGTTAGTTATTTGTAACAAAGACATGTATTTTTAAGTTTTTAGTTCATGTTAAAGTCAGGCCCTTTTATTATAATAATATTTATAATAACAACCCCTATATTATATAGACAATTTTATGTTTGAATATAAAACATATATTTATAGTTTTCTTGTCAATTTGTTGTTTTATGTTATATGCTATTTTTATAATTTCTGTTTTGTTACTTTATTTTATTTTTGTTATTTGTATGATTTTCCTAATATTAACTGAGCCATGACGACTAGCTGAAATGTTTATTTTATTTAGCTATTAAAAAAAAAAAAAAAAAAAGAGTTTAATTTATACATTTGTTTGTTTGTTGAGTACACATGTAAATATTTTGAAAAGGAATTTGTAATGGTCACTTATTTTATTTTTTATTTGAACAAACATTATGTTAAGCTTATTAAAAGCAATTAAAAGTTAAAAAGTGATTTATTTACAAAACGCTCATTTTATTTCAAATAATACAAATATTTGTAAATGTTTTAGTTTTGCTTAAAAAATAAAACACTTCAATTATCTTATATAAATGAATGTAAAGAGTTAGTTATATATACACATGCATGTATGTATTATTTTCATTTATCATTTATTCTGCCGGAAGGAACACAGAGCCGAGGATAATCGAAAGAGTCTTTATTAATCCAACAGGTAGAACAGGAGGAAGACACACATAAGGAACTGATAGACCCAACAAAACTTTTTAAAGTTTTTAAAAGGCAGGATAATGAGGGAACAGACAGGTGCAGGGAATCAATTCATGATCAAACTAAGCAAAGACAGGAAACAGACCAAATAAGGAAAAACAGGAACTGACACACATGACTACACATGTCCAATCCTGGCATTATTTAGGCATCTTTCCTCTTTTATTAATCTGTTTATATTATGTGATCAGATCATCATATCTCAATCTGTTTTTCCTCACAGTCAATTACAGCTTAATATTCTATTAATTTTTCCCCTATTGATGTTATCGCCAAGTATCTGTTTGCCGGGCCTCGCAATTATTTGATTCGACTAATTGTTCGCATAATTTGGAAAGGCAATAAAAGCAATTTTCTCTCCCCCACTCCAGCTGTGATTCACACACTGCAGCCAGATCCAGCATTGTCTGCTTTTGATCCTCATCTCTGACTATATAAGAGTCTGATGTATATATGAAAAATAAAATAAATGTATGCATTTAGCAGACACAATGTCTTTTAAGCTAACAATTATTCCCTGGGATTCGAACCACCAACCTTGCGCTTGTTAACACAATGCTCTACCACTTAACATACATGTCTAATTGGCTGGTTCTCATTTAAATGCAGTGACTCATTCCTCAAGTTTTGTGGTTGTAAAATTTGTTAATTAACATAAACATTAGCCGTGTTCTCGGATCAGACTGAAGGAAACGGCTGTGGAAAGTCTATGCTAATGAATAAAATGACTTTGGCCAGGCTGCTTTCGCTTCTGTCATCTTGTGTTCATCCCTTATGAATGCTGCTCAGGATCACGGTCCTGTTCCTCAACAAGCTCTGAGCACAGCTTCATCTTTCCTTGTGAACGGAGTCCTGTTCACTGTCCTGCCAGCAGAGGGATTTGTTTATTTGGGAATGCATTGCGTAAAATAGTAATCTGATTAAAAAAGGAATTTGGATGGTCCATTATTTGTTTGTTTGTTGAGGAAACATTATGTAAAAAGATTTAAAAGGAAATTTGGAATGGCCATTAATTGACTGATTGATTTAACGGTGTATAAACATTGCATAAAACTCTTAGCTTATAAAAAATTTAATTACTTTTTAGTTAGTTTGTTAGTAAATTGAGTAAACATTGTGTAAAGAACTAAACTTACTAACTAATATGTAACTAACTAAACAGGTGTTGCCCTTTGCATTGGGGGCAGTTATGAAACGCTAAATACTGTAGGTAGATGACTAACTAGTTTTTTTAAAGATTTTGTGTATAAAAATAAGACACTGATTGATTTGCGTGCTTGCTAAATACTCTGGAGAAGCGAGGGCTAAAATGTGTGATTATAAATGAAGGCGTGTTTGATGAATTGAAAGATTCAATTCGCCGTTAATGAACTGCTGATGGTCTTTTCCCCAGCAGACACAGCAAAATAAAATCAATCTCCTTTACACTTTCACATGTGTTATGGAGTGTAATGACACCTTTATATATATATATATATATATATTATATTCACTGATGTTTCGTTCTTTCTCAAATCTTCAGGCGGTGTTGATCTTTCTGAAGGACTCGCTTATTACACATGGACCTCATGAGCTCGGGTGTCTCTGATTGTGGACACTGATGTCCTCTAGTAGTGTTCTGTCCCCTTGAGGATGTTGTGGGTGTAGATTGGATTTCCCATCAGCCTTAAATCTGTCAAACCAATCTCAAAGCCCTCTTCACTCTTGTTCTCCCGTCTCTTGTTTCATGAATGGTTTAATCAATAGAGCGGCATGACACAATGCCACATGGACTGTGTTATATTGCAGCAGTTGGCTGGGTCTGTATTTGTTCTGAATGAGGTGAAATTATAGGGTCAGAGACGTCCCATTTACCATTGTTAGAGAAATGCAGGACTTTGCATGCATTAAAGACATTTCTAGACTCTAGACTGACTCTAGCACAAGACTGCAAATCCCAGGTTTAGATGTAAACTGTGTCTCTGGCCATCATCCGGTTTAGTCCAGCTCCTCACATTTTGCTGAACTCTCCTCAATCTTTGGCTGCTTGCAGGTTTATACTGCGATTTTTGCCCGCTGAGAGGATGTCTGGGTAATCCCTGCGTGCAAATACACACTTTGCGCTTTTAGTTTGTGAAATTAAATGCTGCTCTATGTGGAATTGTTCAGCTGGGAACAAACACACTCAGTCTGCCGTGTATTGAATGTTATTGTACAGCAGGGCCTGTCATTTAACCTAACACAACATTTGCCCTCCAGGAGGAATCACACGAAATGCTGGGGGGGGGGGGGGGGAAGCATAGGGAACAAATACTACAAGGTTGCATCGAGTTCAAGGTGGTGTTTCTTTTTATATGCAAGTTTTTTCTTCCAGACATTGGAAGTTCACTGAGGTTTGCTCACCGCTGCTTGTCAGGATCCAGCTCGTCGCAGCAGATATGAAAGCGTCTGGACAGCAGCGGTGTCAGATCTGCTGAAGAAGGAAGACATCAGCCTGTGTTTTCACACTCTTCTCAGCAAAACCACTGGAGCGCATCTGCACCGTATAGATCAGCATGACAGATTCAGCCTCCAGCTATTGTTTCATTCACTCTTGGTTTAGTATATATATATATATATATATATATATATATATATATATATATATATATATATATATATATATATATATATATATATATATATATATATATATATATATATATACACACATACACAGTAAGCATATAATATCTATTATATAATATGTGCAGAGTTGTGCTTGCTGTAGCAGTTGCTGGGCACTTCAGAAACCCTGCTCCCTCCCCAGCTCCACCTGTCTAGATTAGATAGAGGGATATGCCATGATTGTTATACATGGGAGTTATTTCATGTATGTTATATATGCAGCATGTGTAGCAGTATTTCCTACATGCTCACAGCAGCATGTCTGTTGTTATATTGTCATGTATTAGCAGCATCATAGCAAATCTGTTGCCAAGACCAACCTCATTAACATTGCCATGTATATTACCATGCTTATATATCAGTCAGTATAAGCATGAATCTCTGTATGATGCACAACTCTGGTACTTTTTTCGAATGAAAACATTTTTCAACAGATTTAAGATAAGGGGGAAGTTTGTTTCATTTCTGATGTATTTCTTAGAAAACTGTATTTTAGCTTTTTTAAACAGCTAGTTAGCAATTAGCTTATATCCTAGCCTGTCAGATACTGCCTATTGCTAGTCAGTTTCAAGTGTTACAAGGAATATTGTTTATTAGCATTAGCTATATAATGGTTAATCATTTGTATCCATTGCTATGAACAGCACGAGAAAGACATATGTTTCTTTAAAGTATACCCATTTTGTGCACGCTTAGGATAACACATAGAGCATATAGCCTCAAAGCTAATGAACTAAAAGTCACAAATCTTTTTTTGCATTTCATGAGATGACTATAAACGTTGACAGGTTAGCGGATGTGTTCACAAGAATAGAAAATGGATTCAGACACTGTCCAGCTAGCTACTCAGTTAGCATGTTTATGCTATGCTAGTACTTGCATATGAAAAATTAGCATCTTCCTTGTGTCCTCATCTGGTTAATTTGAAGTTATGTACACATAATTTTTGGATAATGTGTGACAGCAGTGTGTATGCAGAGATGGTAAGCGCTTCTGATTGATTTGTTTTGTAGAATCTGATGTGGATCAGCATTTTTTATTTTGAAATGCTTTGTGTGTGAATGGCCCATAAATCGGTTTAAAAGGTGACAGTGGTCACATCGCTTTTCTTTTTCCCTGTAGGAATCCACCTAGCTGCTGAATTTCTATCTCAGAACCAAAATAACCAAAATTGCATGTATTTCTAACGTGAAATGTTTTGTAGGGCTGCTAATACCCTTAACCCTGGAGCTCGGCTTCTATTGCTGTATTTTACCTCATGTCTTCGAGGTGGTGAGCGCTTATCACAGCCGCTCACTGCTCCCCACCAAGCGTAATGGATTCTGCCTTCAGGATTAGACTCGGAAATATCTCAACAATACCTAGTAAGAGGCTAGTGCTTGGGCACAATTTTCTGTCACCATATATATATATATATATATATATATATATATATATATATATATATATATATATATATATATATATATATATATATATATACACACACACACACAAACTCATACAAAACAATTTATATTGACAATTTAAATATAAACAGTGAAACGGTTGTTCTGTTATCGCTAGAATATCACACTCCTCTCAGCCAATCAGATTCAAGGACTACGAAAAACTGTTGTATAAATATAAATATGTTTATTTAACGTGAGTTATATTTCTGTTCCAATGAACACAGAAACCATGTCATTATATAAGTGTTCGGCTTTGTATGGACATTATGGATAGAAATATTTGAATCCAGAATCAGTTACTTCTGGTATTTTTTTTTTTTTTTTTTGCTTAATTAAAAAATATCTCTATCTATCTATCTATCTATCTATCTATCTATCTATCTATCTATCTAATATATATATATATATATATAAATAACTGAATTTTATTCACAAGGATTGTGGCCCAAAACAGTTAAATTATTTGCCAGTTGTCTAATGTAATCATTTTATTCAAACCATTCATTCTTGTTGCATGCATGCTTCTTTTCAAATGAATCAAATATGTGTTCAGATATTGATTCCATATATGTATTATCCTTGAAATGCCTCACACGTATGCATACGCACATTCCCATATCTGCTTTAAATATGCTCAATACGACGTGCTTTAATTAGAGACATTTTATTAAATAGAAATTTGAATGCGAAAATAAGTCCAGGCTGTTATTTCAACAGGCTGATGAATTTGCATGAGCTGGGGTCCGTTGTGAGTTCAGGTCAGCCCTGGAGGCCGTTTGTTACGAAAAACCCTTTCAGTCAACAGAGGCACCACTCCGATTGGCCAACAGAGGAAGCTCTTACGCCACACATGACATTAACCGTAGTGATTTGAAATCATATGCATAAGTTATCACGAAGGTTACAGAGAAGGTTATATTAGTCTCTTTAGAGGCACGGACTGAAAAAGCAATTCATAAATTGCTGCATTCACCTTTTGTGAGAGAATCAAGAAGACTCTCCGGAATGAGATGTGCATCTGAACGCCAAGATTAATGGCACCTTTGAACCGTTACATTACAGCACCCAAAATAATCACGGCCGCGCGGCTAATCTCCACTTTGATGAGTTCCTTTCTTAGCGGGAGAGAGAGAAACACAGATTACTGCACACTTGACTGCTCAGACACTCACTGCGGAGTGTACCAGCTGCTCGCCGTGCTTGTTTTCCTTGCTTTTTTTTGTTTGTTTCTGCTTTACCTGCAGTTGCAGTTTAGTTTGGTGCCGCAGTGCATTATTTCCATCGCTATTTCTAATCAAATCATTTTATAGCTTCAAATGAGTGGACTTGTATTGCTTGCATTTGAGATCTCCCTTGGTGCTTTAAGTTATAGTCTGTGATTGGATTCTTAGAAAGGACACAATAAGGCGCCAAAAGCTTTCCAAATGCACGTCTTTGTGCAGGACACATGCATTCATCTTGATTACAAAGCCCAGCTACAGTATCATTCGCATTACTTGCAGATGATACGATCAGAAACAAGCTCTTTGATCGAAGCAGCGGATGGATTCCAGGGCCTGTTAAAATTCCTTTGCAATTTATCGGCATGACCACAAACAATTCAATAAAATAATCGAAGGAAACTTTATAACATAACTTGAACAGTGTAAACTGCTGAACACGTTTGATCATGGCATACATATACTATAATAGAATATTGGTAATGATTCCTGTATTCTTTAAACTCTAGGAACATTCTGTCACTTTTAGCAGAAACATCTTAGCAGAATGTGCAGATGTTTATATGTATACACATTTCAGCATTTACACTGGGTACAATCTGTTTTTCTTCTCAGCTGGAGGTGAAATGTCATCTGTACTGATTAACCCAGGGAGAGAATGTGTGTGTGTGTGTGTACAGTATGTGTGTGTATACATGTTTGAGGCTGTGACATTGTCCGGTGCATTAAGAGTCAGTGAGCACAAGGTGGCGCTGTGCACATATAAAAAGTAGCATTTCCGATTGAGACATGTAGTATGATGTTTTCCTCTCATTATCTGAATGTGTTCGCTCTCATTAAACGCTTCACCGGTTTCTGGGTCTGTTTCCATTGAGAGTCTGTCTGATTTCTCTGACAGATTTAGAAAGCAGAAAAGATTCTGTCTACAAAGAGTTTCTACAGAATCTGTGTAATTTGTTTGGTAACACAGGGTTTGCTGTGGCCTATTTCTTAAAACAACAACAACAACAACAACAAAAACCCTTTGTAATATTTGTCTTCATTAGTGACTATTTTGTCATAGTAAATGTATGTTGGAATCTTTTCTTTAGAAAGAAAGACTAAATGCAGTTTGAAACTCACCATTCAAATTGAGTTTGCTGTCTGCTGATCATTTTGGTGAATAAGAGTTTAGAAGTTTATTTATTTATTTATTTTTTGAAAAGTGTGGTTCTGTCAGATGTTTGCCAGAGGGCATCGTTGAAAACTGGAGTCAGTCTTAATCCTCCTTACGTCCCGCACACCCTTGAAACGATGCATAACTTTTACTCATCGTAAATGTTGATACACAGATAATAAAAAATAATCAGCTTGGTAAATGGTTAGTTTTGATCATATAAACGGTATAGAAAGCCAAATTCAAAAGTTGCATTTGCAATGACTGGATGTGAGGCAAACTTAACTGAGTTTGATGTTTTTAAAATGGCAGTGCGATTTCGCACAGTTTACTATGGAAGGCCAACAGTGACAAAAGTCTTTAAACGCAACGCATGAAATTCGATCATAACAACACACAGTTTGTCCAAGTTAATGCGACAACACACACAGCAGACAATACAATTGCTGTATTTGAGACTATATTTGCATATGTAACACAATGTTCCCTTGGTCTAAATTTATACTAGCATCAGGCGTCATGTTTATTCATGATGTCCTAATGATACACTGGTATGCACGTATGCAAACATCAAACGTTGTTCATGAGGGAAAATGCATTGGTACATTTCATGTGATATAAGTCTAAATTTAACATTCGTTCTCAGGTAGAAAAGTGTGGACGCCCTTTTCCGCCACTGAAAAAACTATTTCAAAAAGCTAATTGAGAGTTTTTAGAGTTTTCAGTTGTTTTTCAGAGAATTGTGAGATATAAACTCACAATTGTGAGTTAAATAAACTTGCAATGTAAACTCGCTATTGCAAGTTATAGAGATTTTTTCTTGCTAATGGGAGGTTGTATCTCACAATGTCTTTTTTTCTCAGAATTGTTAAACATATACTTGCAATTGTGAGGGGGAAAAGCATATGGGATATGTTCTCAGAGAAGTCTGATTTATTCTCAGGATTTAGTGAGAAAAAAAGCCAGAATTGCGAGTTCTGATGTTTCTTTTCTCGCAGTTGTGAGTTTATCTCACTCATGCTGACTTTATAACTTGCAACTGTGAGTTTCTATCATGTAATTCTGAGAAGAAAATGTCAGAAGTCACTTTTTTTTTTCAGTGGTGGAAATAGGCTTCAATAGAAATCATTTAAATTTACATGAATTATATAAGCTACATTAATTTAGTCTAGCACAGCACAGTAGCTATAAAGCAATGTAGAATTAACTAAAAAAAGATTAATATGTGATTAAATTTAGAGGTAAATCTGTTTTGTAATGTATTACATGTTCGAACATGGCCAGAATATGTGCGCATTGAGAAACACGTGCAAATTAGTTTTGGCCCGGTCGGCCTTCCATAGTTCAACAATAAATAATGAGTTTACACTGCACAATTTTCAAAGTCGTCGGATCACCATTGTTTTCACACTTTACAACTATCTCGGGGAGCATTCAGTTGCTGCTGTTCACATTTGCACGATGGATCGGCGACAGCAGGTTACACGCTGAATGACTTTACAATAGGAAGAATCGCTGACAACTCTGTCTGGTCCGCAAACTACGTTACACAACCAAAAGCAAACGAGAAGAAATTGTAAGAAAGCATCTAACAGTTGGGCTAGTGAAATATACGGTAATTAAATCACTTGACGCCAAGTTATGCAAGGCAAGTCTCAAAAGCTTACTTTGCATAGAATCATCTGCTAAATGATTGCTGGCTTGCTTGTGTGAAACAAATCCATTCAGACTTGACATTTCTATAATAATTAGACAGTCTGATCTTCAAATCTCTGGCATTATATGGATTTCAGAAGACATGGCTTCCCTGACATACAGGGAACCTCAAAATCTTTCAATATCCTGGCTCTAGATGGGTCTGTTTAAAATAGCTCCATATTCATCTCCTGTTTATAACCCATTAAATCTCCACTCCAAACAGCCAGTATATTAGAAACTCCATTCAGGTGGTGCTATACATCACTAGAAATATCACTGAAATCGGTTTGGATTCTGCCAATTTCTTTGCCGTATGTCGAGCAGCTTTTTGTGGGTTTCTTTGCCATTATTCAAAAAATATACCACTTTGCTACATGCTAGTCTGTTATTAACCGTCTGTGAGAAACACTTGGATAGAATAATTTAGTAAATGCACCAGACTTTATGTGGATAATCATAAGTCTGGACTGCAATCTAGCTGACTTCACCTCTTCAGCACTTTACTTTCGTGGGATATCACTGTGTAAATGCAATGATTAATTTATGAATCTCTAGTAAAGCCAGTGCCGTCTGTGCTGTGATGGAGTTCATATTAGAGGTCAGGCAAAAGCTCTTAAACCAGCACAGATCTATACAAAGAACAGCTGACTGGAATACACACAGCATCTAATAAACCTCATCCGGACGCATAGAGTACATTTGTTCCCACTCACAGTCCACAGGAGTTGGAGTCTGGCTCATGTCGTTTTATGGTTCTGTCGCTTCTTCCTATATTTTCTTGGTTGCGCTCGTAATGGATTTCTGATTATTAATGAACCAGTATATGCATTTACATTTACAGTACATTTACATTTATCAGATGTTTTATCCAAAGCAACTTACAAATAAGTCATGAGGATACAAGCAATTCATCATAAAATGGCAACAACACGAGAAGTGCTAGCAACAAAAACGATTCAAACATCCTTCAGAAGGGTACAGCTAGAAAAAGCAGCAAATGGTAAAATAATAGGAGAATTTTTAATACAATCGTATACAATTATACTATATATGAAGAGTTGAGATGCAAAAGCCTCTAAGTGCCTTCTGAAATGTTCTTCTAAAATAAGCATTTTTATCAGGCTCCTATGCTTATGTTTAGCTATTTCTGTTTAATTGCATAGGAAATGACCTATATATTAGCATTAGAGTAAAATTACTGAATAATTAGTCATTATTAATTTTTCATCTATGCCGTGCATTGATTTTCACATGTATCAGGAAATGATTACTGAGACAGCTGAGCTTTACTTGCAAACTACATTGACTGTTCATTAATAAGGTAAGAACAAGAGCCGTTTCAAATCTAATTATACTTGATTCAATTTAATTTATTGAAAAGTCTAGTGTAATAGTACTAATAGAATATGTTTGTGTTTGTCGTACTGATGACAGTAGCGCACTTAAAATACTATCTGTACAGAGGCACAGGCACAGAGCGCTCACACTAGTCAAACAAACCAGGCTATGTGGGTCAAACACGCTATATATATATATATATATATATACAGTATTGTTCAAAATAATAGCAGTACAATGTGACTAACCAGAATAATCAAGGTTTTTAGTATATTTTTTATTGCTACGTGGCAAACAAGTTACCAGTAGGTTCAGTAGATTCTCAGAAAACAAACAAGACCCAGCATTCATGATATGCACGCTCTTAAGGCTGTGCAATTGGGCAATTAGTTGAAAGGGGTGTGTTCAAAAAAATAGCAGTGTCTACCTTTGACTGTACAAACTCAAAACTATTTTGTACAAACATTTTTTTTTTTTCTGGGATTTAGCAATCCTGTGAATCACTAAACTAATATTTAGTTGTATGACCACAGTTTTTTAAAACTGCTTGACATCTGTGTGGCATGGAGTCAACCAACTTGTGGCATCTCTCAGCTGTTATTCCACTCCATGATTCTTTAACAACATTCCACAATTCATTCACATTTCTTGGTTTTGCTTCAGAAACAGCATTTTTGATATCACCCCACAACTTCTCAATTGGATTAAGGTCTGGAGATTGGGCTGGCCACTCCATAACATTAATTTTGCTGGTTTGGAACCAAGACTTTGCCCGTTTACTAGTGTGTTTTGGGTCATTGTCTTGTTGAAACAACCATTTCAAGGGCATGTCCTCTTCAGCATAGGGCAACATGACTTCTTCAAGTATTTTAACATATGCAAACTGATCCATGATCCCTGGTATGTGATAAATAGGCCCAACACCATAGTAGGAGAAACATGCCCATATCATGATGCTTGCACCTCCATGCTTCACTGTCTTCACTGTGTACTGTGGCTTGAATTCAGAGTTTGGGGGTCGTCTCACAAACTGCCTGTGGCCCTTGGACCCAAAAAGAACAATTTTACTCTCATCAGTCCACAAAATGTTCCTCCATTTCTCTTTAGGCCAGTTGATGTGTTCTTTGGCAAATTGTAACCTCTTCTGCACATGCCTTTTTTTTAACAGAGGGACTTTGCGGGGGATTTCTTGAAAATAGATTAGCTTCACACAGACGTCTTCTAACTGTCACAGTACTTACAGGTAACTCCAGACTGTCTTTGATCATTCTGGAGGTGATCATTGGCTGAGCCTTTGCCATTCTGGTTATTCTTCTATCCATTTTGATGGTTGTCTTCCGTTTTCTTCCACGTCTCTCTGGTTTTGCTCTCCATTTTAAGGCATTGGAGATCATTTTAGCTGAACAGCCTATCATTTTTTGCACCTCTTCATAGGTTTTCCCCTCTCTAATCAACTTTTTAATCAAAGTACGCTGTTCTTCTGAACAATGTCTTGAACGACCCATTTTCCTCAGCTTTCAAATGCATGTTCAACAAGTGTTGGCTTCATCCTTAAATAGGGGCCACCTGATTCACACCTGTTTCTTCACAAAATTGATGACCTCAGTGATTGAATGCCACACTGCTATTTTTTTGAACACACCCCTTTCAACTAATTCAACTAATTGCCCAATTGCACAGCCTTAAGAGCGTTCATATCATGAATGCTGGGTCTTGTTTGTTTTCTGAGAATCTACTGAACCTACTGGTAACTTGTTTGCCACGTAGCAATAAAAAAATATACGAAAAACCTTGATTATTCTGGTTAGTCACATTGTACTGCTATTATTTTGAACAATACTGTATATATATATATAAATGAGGTCTGTCGGTCAAGATTTTAGATTTAATTTTGGATTTAATTGGTTTAATGGATCTTTGAATCATTGGTTCACACGATTCGTTTAAAACGCGGATTCATTCAGAAAATAAACACTGCTGTGTTGCTTAACTGGGTTTTTAAATGCAACACAATATCAACTTCTTATTTACTGAACTGCTGTATAAAATCAGATTTAAACCTGTAATATTCGGGACAAAATCAACACTTGTGTTATTTTACTCTTGCTATTCTGCCGTGCAAAGGCAAAAGACCGTAACTTCGATTTTTGTCGAAAATTAGTTGTTTATATTTTTGGGACGTTCAAGACCTCCTTTATCATGTGTATAAATATCTTGAGTCAATCTCGTTTTTTCCGAAAAAATAATAGATTGTCTCAACCGTAACTTCGAAAAGCCCCAGAGAAACCAAGGCAGAGTACCATATATTAACACCAATTAACAGTCTTTCACTTTGTTTGGAGTGCTCAAATTGAGTTACAGTGCTCTGCCTTTGTTTTACTGTCTATTAACGTCTGCCACTTTTTGATTACGGTGTAGACAAACTAATTAGATAGATTGCAATCTACCAAAAAGCTCGATATAACAAAGGATAAACAATATAACAGCAATTATGCTATGTCTAGCATTCTTTTACGTTACCGAGCATAGCAAATAAATTGCTATCCACTCATGTTTCACTTGAAGTCTGCTTTTTACAATAATAAAAAAAAAACTTAATACACCCACATTACTATATGCAATAGCCTATATGAGACAGCCCATGAGCACTAGATTTTATTCAGGTGTTACTATAAGGATTTTGTAAATGGTGATCGACAACATAATATTGATGATGTGGAAGTTACTGCCTTTTGCCTTGGTGTGACTTGCAATGCAAACAATGCAAAAGTAGAGTACATTAAGTTCAGAATATGAGTAAAAATCAAGTTTGGGCTCACAATTTTTTAATGTAGATAATTTGTATTACTAAAACACCAAATTGTTACCATTTCCAGAGTCCTACCTATAATTAATTTGGCTGGAAAAGTAAAAAAAAACTTTAAAGTCATTTTTCTCAGTTTCACACTGTAGTGAGTTAAGATCTTTTGCCTTTGTAGGGCAGTATTGCTCTTGCTGCTCTTGTGATATCACTTATCACATGATATAAATATGAGACAAAAACACATACAGGGTCATTTTTGCATCAATATAATGAATTTTAGGGCATAATTGCATTTATGGAGTTGTTACCCTCCATTATATTTGTCAACAGTAAACTTTATGAACAGTAAGATGATGAACAGGTCCGGGGGGCGGGGCCAGTGCATTAACGACATTAAAATATTTTAAATCACATTATTTTTTAATAACTAATTGAATTTAGTTTCACAGACAATCATGGAAATGTGATTGTGTAAAATTATGACAAACTCATAAGTATATAAACAAAATCTAATTATGTTATAAAGTCAAAATCATAAGATAACGTCATAAAATAAGTTACAATAATTATAAGTTATAGTAATTATGACATTAATCACATGACAACATGACTTTGACAAGTATTTGACTTCACAACTTTACAGTATAGATGTTTATTTGGACTGGAATCAAAATAAAAAGCCATGATTATGATAAAAAGTAATATGAGATAAATAAATACAAATCATAAGATAAAAAAGAAATAAAAATTCCGAGACATAAAGTTATATTTATGACATAAGTTGAACTTCAGAATTAACTTTCTGTAATAATTGACTTCAATCTTATAATTTTTTTTTTACTAGAATTAAACAATAAAATACACAATACAATAATATTTCAACACTTTTTCGTAAGACTAAAGCTTATGACACACAATAAAAATTGTTTTCTAATTTTGAAACCGTGATTTTGAAAAAATAATTATCTTTACTGGTGTTTCCCCGTTAAAAGCAATAAATAAATAAATAAATAAATAAACTTTATTTGGCCAACTTTACTTGGTTGTGATGGAAGTGACGCCACAACTGAGGATCAGTCATAATTAGTATAAAATTGTATATCACTTGAGAATATTGCAGTGGTTCATGATTAGTTAACTCTTGGTTTATAATAAACTGAACAATGTCATTATTAAAAAGTTTCTTTGTTGAATTTTGTTATTTTGAGGCTGACAGACCAGGATGAAGATAAAACAGCAGAATATAGACACATGTAGAGTAGTGAAAACAAATAGTGAAGGCATACCAAAATGCTTATAACAATTAAAAGTTTAATTAGTTTCATAAAATAAACCCCAACATGTAAACACGCCTGTTAATAAAAAACAAACACACTTTTCTCGTCAATTTAAATCTATAACCCCTTTAACATTAAAGCAGGTTAAAGTTTGTCAGTGTTTTTGCCCGAGCGATGCTATCAGACATAAGTGAAGATGTCGTCTCATGGCCGTGACTCTGTTGGGAGTAGTTTGTGGTTGAAGTCTCTTTAATTTAATGACAGTGCAACACTTGTGCAGTTCATAAACAGCTTTCTCCATGTGTCTGTTTATGTGTGTGTTGTCTGAGAGGTTAATTAGAATTTCCTCAGCCTACAGTTTCATCTCCAGGGTTTTGCTCTTTAGCACAAAAACAAGACTCTTCTCAATAATTATGAGCACCATCAAAACAGGAACTAGCACGGGAGAAGTTTGCCGGGTTTCGGAGCTTCCCATTAACAGACTGTATTTTAAGCTTGTTTTTAAAAACCTTGTCATGCACTCCGTAATTGCTGCTGATGAAACTGAGATCAGTAGCTTGTCTTAACATTTCTGATACCTTCATTTTCTTTTATTTATGGGTCAGTGATGTGTGGAGTCTAAGTCTATTAATTTATTCGCTCATGCATTATTCATACATAAAAAAAAGAAGACACGAACTTGAAAGTGTGTCATGAATGATGCACATGTTTTTAACGTCTGATCTAGAGTACATTTTTGATTTTTTTGTGTGTGTGTGTGTGATATGCAGTCAGAAACGTCAAGGTGGGGTAACCGCTAAAACAAGCCAAGAAACTGTTTTAAGTAATCTGCCATAAAATATTTCTGAAAATAATAATAGTTACTATTACTTTGCTACTACTTCATAGTAAGAATATCATAAAATTAAATGTAAATAAATTAATTAATAACATTCTATTAAAATACTGATCAAACAATATATTTTCTATGTAGAAATCTAAATTTTCTTTTTTATATATATTTGGAATATATTTATATGTTTTGTAAATTGATTTAATGTGCTGTTGTTCTGATGATGATGATGATTATTTATTTTAATTTTATTTATTTTATTATTATTTGTTTGTTTTGAGTGAGTGAGTGAGTGAGTGAGTGATTTATTCATGGAAATGTGCAATTTCCAATGAAGTTGTAGCAATTTTAACGTTAGCGTCATACATTTTTTATAATAATAATAATAATAATAATAATAATAATAATAATAATAATAATAATATACATTAAATACAAATTGTATTGGACATTTTATAATTGTTAATTTAAAAGAAATTATGACGCTAACGTTAATTTGCTAAATTGCACAATTCCATGAATAAATCACTCACTCACTCACTCAAAACAAACAAATAATAATAAAAATAAAATAAATAAATATAAAAATAAATAATGATGTATACAAATAAAAAAAAAAAATAATTACTTAAAATAAATAAATAAATAATTTGCTGGTTATTAACGCCAAAAAAAAGTACATTTTAATAAAATATTACAAATATAAAGCTAGCACTGCATTTCCAAGATGGTTGCTGGTTACTCCAAAACCAAAGTAAACATTCCATTTTAAGCAAATATTATACATCAAAGGCTAATATTGTTTTCCCCGTATTTTTGGCATATGCATTTGAAACTAGCTTTAGATTTCTTTATTATATCACTGTACATATTTGGCCCCCACACAGTTCAAGCTGGATATCTGTGATCCTGATCTCGCAGTGATTCCTGACAGATTGTTCAGCTGTGTGCGGCTTACAGAAGATTAACTCTCCTCACTGGCTCAGTTCAATGTGTTTGCGCCCAAGTGGGGAATCTGTTAAACGCTATCATTCATATGCTGTGTGACAGCGGGTTTTTTTTTTTTTGTCAGCTCGATTTAGCTCTCCGCAGGGTTCAGGAATCTGACACGATAGTTCCTCACGCGGCGCGTAAATCACAAAAAGCCAAATGACTTAAATTAACACGATGCAAAATCGATTTTGTCATCTGTTTATTAAATGTTAGATGTTCTGCACTGTTTGTTTGAGATATGACTTGGTTGTTTGCAGGTTTCATGAGGGAATGGAAAGAAAATACGGATTAAACTGCTGCCGTTGCAGTAGTCTGGAGTAATATATATGTGTGTGTGTGTGTTTTAATTTTGGTGTTAAGAAGCAAGACATTTTAAAGCACAGAAACACTGGGCCTGTTTCCCAGAGCAGATTAAAATGTTTCCACTGGAGGACTGCCATTAGTTTAGTCTAGGTCTAGGCTTAATCTCTGTCTCGAAAATTACTGTTAATTAAATCTGCTTCCTGGCAGAACAATTTTGGGACAAAAAATAATGTACTGTAAACCTCCCACTTGTCAGATTTTTCAGGAGGGGGTATTAATGTTGGCGCTTGAAGCATATGGCATTTTTCTGGTGCTCTTAGCCTCATCTTAGCAACAGCGTTCCTTGCGGGTATTTGGGAGATGAATGGGGTGTATGCTATCTACTGTAGCTGATTCAGGAATTAAAACTTTATCATCATTTTTCATGTTGTTACAAATCTGTATGACTTAGTTATAACGTTGAAGACAAAAGGAGATATTTAGCAGATTGTCATAGCTGCTCTTTTCCATAAACTAAAAGTGGCTGTCAAGCTCCAAAAATGACAAAAGCACATCCAAATTGATGGGTTGAGTTACATTTATTGGATATTTGTTCTTATTTCCCACACAGAGAAGATTGGGTATCTTTTGCAACCAGAATTGCCCCTCAACAGTCCTTTTGTGTTCAACAGAAGAGAGTAAGTCAAACGGGTTTAGAAAGACACAAGGGTAGGAAAGCCCATTTTTGCTTCATAAGGACATAAATGGCTTTGGTAAACCATAGTTCTGACACACACCCCAGAAATTATGAGTCAAAAATGGGAAATTATGAGATAAACCACCAAAATTACGAGATGAAAACTTGAAATTATACGAGAAAAGAGAAATTATGAGATAAACCCCCAAAACGGAGTTAAAAACCTGAAATTATGAGATAATGTGAAATTTAAATCATTCATAGTTATAGAGTCATACAAGTCTATACAAGTAAAAGTGGTGGTAGAAATGTCGATTTTATAATTATGACTTTTAAATAAAACAAATCCTCTTTTATGACATACAGTAAACAGTCCAAATTATTACAAAGTCAAAATTATAGGATAAAAGTTTTAATCATGACAGTCAAAACCACAAAAAGCCACATTCTGACTTTCTATGTTACAATTATGCCTTTTAATCTAAAAATGTTAGGATAAATTACAACATTATGAGATTAAAAGGTCACAGATAAGTCAGACAAAGTTGTATTTGTAAAAAAAAAAATTTGATAAAATATGTCTTCAACTTTTTAAACTCTTATACTGTAGATTAAGACTTGGTATCTCATAATGTTGATTATGTTATTATGAATTTTAAATAAGGAGTCCTCTTTTTAAACCATCAAAATAATAACATAGTCATAATTATTGTAAGAATTGACACATTTTGACTTTTATGCCTTTCAATCTAAAAAAAAATAAAAAAAATTAAGACAGAATTTTAAGAAAACATTATGAGATAAAAAGTCTGTTAAGAGACAGTTGTAATTGTAATGTCATATAACTTTTTAAACTCATAGATTAAGAGTTTTTTATTTTCATAATTGTGACTCTCATCAATTCATTATTTCTTAATTATTTCTTAAAGACTTAATGTGTCATAGTTTCAACTATCTATCTCATAATTATGATTTCAAAGCATGCTTGTCTTACATGTCAGAAATGTGTTTCCATACAAGGCTGAGTAATTAACGTTTTCTCTTAAAATTACTTATTCAAAGTTAAACAAATTTTAAAATGAAAAAAAAAAAAGTTTTCTGTTTTAAGTCATATCCAATTTTTCAACTTTGTTATCATCAAAGCAGAGCACCATAAACTCTAAAACTTATTAAAATGATTATTTTAACAGTCTTACAGCTCAAATAATACACCAATATTAACAGAAAAATTCATCTAAATGCTTTTAAAATTCAGTTTGTAATTTTTACATTTCTGCTTTTAAATACTTTTAAAATGAACCCCATTCACTTCCAATAAAGGCCTCTCACTCGGAAAATATTTGTATTATTTTGTATTAACATATGCTCTCAATTGAACTGAACCTGGAATATTCCTAGCCTGTCAGCAACATTTGTTTTTCAAAAAAATTCCCCACGCAATGCCAGTTGTCCACCTCCGATCACAGAAACTCCATGCTTCTCTGATTACACCTTCACTTTAAACTCTGCCCAAGTCCCATGCCATCACGAGTCGCCCGTTTCTCTGCAGTGAAGCTAGTGAAGCTGTTTAAACTGACGCCCAG
Source organism: Carassius gibelio (assembly GCF_023724105.1). Lineage (NCBI taxonomy): Eukaryota > Metazoa > Chordata > Actinopteri > Cypriniformes > Cyprinidae > Carassius > Carassius gibelio. The sequence continues at coordinate 32,685,195 of NC_068417.1, forward strand.
CTCCACAGCAAGGACACGGGCAAAGATGAGCGGCCCTTTCTGCAATTACCAAAGGAGGCTATCAGGAGCCAGCTGGAGGAACATCAAAGAGTGCTGGATCAGAGAAAGTGAGCCACGTCGAGGTATCGAGGCTCTCAGCAGCCTTCACACTGTGCTAACATGAATAGAGCAAGTACACATGTCCTCAAATATCTAGTCCCCACCTCCCAAGTGCACTAAATCAAAGTGTGTACTCGTTCGCTCACTGTAGGAAATATAAGAGATTCGAGAGGATGGGAACCATCGCACAGATGGTTTTTAACAGGAATATTTTAGTCTCGATGTCAGTGGAGTCATTGTAGCCTCTGGCTTATCTTAAGTTAGCATAACAGGAACATGATGCTAATGAATGGTTTTTCTTGTTGGTGCTGATGTAATTTTTTTTTATTATGTTAAAACAGTTTCTCCTAGGCTAGCTTAATGTACTGAGAAAACTATAAATAAGACATGCATTAGGTTTACGTATGAAGATTACTCAATCACTTATTGCGAAAATGAACATGCAGAATAAACTTAGTATGGAAAAGTAAATGAACAGCTCTTGTAAAAATTGTGAAAGTTGATACTGAGACAGAATCACGCTGCTCCCACCTGAGTGTCTGTGTTGCCTTCTCTTTTGAGTATCGAGGCCTTGTATTATAGCCTTATTAAGTTTTTAGGCCATTTCTGCCTATTAGGCTCGTCCCATGGTTGAGCATGGGGTGCTTCCCTTCTTCTGAATGGTACCTGTGAGCATGTTGTTCCCAGATCAAAGCTCTCCTCGATAATTAGAATTGCACATGATTATCTGGAGCTCCGCTCTTGTGACTGCTTCTAGTCGGGTTGGCGTTGCTCCCCTCAGCTAGAGGGTTCTTCTTTGAGACACACCACCCTCAGGTCCACAGGCGCTAACCTGAGTACCCTGCTACTCCTGAGTGGTCTCAGTCACATCAAGTCCCTGCCCCACCATGGCTTTTGTGACCTTTTAGTAAAGGTATTTCTAAAATCCATATTTACGGTAAGTGCACACATTAGTTCTCTGTGCAATTATCTAAAATCCATATTCATGGTAGGTGAGCATGCCTTTTGTGTACCTTTTAAAAACACTTTGTAGTAAGGGTGATGCGATGCTAGCATCGTCCCCTTTCTCTGAGTTGACCTAGGCCCCAGTTATTTACTTTGGGCCCCACTTTTTTTGTGTTTTTTTTTTTTTAATCTATGTTTTTAGGCAGGGTGTTTTCTACAAAGTTCCCAGAGTATCCTGTGATCCTTAGGCAGCTCGTTATAAGAGCAGAATGTAGCCCAGACCAAGATATTGGTTTATGTCAGCCCTGATACTCAGCCCTATCCCCTTAAAATAATAATTTTATTGTGATTCCAAGCCTTGAGCTTTGCCCTGGGCTCAGGTTTCCTCAAGCCAGTCCCTTATAGGTAAGTTCTATAGGGGATGATGTCACTGACTTGGTTGAAGTTTGTACTTAGAGCTCGCCTTACTATTGGCACGCACTCCCCTCAGCATGGCAGTGTGGTTATAGCTTTTCCCATAGCGACCACTAGAGGACACAGTTTGAAGTTGGAAGGGAACATCTCAGGTTAAGTATGTAACCATGGTTCCCTAAGAAGGGAATAATACACTGCATCATCTAGTCTTCTCGTTTCGGACATAAGCTTTAGGTAAAGAAGTGGATGATGTGTTCTCCCAGTGCCCTATTATACTTTGGTCATAGTGGTAATGATATGTTTTTATCCAACATGTGCATTCAGATCAGGGTTGCCAGGTTTTCAAAACAAAACCTACCCAATTGCTTTTCAAAACTATCCCAATCATGTATCATTCTGGGCAATAAAATACAAATTTTTTGGCAGGGTTCCCTTGGTAAAATTAGCATTTTAGGGGATAAATATCACGTTATTGGGATTGGGGACGCTTCGACCCGTGGACAAGAAAAACAACCACAGACTTGGCAACACTGGCGATTCATTTCCGATTTTGAAAGTGATTTTGAATGTGTATTTTAACCCCGGGACTAAATTTTTATCGAGGAACCCCCTGGAAATGCGATTGGGCTAGTTTTGGACTAGTTTTGAGAAGCAACTGGGCAGGCTTTGTTGTAAAAACCTGGCAACCCTGATCTGAACACACATGCTGGAAATATACTACTAATTACAGGAGTGCCTTTCCTGATGAAATGCGCATGTAAATTGAATTCTATTTTTTGCACATCCCTAATATATATATATATATATATATATATATATATATATATATATAGTATGTTACGAGCGTGTTCACAACACTTTGATTCTGGCTAAAACATTGTTTATATCTTTGTACAACTCATAATTACCACTTGTAAACTCTGAATTTTCTGATAAATATTATTAATAATAATAACAGTAATAATACAAAAAACTTGGCCAAACTTATTCAATACAATTTATCATAGTTCATCATAGAAGAGACTGACTTTTGTCATGAAAATGAATCCATTTCTATATAATAAAAACATCCATTCAAACTTTTGAGCTGTACATAGTAAGATTTACTGCCACCGTTCGGAGACCATACTGGGCCAGTTGGGATTTTCATAAACCTTATATTTAATTGCTGGATTCGTTATTAAGCCAGTGCCTTCATTGTAGAGGTATTACTGTCCTTGAATCATTTTCAGAATCAAATATTTGCCACAAATACCTCATTATGTAATTCACACCTTCATCTGTATTTGGATACATAAGCACTTTTGGATGTACTGTAATTGACATACTCAAGTGACATTTTGTGTATTGCCGATAAAGCATTCAAAATGTGATGTCGACACGAGTCACCAATGATCCAGACATAAAATGCGAAGCTGTCTTCTAATTCTTTGACATCCTACCCAGGAGGCACAGTAAATTAAAGCTTCTTCGTCTATGTGGATTAATTATTAATCCACTAGCATTATAACTTGTAGCTGTACAAGAGGAGTATTGGGAGTGATTCTTAGCCAGTAATGCGTGAATGTAGAAAAGTTGCCTTAGCCTTTTTTTCTGACTTTAAAAAAGAAGTGTTGTTTTCTTTTTTGGGAGTTCTGACATGGGAAGACAGAGTTTATACATACTAAGTGTACAAAACCATATGAATCATTCACAACAGACTTCAAACAACATCTCTTCTCGCCCCAAAAATTCAACAAACTTTCAAGTGTAAGTTGACAGACCGGGCTGCATTTTTACTGCTCCTAAAAACCATGATTTTGACTTCACCACCCAGTGCTTTATTTGTTTTAAAACTTGGAGTCGTAGCAATGCTAAAATATTTCTCTGTTGCACCACGTTTCTGCAAGTGTGACTCCTGTAGTGCTAATGAGATGGTTCAGACTAATGTATCTGTGTATTTGTGTATTCTCTTGATCCTTTTGTGGGTTTTTCAATTAGCTAGCTAGCACTTTAGACAGATAATGGCCACATACGCACTGTAAAGCTTCAGGAATGACAACCACATATAAATATGGGAGTGAATGCGCTAAATTATCGTTTCACAAAACTCATTCTTGAAATTGCGATGATTGACACCATTTTAAACCATAGAGTTTTGGTATTAGCAGTAACTGCTGTTTTTGATCAAAGTAACATTACAGTGATCAGTGTCTGGTTATTATTTGACAATTTCAACTAAACCATCATAAACAGAGCCATCGTGTTTTGTTTATGTCTGGAAAGTTACTTTGCAGAGCAGACTCTTGAAGGGTTGCCATGTCTACCTAATATAAGGGAACCTTATGAAAGAGATAGTTCACCCAAAAAATTTAATTATCCCATGATTTACTCAGCCTCAATACAGGCTAAATAAAGGCCTTCTGAAATTAAGTGATGCATTTGTGTAAGAAAGATATCCATATTTAAAACTTTATAAAGAAATATGTGACCCTGGACCACAAAACCATCATCTGAAAGCTGAATAAATATGATGCAATCTGGTAAAACTTGTCCCATGTGCGCTGGGACGTTTTCAGGAAATTCAAAAAAAGGTTGTATGTAAATTTTTTTGTCAACATTTTGGTTTCCTCCAATTATTATTCTATAACATCTTGTTTATATCATCTTTAAAAAAAATCTTGGGAACATTTTTTTTTCAAGAGTCAATTCAGTTGTAGAATGTACGTGGTCAGTGTTGCACCTCAGAAAACACATTGGTTCTTATATTTACAGTAGGAACAAGGGCCTCTTGCAAGGGGATCTTCATATTTGAGGGTCCATGTCCAAATTTTGAAAAACTCTAGAATAAGATGAGATGAGTTTCATCCAGAGGTTTAAAGCTTGGTGTTTGTTCAACTACTTTCCATGTGGGCGTCACATTGGGATGCATGATCAGCCACTAGACAGGTGACCTTACATGTTATAATAACTGCATAAACAGCTCTACGGCCATTTTTATTATAATTGGAGCTCTTTCTTGGTTGCTCAACAGGCATATTTTGGTGTACCAGGAGGGGAGTACCTGTAAAATAGTGCATTATTTTTAATCAGCACTGTGACACTGAAGATCGGTATGGAAATGTAACTTGCCTGCCTTAATCAGAGGTCAGTATTTACATATAAATAGAATATGCAAAAGTAAATGTGGCTTGACATTATGCAGAGGCAAAGATTTAATGGCATAATAAACAACTCGCACAATGAAGGAAAAAATACAGGCCTCAAGCTCCAGAGTGCTTCAGGACCGCAGATTAAAGGCTATTTGTACATGCCAAACCTTGTTTTCAAAGTGTTTATACAATCTTAATCTCTTAAATTGAACGGTCTGAGACTACAGTATATGTAGCCACATCAACTACTAAAATATGTTTATTATTTATAGCTGCAGTCCGTAAGTTTTGACTCTGTTTGAAACCTGCAATTGCAATTATCTACAGAATTATCATCTGTATGTGGGTTGTGCATCTGTTCTGCACGGCTTCTCAGTTTGGATGAATCAAATGTTCAGCTGTAATTGGAAATCTGACCCTAATAAGAATTCGCACCAGAAAATTTCATCTGAACAAGTCACATGTCTGCCACTTTTGTTCTGACCAACTGAGAAAAACAAAACAAAAAAACATTACAATACATTGCGATACCAATGTGATTAAAGCTAATGTTCGGGACTCTTTCTTTACAGTATGACTCTTTCTTTATGTTTACAGAAATGACGTAATGATGCTAAGACGAACGGCAGCATGCTTGTATTTCCTGCGAAAACCACTCAAATTAGAAAACATTATTACAAGCTTACTGTTATTAATCAGGCTAAGGTAAAAAGATAGTTTTGAACACTGGCTGGTTATGTACTTGCCCAAAAATGTATCATTTTTAACCAATAAAAATTACAGACTGTAGCTTTAAGATGCTGTGTTGTGTGAAAGTGAAACATTTAAACGTCCAAAACGTGCTCTATCCCAAACTATTCTAGCTATGCAAGCTTGTCTTGTTGCTTTCCAAGTATTTCAGACAACAATTAATGGATATGTTTATGTATTCTCACTCCTGTAGCTGTAGAGTTTTATGTAAACTGTTTTAGAGTCACTTTTAGGTTTCAGGTCAAGTACTGTCATGCAGATTTGAAGCAATCTTAAATAGTATTACACACTGAATAACACACTTTGTGTGCAATATGTATCAAACGGTCAGTAAACTGACTGTGGGTAGGACTACTGCTCGTACATTCATCTCTATTTATTTGATAGCATGTATAATTGGTTGGTATGGTTCGTGCTTTCTGGCTACCCAGCAGCCTCATTAAATCATCCTTCTGTGACATTATCTGCAACGTATCATACAGAGGTCAAAGCGGGACACTTGATGATTAAATTTGATTTAGTACACTAGGTAGTCATGTATATTGCCTTTAACATCAGGTTATAAAGGAAGAAGACACTGCACGAGATCCTCAGGGGAACTTCGCCCTAATTCCTGCTGTGCAGTGCAGGAAGCAAAGAAATGAAGCATAGGGGAAAATGCTCTTTGCCATGGTGAATGACTTCTAGTGGATTAGCGCTGAATAACTTCAGCACTGAATAACAAGTCAGCAGGTTTACAGAGCTGGTAGCAACAAGAAACACATTTGACATTAAAAATTAACTTTCATTTGAATTGCATAGAAGCACTGTGGTGATTTTATGTAGCATTTTATTTCCATGAATTTATCTCCACAGATAAAACCCTATGAGCATTATTGTCTGATTAATGATGTTGCCTTCATTCAAAATGCAGAGACTGGAAACATCTCCACTGGAACAATGACTCCAGATTTCAAAGCTCAGAGAGTGCATGGCGGTTAAATTATCCTGAACATACAGTTCATGTTAAGTTATCACTTTCTTTTTATTTTTCTTTTCCACACTTGATTTCTGTAGAGTTTGATATTAGCATGTTGCTAAGTTAATAATGTAAGTTAGCGTCAGCAATATTAAAATTGAAAATCAATATTTTCCTATAAATTGATACTTTTAAGTATGTTAATATTGACTGTGAGTAGTTTCCCGTACTAAAGCATGGCTAAAGATATATGTGTCTATCCTTAAGCCTAAATCAAACAGAAAACCTGATTTGAATGATAACATTAACTTTCCTTTGGAAAAACCTTTGAGCCTTGAGCATGTTTATCATGCCTTGAAATTGGTTTGGAACGGAGCCTATATATCAGTGTGGATTCTCTGTCAGGTTTACACAAAGATTAAGAAACTCTGAGAAAGACAAATATACCACAAGCTGTACTTTTCATTACAAGTTACAAGCGGATGTGGAGTTGCTATCTGAATCATGATGGATAAGGTTCATAATGAAAAAGTTCTCTTGCTCTCAAGTTCTCCACCTTGGCAACATTTTAGGCACCATGGGCGTAGTGTTCTCCATCACAAAGGCTGCTCCAAAACAACAAAGAGCCTAATTATATTGCTACATTTTACACAAAATAAAAGGCATAATTGCACGTATTTGTACAGAATGCAATGCAACAAGTTCATTGAACAGTCCAAGATGATGGACAGATTGAAGGGTATGAATAAAACTAATTCGATGTAATTAAAAGTTAATTATTTTATACAATATTTATGTTTTTGGCACTTATTTACATATTCAGCAATTAGCATAGCAATATGCTAACATTATTTTAGTGTGGTTGGTGGAAAAGCACAATTTATGCATGCATGAAAATTAAAAACTACAAACATTAGAGTAGTGAGCAGGTAGATCATCAATTGCATAATTTACATAATTCAATCAGTTTTCAAGGAATCCGCTATCCAGTTATAGGGATAGTTCACCCCAAAATAAAAATTCTGTCTTTAATTACTCACTCTCATGTCGTTCCAAACCCATAAGACCTTTGTTCTTCTTCAGAACACAAATTAAGATATTTTTGATATCTGTTGTCACATTTACTATTTTAATGTCCTTACTTCCTTTCTGGGCCTTGGACATGTCAGTTGCATTGTTGTTTGTGCATGGTCAGAAAGCTCTTAGATTGCATCAAAATTTCTTAATTTGTGTTATGAAGATGAACTAAGGTCTAATGGGTTTGCAATGACATGAGGGTGAGTAATTAATGACTATTCACCAGTGAACTATCCCTTTAACATAGCTAAATGGTGGATTATTGGGCCTACAGACTATTGAAATTGTGTGTGTATACATGTTAACATAATAATTAATTCCATTGGAATTAATTGTGAACAGCAGTTGATCATCTTGTTGCATGAAGAGTGTCATTTATGTGTGGATGAGAATGACTTAACTTTGCTTAACATTAAGTATTGAGCTATTAGCTTAGCAAATAGCTCAATTTTTTTGAGCAAATAGCTTTTTTTTTTTTGAATGCTAGTCGATCATGTGCAAGAGAATAGCTGTTAATGTTATTTCCAAAGAAGAGATTTAGGGGCCATTCACATATCGCGCCTAAAAACGCGTGGAAAACGCGCGCCGCTTTCTCCTTCTTTCCAAAGCGCTCCTGAGGCGTCTGTCTTTGCTAAGCAACCATGAGCTGCTCTCTCCATGAAGACGCGGAAATTGCAGCAAAGGATAAATGGATTTGCAGCACAAAAAAATCGCTCTCAGTAGCTCTGCTACTAAATTTATTTCAAAATGGCAATCCATATACAGCTATGAACAGCTGTTCCTTCATCTTGGCTGAGTTTTCAACATTGTTACGGGAAAGGATGAAGCTGATTGGTTAGTTCTTGTCACATGTCGCGACCGCGTTGCTTCCATTATGAGCGCGCATTGGAAATAACAAACTTGCACACGTAATAGACGCGAAATGTGAGCGGCCCCTTATAAATCAGTTGCTTATAGGTAGCTAAATTATACACTATGGGGACAGTTGACATTAAACCAGTTTACTAGTGTTTTTCATTTTTAAGTGAACTATCTTAGCATTGATTAATGGTGGAGTGCTGGGTTGTTAGCTTAGAAACATGCTAAAATCGGACTATTGAAATTAATTGTGAATGTTAGTCATGTAGTTACACCAGGAGCACCATTCATGTATGTATGAGAATTGCCATTGAATTTACTTTATGTTAGCGTATTGAACTTAGCTTAGCAACATGCTAACATGAGATTCTATGGGAACTGTGGAACTTTTAGCATCACGGAAAGCTAACATTAGATTCTACTGAAATCAATTGTGAATGGTAGCCAATCATGTTCAAGAGAATAGTTGTTTATTAGGTTACATTGGAAGCTTTAGATGTAGACAGTAGACATTGATGTGGTTACTAGGGTTTTGAACAGACATGTTTTGTGTTTTGTTTTATAGAGAAGCTTTTATTTCTCTGGGTTGTGGGGTGACATGGACCATAATCAGAGGTTTTCCTGGGGGAATTTGATGATCACACATACTCACACATGCACAAACACTCACACACTTCCACAACTCTATATCTTACTCCTCTAATATGCCACAGGGAATCACTTTGACTGGTCTTCTTTAGTTCGGTGCTAGTTATGTGTGTGTGTGCTGGCTGACTGACTGATCCCATTTTAACCCAGCTCAGATGTAGCCACACAGACGCTCTCTCTCTTTCTCTCTTCCATTTCTTCTCCATCTCTCTCTGTCAGGGATGAAAAGGAACCACATTATCTTTCCCCAGCACACAGTTGACCCAGTTAAAACTCTGAAAGTATGACAATTTAAGAAAACTGGTGAACTCCATTCCTTTCCTTACTTTAGCAAACATATGGGAACTCCACAGGAACATGGCAACTATTTAAAAATGTTTTATGACTGAAATGATACATCAGATGATATTTTCAAGGACTGGTTGACTCTGTTGTGCCTGGGCTTGCTGTCTCCATTGAGCAACTCCTTAAAGAATAGCTTACCTAGAAATACATTCGGTCAAAAAATACAAAATACAAAACAGTCTGTCTTCATTTACTCATCTTCATTTCAACCTAAACCCATATTATTTAACAGTTTCTATGGAATACAATAGAAGATGTTTATAAGAATGTTCATGCTACTCTTTTCCATGTAGTGGAAGTGAATAAGGTCTGATGTTGTAAAATAGGACAATAAAGCTCCATAAACATATTATTAAAAACTGGAATGAAAAAAACATAAAAACATAATAATAATACAAAAAAGAAGAGTTTATAACACCCCAAGATCTTGGAAAAGTAGTTTTTGTATTAATTTTTTTTTTAAACATAAAAAAGACTAAAAATGTCCAGCTGGTTTAACCGTCAAATAATTTTCCCTAAAATGTAAATACATTTTCAAATCTTATTTATTACCTATATATATTTTTAAAGGTATGACTCAAGGATTTTATTTATTTTTTATTTAATATGAATTCCACATATATTGTTTGCAAATACGTTTTTGAGGAGTTGCACCACATGACAGTTTATAGCTAGAAAGAAAACTCACCTTAAAAATGCATCAATATGAAGCGGTGAAAAAGTTTGGTTAAGAATTTCTGTTTCAGGAATTAAATTTTTATCTTTTAATGAGGCTTTTGTCTTCATTATGATATTAGGACACTTTTTATCATCCTGACATTTCCGACTTTATGCAAAATACTCAGGTGCTTGTATCTATCCTTATTTTTTTCCTTTCCAATATCAGTGAACCCAACGAACTCCCACTTTCCATGCATGCAAACCGTTTCATCTGATGAACACGGCTGCTCATGTCCTAGATTTCCAGATCAGTCCTTCTTGCCGAGGAAGAACTTTGTGAGACAGGTGAACTCAAAGGAAACAGTTGCTCAGCAGAATGGAGTTTTAAAAAGGGATTTTCAAGCATTTAATCAGCGTTCCACTTTTCGAACCGATTTCAGCTGTCACGCTTACAGTCGTGTTAAAACGTTCACAGTTTCCAGCATCTGAGCCAATGTCTGGGTTAACGCTGCAGTAATTAGCTTAAGGACACAGAGGAAATAGATTTAAAGGGATAGTTCACTCAGAAATAATTATAATGTCATCATTTTTTGACCCTAGTGTCACTCTGTGCAATATTTTTTCCCTCTTCTGTGGAACACAAGGGAGAAGGCAGCATATTCAGGCTACTTGTTTTAAAAGAAACTTTGACAGTACAATTGGATGGGAATTCTGGCAGTTAAGCTCTAACAAGGACAAAAAAAATAAAAAATACCATAAAAGTTGTCCATATGACTCATGCACACTATCATTTGTAAGAGTTGTATAGCAGTGCCGAGGAAGATAAATTTAAGTTTGACAAGCTACTCGTTTAAAGCAGTTAAAGTGTAGTCATACAGCTAAAATAGTTATCTAGAAGCTAACAAAAAGCAGATAACAGCTATTTAATGGGCCAATGGATTTTAAACACATAACTGTTAAATGTTATAATTTATATCAGAGCAGTATTTGTGGTTTAAAAACTTTCTTGAAAGGATCAGAATGAGAATATAACTGATATTAACAAACAGAGATGTACAGTAGCTTACAACTAAACATTTTGCTAAAGAAAGCAACAAAATGACAGCATTTAAAATTTCAAGCTGAATCAAATGAATTGATTCATTAAAAAGAATCAGCTTTTTCCTACTACACAAGTTTTTTGGAAGATATAGTTAATTGTGTTTTGTAAAGATGTGTTTACAATAGTACTTGTAGTACGAAGTAGTTAGCCAAAGTACTGTTACACTACTAAAAAGTATACAAAGCATTGGTACCTTTGGTTGTTTATTTCCCAGCACTACTACTGTGTCTATTCATGAGTGTGTGAGTTTTTTGCCTCATGTTAGCAGTTTGAGATGCTATTTGCTAGCTGTGTCATCTCTTCATTAAGTGCAGAGGGAAATGTTATGCTCTGTGAAGTTAATTCCTCAACAAAAATCCATCTTTGTGAATAATTTATCAAAAACTTGAGTCTCAGCTAACAGTTCTGAAAAGTTTTAACTACTGTATGTAAGGCAGAGTTCACCAAGCAAAAATAAGCCCTGTTGAAAAATAAAAACAGCATATGCTGGTTAGGTATGTTTTGAAACATTCCTGCTAGTTTAAGCTGGTCCTTAACTGGTCATGAGCTGGTTTAAGCTGGTCCTTTGCTGATCCTAAGATGGTCCTATACAACTGCTCAGGACCAGCTTAGGACCAACACTTGACCAGTTTAAACCAATTCATGACCAGCTAAGGACCAGTTTAAACCAGCTCAAACCAGCAGTCATGATTCAAAACATACCTAACCAGCATAATCTGTTTAGAAATAAAATAATACACTTTGAATGTACTTGTTAAGTTGTACTATAGTAATGGAAGTAAAAATCTTCATTACTCTAGTACTTCAGAAACCTGTCTTTACTTGTCTTGCCAAGGTCATCCAAACTCTCAAGAATTATATGAACCAGACATCAACAAGAAAATTACAAAATTTGATTTTGAAATTGGGTAAATGAACAAAAAAAACTAGAATCAATTTTTAAAAGCATCTGTCTGGTTTTCAACTCCTCAACAGGATGTAATTTCCTGACCGATTTGATTTTATTCCCTGCTATGTTTTATTTTTGAAGGAAAGTAGGTAGTGAACTCTTCCCGTACATGTGCAGCCTCTTTGTCGGATTAGTGCAATGTCCTGTGGGTGTTTCAACGGACTCTGGAGAACATAATGATGTTAATACTTAATTCAAAGAGCTTTCTTTTCTCTGCTTCTCTCCTCGGCGCTCCCCTTTCCTTCTTCTGTGTGGGAGGAATGCAGAGCGAACAGCTGTGTTGAGACTCGCAATGTGGCATTTCCTTGAGAGATGATTTTTCCCAAAAAGTCTTAAAGGGAATTACGAGGAGATTAACGCCTTCTCGGGCAACATCAACAAACATTTGTTTGTCGGGGCAGCTGCAAACATCATCGCGTTTCTTGGCAATTAGCAACAGCATTTTGTGGGTAGTTAATTTCGCACCCAATGTTATGAGTTTTAGGAAGGGACCTCATGTTTGAACAAGCAATGGAGGACAGCAATATCATCAACCCACTCTTTTTGTCTGTTTTAAAAAACTTAACTATAAAGTGTGCTAAAACAGATCAACAGAAAATAGTTTCTGAAAGACTGAGCTTGAGATTAATCTAAGCACTAGTTTCCACTAGGTGTGGGTGATATACCAGTAGAAATGATTGACCTTTGGAAATTTTTCAACCGGTAGAGATTTTGAACTATCGTCAATATGGTGGTTACACAGTCACGTGACATTGCTGTGCTTAATGGTCGCGAAAATGTATAGTTTGCATGCATGCTAAAAACAAGTGATTTTAAGCCATTTAAACACAATTAGTAGTAAAAGTGAACTCATTTAATTTAATGCATGCACTGTCTGAGAGTGTCTCAGTGTTTCTGAGTGCTGTCAAATGAGGTGCTCACACCTGAAGACGGTGATCATAGAGGACCTATGAAGTATTGCATGGAGTTATTTTGCCACTTTATTGGACACTTGTATGTGTCAGAAGGTAATTTTGGTCTTAAGTGAAAGCAAACAGCTGAGAAAGAAAACATGTGAAACAGTATGTTGGATCCGGGAAGCTCCTAAAGTGACAGCAGTCTAATATTCCTGCTCTCGGTCATTTATGTAGAAATGCTAACATACCGTTTTTCACCTACTATAGGCCTGTTTCTTTTTAACATACCCAGCAGACCAACCAAAATCATAATATGCTACTTGATAATGCTACCTACTGTACTGTAACAGCAGGTGACGGAGGGAAGCTCTCTTGTTAGCTGTATGTTAGCACATATAGATGACATCAAAGCTAACAGAAACAGTGTAAAATATCCAAAACCTCAATTAGACCTCTTCAAGTCATCAAGGTGGATCTAACTTCCTGTGTGGCCACTTCACAGCTCTCAGTCCATCCTAAGGTTAACCCTCCCCAATTTCTCCCAATTCTAATGAGGCATTATTAGCTGATTAGAGAGGACCCTCGTGAAAAAGATGAAAGCTAGAGTGAGCGAGTCGGAGAGAGCAAGCTGGATAGAGGGAGGGATGTAAAAAAAGATCAACTCACTGCTAGTTGTGCTGTGGAAGCAGTGGGATAAAGCTTCACAGTGAGAGAGAGAGGCAAACTGGGATATATTTCTATTTATTTCCCCCCCTCTGTTCCCATTTCTTGGCTTGTTGCAAAAAAATTTCAAACGAAAACAGACGTAAATTTAGCATCCTAGCAGCCAGAGCGTCTCCTCTACGCGCTCGTTCAGAAGACTCTCCGTGTCTAATGTGACACATTGGGGTGGAATCGTGGGACATTCGGTCACGCAGAGCTAAGGGAAGGATGGATAGAGTGAACCGGGTTTTAAACATCGTAAGACAGATGTCTCCCAGGAAAAGGGAAAGAGGGTCTCATTGGGAGGCGGAGAGCCCGGAGACCTGCGAGGAGAGTCTGTGCTCTCTCAGCCTTTGCATCAGCGGTAAGACCACCCCTGGCAAACTTTCTCTCTCGCTCTGTCTCTCGCTCCGTCTCCCCCTCCTCCCACTCTAATCCTTTTTTCATTACTGCTTTGTGGGTTTGATATTAACTTTGACCTGTGGTGTTCGCCACATACACTGAGGAGAAGAAAAAGCTCTCTCTCTCTTCTTTCCATCAGTGTGGCTTCAATTATCATCTTGTTTCCTCTGAGGGGAAGAGCGATTGAATTAATGGTGAAACTCTTGAACTTAATGTGGGGGACGCGGTTTCTCAATCCTAATGTTGTTCCTGAAGAATTGATTTTGTATTAGGCTTTTAAATATTTGATGAAATGGATGTTTCCGTGAGGCGCAATCATCATTTTCGGCTTTCATTTATCGGCTCAACTCATCATCGTTCATTCTACAGCTTTGATTTGGTAGGGTCTTCAGAGATCAGCGAAGCTTCACCGATATTAATAGAGTAAAGATCATAACTCTTCATTAAGTTATGACTAGCATGATTAATGGCTGTTTTAAAGGAGGACTTTATCTTCAGGAATTTTGAAGACACCAAAGTTTGTACGGTTGATTTTGTGTTAGAAATCAAATGGAGAACTGAATCTTTCTTTATACATCAGCTTTCATCTCATGCAAGTTTCAATTGGGTTTCAATTCCTAGTCATGATTGTAGAATCTCTCCTGTTGCTGTTTTTATGTTAAAACTTTCTTCTTTGTGCATACACTGAGAGTTAATGGGGTAAACTCAATGTTGGTTTGGACCCCACTGACTTTCATTACATAGACAAAATAAGCTAAAACATTCTTCTAAATATCTTCTTATGCGTTACACAGGTGAAAGAAAGTCATACAGGTTTGGAACAAAATGAGGGTGATTAAATGATGATGGAAATTTCATTTTTAGCTGAACAATCTCTTTAACTAGGACTAGGAATACATACAAAATATATATATTAAAACAATTATATATTATTTAGTTATAAATTAACAGCAAAATAATGTAACAGCAAACAATTCACCCACAAAAAAAAAGATCAGAATTGAGAAAAATAGAGAATTACATTGGAATTGTTAGGAAAAAAAGTGGAATTGTAAGATAAAAACTCAGATTTACTAGATATATACTCAGAATTGCAAGATATGCACTCAGAAAAGAAAAAAAACGTCTGAATTATGAGATATAAGCTCAGAATAACTAGATATAAACTCAGAATTGTGAGAAAAAAGTCGATAACAAATTGATAACACGTAAAATTAGATTTTTGAGAATCAGATTTGCTAGATATAAACTCAGAACTGCTAAATGTAAATTCAGAATAGTGAGAAAGTAAGAATTGTAAGATGTAAATTCTACATTTAATGAAAACAGACAGAAATGTCCAATATAAACTCTGAATTATGAGATATGTTTTCAGGATTTGCGAGAAAGTAGAATTGCGAGATGTAAACTCAGAATTGCGAGAAAGTTTAATTGCAAGATGTTAATTTAAAATTACATGAAAAAGTCAGAATTTTGAAATGTAAACTCAGAACTGCAAGAAAGTAGAATTGTGTAATTTAAACTTAAAATTACATGAAAAAAATAATTGTGATACGAACTCAGAGGTTTGAAATGAAAACTCAGAATTGTAAGAAAGCAAAATTACATGAACAAAGTAAATAATTCAAAATGTAAAATCTTGCGAGAAAGAATTGTGAGAAAATCAGAATTGTGAGATATTAACTCAGAATTATTTTTTTTCTCAGAAAATTCAGAATTATAAGAAACAGTCTGAATTGTGAAATAAAAAGTTGCAGCTACCTTTGTATTTTTAATTCTGTGGCAGAAATGGGCCTCCATACTTTTGTGTATAAAGCACAATCTATTATAGGCCTAATTAAGGCCCATTAAAAATAAATAGTTTCAATCTCTTTTTGTTTTTAACTCTTGTTGCATATTCCAACACAATCCCAAGAATTGCAAATGCTCCAGATGATGAAATCTCTCTTGCGTTTCAGATATGTTACATCTCGAGCAGTTTTTAAATATTTCATCTTCCATTCACTCCAGGAAGATTACATTGCTTTACATGTGATATATTATTTAAAACCTGGTGGAATATACTCTCAGATGCATTCGTGAGAAGCCCTACGTCTTTAATGAGGCATCTCACGTTTACACACAGGGGAGGCTGTCTCGCGCCCTGCGACACTCTGTAATTACAAGCAAAACTGTATTATTAGGTATCACTATTATATCGTTGTTCAAAGTGACACTGTGTGTTCCAGAGTCACAGCGTCCTGAAATAGCATTGAATTATTCCAATGAGAATTATGCATCAAACTGGAATGCATTTTAATGCTTTGTGTACAAGCTTCCAGTCAGACCTGCTTTGATTCGATGCTGATTATGTTGTTGCTGTTCTGCGCTATAGCTGTGAATTTTGCTGTGTCGTGGCACTGTGTTTTAAGAAAGCCTCCAATGTGCCAGTCGATGTGCTGATCGGCTCAGACTATGTTGAAATAGATTGTGTTACAGGCAGCTGAAGTGACTCGGTTTCTTGTAACTTGGATAAAGTCAGTGTGACTTTAAGAAAGAAAGAACGATCGGTTGCAGCTCGGTTGCTGGGTGCTAAATATACTCTGAACACACAGTGAGGGCACCTGGGAACTGTTCCCTAACTTTAGAAAAGGTGAGCTGTGAGAGGTAGAGAGACTCACAAAGAGAGCCTTTGTTCTGCTTTCGTGTTCGGAGTTTTCTGGATTTACCTTTTTGATGCTAGCTGAGCCCTTAAGCCCCACCTTAAAATCTCACTGACCAATCCTGAATTAGCAAATGTTGCGTTCCGCCATTTTAAATTGCATACAGAATGCAGCATTAGAATTTAACCAGTAGAATGTAAAATTGAATGATATTCACAAAAATCACTGTAACTAATAGACATTCACACTTTTTTTTTGCAATATTAAACATACAAAAAATAAAAATAAATAAATAAATATATATATATATATATATATATATATATATATATATATATATATATATATATATATATATATATATATATATATATATATATTGATTAATGTTTTTGAAAAGTTTATTATTAGTTATTTGAAATAGTAATCTTTTGTAACATTGGAAATGTATTTATTGTCACTTTTGATTAATTGAATGCACCCAAGCTGAATAAAAGCATTCATTTCTTTAAAAACATGAAGCAGCTTATTAGATAGAAGTTCCCTGTTTTATATAATTTTTGTGTATTGTAGTTGTGTTGGGCTGCTTTTGCTCAAAGGTAAGTTAATTTTACTGTAATTAACTTACAGTAATATATATATATATATATATATATATATATATATATATATACACAGATTCAGGTTATTATGTTAAAACGTTTACAGCACCATAATGAGCATGTTAGGCACAGCTCTGTTATCTTACAGTAACACAGTAATGTTATCAACCGTAATATCGGTCAAATGCGGTTTGTCTCTTTTCAGTTGACTTTGAGGAGCGTTTGATACTAATTTGCAGCCTCCACAGTTTTTAATCTCGTTACGGAGTAATTTAACAGTTCCTGTAGAGAAATGGCAGATAAACTGCTTTGGCAATGTCACACTTCATTCCAGTCAATGTCTTGTATTCATTTATTTTATAGAAAATCTTCAGTTAACTTCTGTATGTGTTAACTTCTGTTTATTTTTATTTTTATTTTATTTTTTTTGGTGTATGATGATGTATGGTGCTTAAAAACATTCAAATGTTACATTAGATTCGTTTAATAACTAGTATTGTTATTAAAAGATGATAAAAAAAAGTCAAATATGTTACACCACTTAAAATTATAACCATTGTAAAAATATTTCCAGTGTTTTCCGAAGGCAAACTTAGTTTTATTGCACTGCAGTGGATTTGTGATCCTTTTGTGCACAGTCTCAGCTGTACATTTGACTAGTTCTTCAGGTCAATGATCCTGTGAGTTCATGCTGCAAAGAAAACAATATGAGACCAGGGACTCTTGGGAAGCCAGAGGCCGATATGACACGAATCCACTGTTGTCTTTTGACCTTTGAAGTTTTCGAATTTGTGTCAGTGTGGTTTCGTACCCTCGTAGTGGATGACCATGTGTTCCCCCCCCTCATATAGCCACAAAAACACAATGTAGAGAAATACAATCCACTCCACACAGTATCCTGAATATTTTATGAGCGCTACACATCGAGAAAAGACAACACTGCTTCTGTCGCCTCATCTTTTCAGACATGTCACCGTATCCATCACACAGAACATCCACATTCTGCAAAGAAAAAAAACAAAACAGCAGGATTCTGATGCATCATGGGAATGGCGAAGGCGTCTGAAAGATTTGTGGGAAGGAATCAAAACAAATTTGATTTCACAGCAAATGTAGAATGATGAATACTAGCTGCAATTTGGAGCTGCAGGAAATAAGTAATTCTGTTTTATATAGCTATGCTTTATTATAATATTATATTAGATCTGATTTATTTCACAGGTAAGGAGGTTTTGATCAGGTTTAAGATGAGGCGAGATGTTTCTCTTTTATTGCTCGGAGGTTGCTCTTTCATACTTGAAATTTCATCTATGACTCTGTCTAGGAGAAACTAAGATGGATCACGAATAAGAAAGATTTGAGTTTAAATGGAAATCGGTGGCATTTAATTCCAGATTTTGGAATTTGAGCGATCTGTTGATTAAAAGCCTCAGGAATTGTGCCACCTCAGTTGCCTTTGCGCCCAAAATGGAGCCAAAAATGGCAAGAATGTTTCATCTCTTACCAACCGTGAATAGACCTTCATTTGCAAGTACTTGACTTAATTCAATCCTAACCAGTCGTATCCAGCTTGTGTCGACTGAAATTAGGTCAGGGTACATGTTTTTTTTTTTCACTCTTCCTTTTTATCTAGCTTTGATTCACGTATTTCAACCATCATTTTGTATATTCGTGGCCTTGAGTTCTTCGTTTTATGAAGCGAATGCGTCAGCTGCTTAATGAAATCCACAGAAGTGTGATAATGGAATGTTCGCCATATTTAATGAAGTCACTTTTGAATATTCATAGATTGCAGAATTATTCTCCTGTTCCCCTGTGCTTTTTATGTTGCCTATAAATTAAATTATAAAACTTAAAAGACTGAAAATCAATGGACTTGATGTATATTGTATTTTTGGTAATCTGTACTTCTCAGATATAAAAAATATAGTGTTATAGCCATTGATATATGTATATATATATATATATATATATATATATATATATATATATATATAGAGAGAGAGAGAGAGAGAGAGAGAGAGAGAGAGAGAGAGAGAGAGAGAGAGAGAGAGAGAGAGGGAGAGTGAGGGAGAGTTCTTGGAGCCAGGAAAAGATATCATAGGTGGCGCCAAATGACTATTATAACGTGATTAACGTGTTTAATCCAGCTATTTTTTATCTTTATGACTGATTCATAAAATCGTTCACTTAATTGTGTTTAAAAAATTGATTTAATTCAGGGATGCTTTGCTTACTGCAAAGTACTTTGATGTCAAACACCGATCAGTCTTTGCAGTGCCATATATTATATTTATATTTTGGTTGGCAAAATTGAGCAAACCAACATTGTGTCTAAAATAACACAATATTAACTTCTTAATGAACTGTTGTATGAGTATCACATTTACACTCGTGTGATATTGCACTTAGCCTACAGCTTGAATGATATTTCTTAAATATATATGATGTAAATATGAGACAAAAGTAACTTAACAATATATTAGAAGTTTATAACAAAAAATTAATATACTGACACATTATTTAGTTGATAAATTATCTTTTTGTTTTGTTTGTGTGTTTAGGCTTTTCTAGGGTAAATCTTTATGCCAATAGGGGTCTTTATAAGTCATTATAAGGTTACTCCCTGAGTCCTTCAGTTTCAAACCTTTGTCTTTGTTGTCTTTACGAATGATTCATTGAATCATTTACTTAAATGTTCAGAAACCCTGATTCGTTCAGGAGCGCTTACTGTGTGTTACCCTGAGATGTGCTTCAGACCTGTTGTGACTTAGGAAATATGTTTGGAAATAGTTTTGTCTGTGGAGCAAAAGTAATATTGCATATGAATGTAATTCAATCAACAATAACTCGTTGCATATGCTACGTAGTCATTCATATTGTCTTGAAATTGGTTTGCGTAGTGATATTTGTATATTTACCTCAGTAACCCTAAAATGGGATTTGTGTTCACCTCAGAAATGATTGATTTGTATGTTTACTTCAAGAGCTCCAATGCTGTGCCCTATAAATTGATTATTCCAGCCATCTGAGATAAAACACTTGTGTATAATCATTATTTTATTATAGGATATTTCGATGTGCACCTGTGCTCCAGAGGTGTCAACATTGACAACCAACAAATTACACCCATTTTCATTTTATGCATCAGTTTTCTAATTCTATATAGTATGAATGGATTAAAACTAGTTTGTGTGACCTTTTTTTTTTTTTTACTAATCTGAAAATCTGCACCGTTGCTACTTTTGAAAGTTTGTTGGAGGAAGACAGCGGCTTCGTTCCTCCACTTACAACTTGTTCCCTGAGCGATAAGTGTGAGCTGCTGGAAGTGCGAAACAGGATTACAGGTTCCTGCTTGTAAAAGAAGCCTCCTGTCATCTCTCCTCTTTCACTCTTGAATAAAATGCCACAAAGCTGCAAGGACTCGATGAAAAGGCAGCTCGAGAAGCTTGGAAATCGAATGATCTTTTTCGTTTGCTGTGTTGCGTAGCAGTTCTTGTTAATCACTTTTGATTTCTTTAGGTTTTGAGGTTTGAGGCCTTAAAAGAATGCAGTGTGCATTCGCTTCTTGTAGCAACTCTCAGATCTTATTTGTCTTCTGTGATGCAATGCAAGAAGATATCAGCTCTTTAAATCTAGAGTTTAGCACCTTTATATGCAAAGATAAATCACTGAAGAGATATTATTGTAGCTCTGAAAAGTACCCTATTTGTGTGTCATGGCTCATGTACCCACAGTGTTGACTTTAATATCACTTTTTATTATTTTATATATTATTATTTTTTATTTTTTTTTTCATTTTATATGCAATGGCATAATCAATGATTTGGAAAATAATTAAACTTTGAGCACTTTTATGTTCCTTTTAAGGTATGTTTATTAAATTAAATGCATTATTATTATTATTATTATTCATTACAAAATTTAAAGTACATAAAATTGGCCCCAGTTCAAACTTGAAAGCCTGATTAAAATCCGATTCCTGTATTTTACTTCACTGTAGGGATATTTGTTGAGGTGAGGTGTGGGCAATGTTGGAGTTGTGCCACTCTTATTGATTTGGATTGAGATTAACCATATGTTTTCATAATTCTTTCGGTGTAATAGCTTCTTTTACATTATATCATTCTTCAGTGTTAGTGCAGAGCTGTTTACCGATGCAGATTTATTCCATCCTCATCTACTGAACTTCATAGCTCCTTCAAAGAGATAATTCTCTGTGGTTTCATTCCCAAGTTTCCATATTCCCACAGAATTTTAAATTCATGACCTTCACAAATAACTTTTTTTTTAAATAAAAATAATATATATATTGTACAAGTACAAGTAGAGAAACTACCTTTCTCCGTTTTTAATGGTTAGTTGTTAGAGATTAGTGTTAACAAATTCTAAAACGTTAGTTTAATGTCACACTGTTTATAGCATTTGAAAGTCTGATTCATTTTAGTGAATCAGTTTATCTTAAACTGCTCTCTGATGTACAGTATTGGAAAGTTTGTTTTAAATTACTCTATGTAATACTGGAAATCTTGATTCATCTTGTTTGGTTTGTTCATTTGGTTCATTTAGATAAACTAAGATATTCAAAAGGGAATCACTGCTTCGGTGGCAATCTACTAAACTTTGTAGCCCTTTCAAAGTGATAATTGATTTCTCTGTGGTTTCATTCACAAATTCCCATATTCCCACAGGACCTTTACACGTCCATGTCTTGGTATAATATAACTTGACTTACGTAATATTTGAACCAGCAGTGTCTATCACAACACTTGCAGTGTTGGAAGTAATTAAACTATATTTTTATTGTAATGATCTACTTTTAACCAAATTTTACATCGCCAATTTATATTCTTTTTGATAAAAGTGTTTTAATGTCTGATTCATTCTAGTGAATCTGTCCATCTGAATCTGAAGTGTTGGAAAGTGTGTTTAATTCTAGTGAATCAATTCTTCTTAAAGAACTTTCTATTCATTGTTTTTAAGGTTAAAGATTCATTTCAGTTGATTCGTCTGGATAGTTTGACTGTCTGATTCATGGCTGGTTTATCTTAAATGGCTCTCTCATGTGTAGTATTGGAGAGTTTGATTAATTATATTGTATCGATTCAGCTCTCCGCTATGTGTTGTTGGAAAGTTAGATTCATTTTGATTGACCAGTTTATTCAGTGGGTTTGTTTGGATAGTTGTACATTAACAGATTCAAAAAGGAATCACTGATTCAGTGGCATTTCCGGTCTACATTTATACTAAAACACTTATTTTTTTCTTGTAGTCAGTGTAAAATGTGACCAATCACAGAAAGTCGGTTCTGGGGCATTGTGAGGTTTTCACAGATTCTAAAAGTGTAGTCTCCAAGCTTTCCAACGATGTGAAACACATGGAAATCTGATAATATTTGGAGAAGTTGTGGCCATTTGAATGTAGGCACGCAAAAAAAGCTCAAAAGGGAGAAAATGGCCTCTAAAGATTGTGCAGTTCTCACCTGTTCTCATTGCTGGGAGTGACGATAGGGCTCATTTACATCTCATTTAGATAAGCCATACCCCCTGTAAAGAACCCCCCTGTAAAGCTGCATGGTTGCATAGCAACGACAGATGCCACGAGAAAGATTGGACCACATACTATTAATAATAAAAGATAATATGCATTGTAAATGTCAGTAATTTATATTTTTTTAATTTTATAAAAATTATGTAGAGGCTGAAATCTATATCTATATCTGAATATCTTTTTATAAAACCTTTTTTTTTTTGGTCAAAACTCTATTTGAACTTGTGTAGTGTAGATAACATGTTGCAAGACACTCTTTTAAAATCTGGCCATTATTATTTCAATGTTTATGTAAAAAAAAAATTGTACATATTGATGCTAATTTTAATTGTTATTTGCTGGTTTTCTACATAAAACTTGGTGAATGAACACAAAACGACAAACTTTGATGTTTATGGAAACTCACTCCATAAGAAACAGAAAAGTATTATTGCACACTTTCTTTTGGTGCTTGTTCAATAGCATCCGGCTTGCCGGCCAGATCGCTGCATAATAATTAGCCACGCTTCCCTTGGAGGGCGGGGGCAATAACAAAAGAAACAAAAGCTGCCTTATCCAGTATAGAAAATACACACAGACAATGACCCACCCCTACTGCGTGCTAGAATCTCCCAAAAAAAGGGAGATTTCAACGTCAAAATGTATGCTTTTAAATAAATCAATACTGCTAGCTCAAACACGGAGAGGCTTCTTTGTGATCTCAACTAACAGATTCTGCAAAAAAAAAAAAAAAATCACCAATTTAAAAAAACAACAACAAACAATGCTCATTTTGCTCGAAAGTTGTGCTTCTGACTTGTGTCACTGGTTTCTGTGATGGGTCACAAATATATCAATGGAGTTCATTGGTTTAAAACTCTGTGTTTTTGTGCTAAAATGGTTTTTATTTTATATTTGAAAATATATTGCTCTCTTAAGTAGCTTTGCTGTTAGTTGCTCTTTGTTAGCAGCTTGCGGTGTTGCTAACGACTAGCTTGACTATAATTTAACTGACACCTTTATCTACCCACATGAATGAACTTTCTTTTTTTATTAGCAGTTACACAATATGCCCGTCAGCCTCTAAAATGCACCCAAGAACATGAAGATGCGACTCGCGCTTCTTCAAGTTGTCAAATTCCTTGTGATCCAGTCTCAAAGTGTTGTTTTTTATGAAATACGTTTTGACACGTTCAAACCTTCAAAGTCTTCATTGCTGAAGCTTTGTTGTTGCACTATCCAAAAAAGTGCCAAAACAGTTGCTCATAATCATTCCTGTCATAAATATTGTAGCATCTTGGTGCTCTGTTGGACAGACAGATGTTGACTTCATTCCCCGTTTATTCTTTTATGTTTTTCTTCGCGATCTTTTGAATTCTCTTCGCAAAAAGGATCACTTTCAAAGAAGCGCCTGTAAAAAACACTGAGATCTGCCTATAGGCTCCAGGTCTCTGTTTGTCTTTCTGTGGTGTGAAGTACAGAATCAATCCCAAGTCTCTTTTGTCGTGGCTGCAGGGAGCGAGTAGCCAGAAACTCGGATCAAAGAGCCGTGATTCACCCACCGCGAGAGAAATCCAGCTCTTGTACATGACTGATCCCTGCTCTGATGTTAAACTTTTGTGAAGGGAATTCAGTAAAACAGCCGACAGCTTGAACAAACAGAGTCTGAATCTGCGGCAATGTGTTGATCAGTTGGAGGCGGTTGAAGTCTCCCTTTTTAATTATTTTCTGATGTTCCTTAGGATTCCTCACATCCAGTTGTTAATGACGGCAGTTCAGAGTGTATCAATAATTCTCGCATTTCCAAAATGTATTATAGAAGTAACATGTTGGTGTCTAATTGCAGTTTCATGGAGTTGCGTCAGAGCTTTTAGCTCAGGAATAAATGAAGATGGGAATTTGAACGAATGAGTGGAGAACCTGAATATGAATCGACTGAAGAGAAGAATGAAACTTCCAGACTGACAACTTTACAGAAAAAGAGCAGTGCCATCATCCAGCTTAATTTAGTTCAAGTTTTTCTCAATCAATGTTGTCAGTCAGTGTGAAAGTTTTGTCATAACAACTCTCAGAGAGTTTAGCATGGTAATATACAGTACATGGTAAAGTTAATGTGTTTTGTCTTGGCAGAATAGATCTGCTGCTGCTACTAATATTCCCATAGACATGCTGCTGTGAGCATGTAGGAAATACTACTGCTGCACATATAAAATATATGAAATATAACCTCCGTAACATAACATACATTAAATCACCCTGTAGCAGATCTAGACAGGTGGAGCTGGGGAAGGAGGGGGGTTTCTGAAGTTTGCTTCAACTCAATTTTATTTGATGCGATTTAAAATTTTCCTTTCTCTTTGGAGTGTTACAAGCTCTTGGTGCATAAAGAAAATCTGTAAAGTTGCAAAGACTAAAGTCTCAAATCCAAAAACATATTCTTTATCATATTTAAGACTCTGCTACGCCCCCTAAAATGGCTCATTCAAACACACCCCCACACTTGAACTGATGGTAAAACTAAGGACATTATTAAGTGTCTTTACATTTATTTTGAAAGATAAAGCTTGCGATTATGGAAAGGGGCAATTCATTTCCGATGAGTGCTTGCAGTGTTCGGCCATTTACATTGCACTGGGTCAGTTGGCCAATCAGAGCAGACTGTGCTTGTTGAAACTTTGTAGAAAATGACACGTTTCAGAGAGGCAGGGCATAGAAGACCTACAATAATGTACAATATTTGAAAAATAATGTTTTTTTTTTTACATTAAAGCATGTCAACATCTATCAAGATATCATGATAAACAACGGAAAACTGTCCTCTTCAGGGTAACGTTAGTCTGTTTGTGTAATGATGCAGTATTCGCTTGTTAAGTCTGACGTCACGTAGCAGCGCTTCCGGGTCCAAACGCTCTATCAGTTACCACGAGAAAACAACAAAAGGTGCTAATATAAACTCACAATGTGATAGAATATTAGCGAAAAAGTTATAATCTTAACCTTTAACTCCATACCGAAGTCCCAGATAGCCAGACAATGAAAATATAAATATAAAAAAAAATATTAAAAAATTATTTGTGTTTGGGACGCTGTGAGCATGGAGACTGTAGTGTATACCGTAAGTTTGAAAGCGTTTAGCTTAAATGATTAATATGAATAAACAGTGCTCATAAACGGCTGCTGAGGTCGTATTCTCAAGTGAAGTGAGTTGAGGCTTGGACCCGGAAACAGCGCTTCTTACGTCATCACTTAACAACCGAATAGCGCTCCTGACAGACAGCGATCGTTAAGTAGAAGTGAAAGAGAAGCCCGTCTCACTTTAAACACATTTTTCTCACAATTCCATTCTGGCAAATCATAGCTTTCAACCATCTCCAGATAGCCATAACTTTTGTTACGTTCAAGCTATGGACTAAATGAAAACAGTCAAACTTAAAAAATTTCACCATTGCTGGGTTTTCCTTGATCGCATCACGAATAGACTTTTAAGTGTTTATTTTGTTGTACTTGTATTGTAAAGCCCATTTTCTCAAAATGAGTTTTTTTTTTCTCCTGCACTGAACCAACAGTCTCCACTTTAGTAGAACTTACAAACACCCCCCCCCCTCTCTTATATATAGTTAATTCACCAAAATATTGTGCAATATATAATATTTATACTTTATATTATGCTTATTCATACATAATTAACTGAATATGAAACCAATCATTTGTGGCCAGACTGAAAATGAGCTTCTTTTTTAAACTTCCCCACGCATCTACTTAAGCCAATCATAGATCAATATCAGGGAGCCGCGGTGACATACAACCTCGGCTCCTCCATATCATTCCCGAACAGACTTTCTCCATTAGGTCTGATAGCCGATAGTCTCAGCGCTGAAGCAGGACCTGTAGCAGCATGACGGTCCTCCTACATCACTGCATCCTTGCTGCAGAGACGTGGGCTGAACTGCCATCCTCATTAGCCAAATGATGCAGCATCTGTTTCAGGACCTGGAGTAAACCTTTGTTTCTTGGGTTTTTATTGTTTACTGTGTACAGTGTGATGGCTTGATCTTAGTGTACAAGACCAGTGCCTCAGGAAAAGAGGAAGTGATGAAGCAAGTGTAAAAGTTGGAAAGCAGACAAAGGTAAATATGCATAAAAGGACTAACAACACTATGCTTATTGCAGTTTTTTTGTAACACTTTTTTTTTTTTTTGGTCATTAAGTTGCTCAATACATGATGTTTTATATTCTGACAGAGCTCACATTTTAATAGCACCACAAATAATTGAAGCTAGGCATTTGTTTTCCATAATTCATGAATCTTTCTAGTGTGAAAAAATATAAAGTAATAAAAATTAAAACCCCTGTTTAGTTTAATTCATTTTTTTGTCTGATATATGCCATTTCAGAAAAAAAAATATTGAGATATATCGCTTAAATGTACTGTAATTCAGACAGAGAAGAAATGTTCAAATACCAGGAAAGCACACAGATGCTTTATTAGTGGTTGAATCATTTTCTATTTGGCAACTTTATTATGTAGCACAGAATAGGCCTCCATGCTTCTATTCTGGAAATGGCCTAGTTTTTGGTCTGTTTTTTTTCTTAGGGTGGGCGGAAAGCATGCATTTTAATCAGAGTTTACGAGTTAATTACACAGCGAGCCCAGAGATCAAAATGAATATATATTTCCTTCCCTTTTCTTAGAGTAAAAAGAAGAAAATGCAAAAATCTTTCAATTTAGGAGGCAAACGGGTTACCACAGAACTGTGCAAACAGGTTAAATCTGTGAAACAATAGTATTTAAAAAAAAATACTTGTTTTTTTTTAAAACTCATATGTCTTTCTAGTGAATCCAAAACTTTATATATTATTTGTTTAAAAAAGAGTTAAGATGGTTTTTAAAGCAGAGAAAATCTAATTATCATCTCATTAGCAGTTAACGCAAATGGAAATGTGATACTTTACCTTACAGTTAGAACAAAAACATGATTATTAATGTATCACAGCTTGTGCGTAATACCTCTTGGTTAAATGATTATGAAAATAATTTACATGGTTTACATTTCATACAAGTGATTCATTTACTTTTCCTTCATTTATATTGTTTGTCAAGTGTTGCACTCAGGGAAGAGAGGTAGAATTATTTATTAGGACTGTGTTATGTAATAGTTTATTTTTTTTAATAAAGTGATATGAAACAAGGCCATCACTTTCATAAAGGAGTGGGAGAAGTGGGTGTACTGACAGCAGAATCTTTCAAAGACAATTTGCTTTCATAACTGACATACGGCACTCATTCTTTTTCTCATTCAATTTCACTTTCTACAGAAAAACTTCAGGAATTGTCTTCTGTAATCTGTCTTAAATACATCTTTGGTTTGCCGTTGTGAATTGTTGCTCTACAAGATCTTATCTTATCTTATCTTATCTCATCTCATTTGGGTCACACCTCCAGGTCTGAAGGATTACATTTAATCTAAATACCTTTGTAAATTATCCTTGGATAATCAAACATATTTTAACATCAGCTTTATATAAAAGGGCTGTACATGCATTATATTTCAATTAATTGGCCAAGCATTTGCATCTGCATTTACGTACTTGTGTGAAGTACTATGTTTTTGTATTGCCTGAAGCTTTTAACTGACTGGAAATACATCATAGGCAATACTGTTTTTAACTCTTTGCAGCATCTATATGAAGCAGATCCAGTTTTCCTTAATAATGAGGCATAACAGAAGTCTTAGAGCCTGGAATGGTAATGGCTTTGCTCAGAACATCCCATTTGTAATAATGGCTGAGGTCAAGTTGATTGATTAACTGCTGTTTGAAGATACGTCCAATGTGGTAGTCTGTGAACATAAGCTTTTAGCTTAAAAATAAATATTTGTGTATTTGTGTTGATGAGCATAAATTGGAAATATGGAATTAAGTGTGCGGTCTTAAAATGATAGAACACATCTACTGACATCCACCATTTAGTTCTCATTTCTCAGATTAGCAAATAGTGTAAAAATTTAAACCAACATTACATTACAAAACAATAGTAATGCAACATTAAAACTGAAAGTCTCAGCTTCATGCAATGAAATATCAATTAATCATTATATTTAATGTTAATTGAGCCATGGGTTTATTGCTTTTCATTATGCATGAGTATGCAAATGAAATAGTTTTGATATATTGCATGAGAATGTGTATCTGGACTAATGTGTAAGATTTCAGGTAGGCACCGCACATCAAAAGGCAATGTGAATATGAGGTTCCATAGCCAGCTTATTAATCTTTCATTAAGAAGCACCACAAATGTGCTTTCATTAAATATGAAGAACTGTATGGTGTGTTTTATGTGTACTCTAGTTGTATTAGAATGAGGAAACAATAAAAGAAAATCTTGAAAATTGAAGGAAGAGAAACTTTGTTCATAAGCACTAGTATCACAATATGTAGTTAATATACAGTATTG